>NC_090034.1:101715999-102070324 GCF_037176765.1 Anolis sagrei
TGGACTCAAACAATGATGGATCTGGAGCAAACTTGGCACAAATATTCCATATGCCCAAATGTGAACACTGGTGGACTATGGGGAAGATAGTCTTGACATTTGGGTGTTGTTGTTGCTGGGATTTATAGATAAAATTGGCCCAATCTTCCCACACAGAACCCCAATGACCAACAGAAAATACTATGTTTTCTGATGATTTTTGGCGACCCCTTTGACACCCCCTCGCGACCTCCCCCAGGGATCCCGATCCCCAGGTTGAGAAACACTGCATTAAGTGAAGCCCCTACAGAATGATGGAAAACGATGAGATTGCACCAAACATGGCTCACAAACTACAAATTCATTCAGAAGTGAAGGGAGGAAGCTTCACACCATAATAATAATAATAATAATAATAATAATAATAATAATAATAATAATAATAATATCATCTTTGTGCTGTGCTTTCAGCCATAGGATCTAAATGTCCTTTTCTTCCTCTTCATCTTGAAATGCATCCATATTCCTTTCCCTCACACCCACAACTCCTTCCATTTCACAGTGCTTTACCTTTGCAAACTGATGAACTCTGTACAGACCCCATGGATCCTTGCCTGTGTCTGTTTCGGCTCTGTAACATGTGCTTGAACACACTGTTCTGTCCAAGGGAAAAGGAGATGTTCATTAGCTGACAATCAAGAGAGAGAAGGACTCTATAAATCCCATATACGGCTTTCTTAGGGCCCTTCCACACAGCCCTATATCCCAGGATATTAAGGCAGAAAATCCCACATTATCTGAGTGTGGACTCAGATTTTCTGCCTTGATATTCTGAGATACAGGGCTGTGTGGAAGAGCCCTAAGTGTGGACTCAGATAACCCAGTTCAATGCAAATATTGTGGGATTTTCTGCCTATTCTGGGATATAGGGCTGTGTGGAAGGGCCCTTGAACAAGAAGTGGTTTTGACAGTTTCTTCCTCTAAAGTATAGCTAACAGCACCTAGTATTCATAGAATCATAGAATCAAAGAGTTGGAAGAGACCTCATGGGCCATCCAGTCCAACCCCCTGCCAAGAAGCAGGAATATTGCATTCAAATCACCCCTGACAGATGGCCATCCAGCCTCTGCTTAAAAGCTTCCAAAGAAGGAGCCTCCACCACACTCCGGGGCAGAGAGTTCCACTGCTGAACGGCTCTCACAGTCAGGAAGTTCTTCCTAATGTTCAGATGGAATCTCCTCTCTTGTAGTTTGAATTCATTGGCAATTTCCCATCAAAAGGCTAGTATAATAACACACAGCTCACCAAAATATAATAACGTGGCGAGAGTAGTAAGATTTTTAATTAAAATTATTTACGGGGAAATATAAATATATAAAATAAATCCCAAACGCTCGCTGCTCAGCCAAAATTATAACGCCATCAAAAGGAAGAGGGAGTATGGTTGCTGAATCAACCATATATTTAAAAGTTAGGAACTGGGAACCCCTTGAACTGAGAGACTTAAAATGATTCTTCAAATGAATTCCGCTGCCACCATTTCCAATATTAATCAGGCTGAGGTAATAATGAGAGTTGTGTTCTGTAACACACACTGTGCCACTGTAGAGGCTACTGTGAAGCTGACTTTAATAATTCTTTGACCACAAAGGTATTCACACTGAGGCTGGTATAAGTTGATAAAAATAACAAGAACGTTTATTGAACAGGCTTGAATAATTCAGGTACAAATGCTTAATGGTTTCTGTAAAATACTTGTGGTTGCATTAGAGTCAAAATATTAAAATCTTCTGGGTTACAAGTTCCACCACAAAAAATTACTTCAGGAAATGAATCTCTGAAAGTAACTCCCAAAAATGCTCCTGAGGAATCTAACCAAAAAACCCCGTACTAGACTTCCTTAGGAATTGAACAGATCACTAATGGGGTGCTGCTCAACAAAACAGTATTCTAGCTATCTACTCAATAGCTATTCTGAATACTATACAAAAGACTGACCCAAACTTCTTCTTCAAATCCAAACTCTCTCTGACTAACACCCACACTTCTTCTCTCTAAAAGTTCCAAACTCCAACTGATTAAAACTGGGACTTCAAGCCTCAGTTTAAAAGACACTTTTTCCTCTAGACCACTTAGGCTCCGGCCCCATCTTTCTAACCAATCCTAGCCTTCTTATTTTCCCTCCAAAACTTGAACACACCCCCACAATGTAAACCTACCTAAGATGGCTTCTCCCTGTCTCCCTTTTCTAAAATGGATGCCGTGGCTTCACCAGGCCCACTCCCTTAGGCCTCAGGCAGCCAGCTAAGGTAAGAGATTAATTACAGCTAGCCAGGAGTGATCCTATACTCTTTCAAAAATAGTATTTTTTCCTCTCCAAAAAAAATATCCATTAGTACAGCCTAAAGATTTTAAGAACTGTCTTCCTCCCCATTGCCTTTCCCTTTTCATGTCTCATTTCGATTGGAAGCCTGTCATGATTTGACAGTTATACTCTCCCCTGGGCTTTGGGCTGGAGAGCAAGGCACTCTTCTTCTAATCTAAATAGATAAATAAGAACTATATCCCAATGAGGAGTGATCATGAGCCGCTACAATGAAGAAGCATGGACTCGCTCGTGATTCTATTGTTCTACCCACAAAGAGAATTCTTACCTGACCGGCATGTCTTTAAGATCCACCGCATGATCCATGAAGTACCCTGATGGGAACGAAAAAGGAGAAAGGAATTTGGCTAAGGAATAAGTGTTTATCTTTGACTGAAGCCTCTCTGTTTCCATACAGACGCTCAAACCACCCTTCCTCACCCTGCTACCCTTCCAATATGCTGGATTACAACGCTTATCGTGTATTTTTGCCTAGAACAAGCATGGCAAAACTTCAGCCATCCAGATGTTTTGGATTTCAACTCCCACAATTCCTAACAGCTGGTAGGAACACCTGGAGGACCGAAGTTTGCCCATGCTTGCTCTAGAACAATGTTTCTCAACCTGGGGGTTGGGACCCCTGGGGGGGGGGGTCGCAAGGGGGTATCGGAGGGGTTGACAAAGACCATCAGAAAACACAGTATTTTTGTTAGTCATGGGGGTTCTGTGTGGGAACTTTGGCTCAATTCTATCATTGGTGGGGTTCAGAATGTTCTTTGATTGCAGGTGAACTATAAATTCCATCAACTACAACTCTCAAATGTAATGGTCTATTTTCCTGAAACTCCATCGGTGTTCACATTTGGGCATATTGAGTATTTGTGCCAAGTTTGGTCCAGATTGATCACTGCTTGAGTCCACAGTGCTCTCTGGATGTAAGTGAACTACAACTCCCAAACTCAAGGTCAATTCCCAGCAAAATAATGTTAATGGTATCCGCCCTGAGTCCCTTCGGGGAGATAGAGAGGAATATAAATAAAGTTTTATATTATTATTATTATTATTATTATTGGGGGTCATCACAACATGAGGAACTGTATTAAGGGCTCACGGCATTAGGAAGGTTGAGAAACCCTGGCCTAGAGGTTCTCTTCCATGCACAAGCTACGACTTTCCCGTGAGGTAGGGCTGTACCTGCAATGCCAACCTCGGATGTACCAGCCAGGCTCAGGTCTTCAAAACGGGATGGGTCTATGTTGTACAGCTGAGAGGAGCTGGCATCAGGAAGCATGCCACAGCCTTCCTGGTAAGAAGAGAAAAGACTTCATCCCTTGCAGTAAAACCAGCATTTTTACACATTTAAGAAATGGCAACACACTGTGCCCTTCACACGACACAAGCTTTAACTATGGGGTTGACATATTTTGCTGTTTCTAAAGTGTCAGATTCCCCAACAATTCCTAAGACAGCAGGAAATTGACTTAGAATCATAGAATCATAGCGTCAAAGAGTTGGAATAGACCTTATGGGCCATCCAGTCCAATCCACTGCCAAGAAGCAGGAATATTGTATTCAAATCACCCCTGACTTATTTTTAAATTCTCTGTGTGGTGATGGGTAAAATGTTTATCTTAAATTTATTTATTTATTTACCACACTTTTATCAGGAATATTTTATCAGGAATATGCCCTTTTCATCCCGAAGGCGACTCAGGGCGGCATACAGACTGGCAACAATTAGATGCTGAACACACATAAATACAGCGTTTAAAACAGGTTAAATCACAAAATAAAATTCATATAAAAACAATTTAAAGCTATTAAAATCAATGACTTCTGGGTTCAAATCCATGTCCATTTGCATCGTTAAGCCGTTCCATATTTGTTCACAATACTGAGTTTATCTGGTTACAATGAGGTTCCAAAATCTTGCTTGAAGAGACTCTTTTCCTAAAGGTCAGGAGGGAGGGGGCCAATCTAATATCCCCAGGAAGGGAGTTCCATAGCCGAGGGGTCACAACTGAGAAGGCCCTGTCCCTCGTCCCTGCCAAGCGCACCTGTGAGGCAGGCGGGATCGAGAGCAGGGCTTCCCCAGATGATCTTAAATTCCTGGAAGGTTTGTAAGGGAAGACATGTTCGGATAGGTAAGTAGGGCCAGGTTTTTTTGGGCCAGGTTTGTAAGGGGAGACACGTTCTGATAGGTAAGTTTAGGGCAGTGATTCTCAACCTGGGGTCCCCAGATGTTTTTGGCCTACAACTCCCAGAGATCCTAACCGCTAGTAAACTAGCTGGGATTTCTGGGAGTTGTAGGCCAAAAACATCTGGGGACCCCAGGTTGAGAACCACTGGTTTAGGGCTTTATAGGCTAAAGCCAGCACTTTGAATTATTGGGTTGTTGTAGGTTTTTTCGGGCTATATGGCCATGGTCTAGAGGCATTCTCTCCTGATGTTTCACCTGCATCTATGGCAAGCATCCTCAGAAGTAGTGAGGTCTGTTGGAACTAGGAAAAAGGGTTTATATATCTGTGGAATGACCAGGGTGGAACAAAGGACTCTTGTCTGCTGGAGCTAGGTGTGAATGGTTCAACTGACCAGCTTGATTAGCATATGATGGCCTGACATTGACTAGAGCAAACTTTTGTTGAGAGGTGATTAGATGTCCTTGTTTGTTTCCTCTCTGTTGTTTTGCTGTTGTGATTTTTAGAGCTTTTTAATACTGGTAGCCAGATTTTGTTCATTTTCATGGTCTCTTCCTTTCTTTTGAAATTGTCCACATGCTTGTGGATTTCAATGGCTTCTCTGTGTAGTCTGACATGGTGGTTGTGAGAATGGTTCAACATTTCTATGTTCTCAAATAATATGCTGTGTCCAGGTTGGTTCATCAGGTGCTCTGCTATGGCTGATTTCTCTGGTTGGAGTAGTCTGCAGTACCTTTCATGTTCCTTGATTTGTGTCTGGGCAATACTGCTGTGTTTGGTGGTCCCTCTGTAGACTTGTCCACAGCTGCATGGTATATGGTAGACTCCTGCAGAGGTGAGAGGATATCTCTTGTCCTTTGCTGAACGTAGCATTGGTTGGATTGTCTTGGTGGGTCTGTAGATAATTTGTGTGTTGTGTTTCCTCATCAGCTTCCCTATGCGGTCAGTGGTTCCCTTGATGCATGGCACCATTAAAGCACCATTAAAGCCTTGGCAGACTGTACAAAAAGAATCTGCGAACCCCACCTCCTCCAAGATGAACTGAACCACCTCAACTGGGCTCTCCAGGCCAATGGAAACTCCACCTCAGACATCAGAAGAGCTGCAAGACCACCAAGAAGAAGCCACGAGAGTCAAGTCACCCAGAGGAAAAGGGTTCTTGCCATACATCAAGGGAACCACTGACCGCATAGGGAAGCTCTTAGCAATATGTCCTCAAAATGCACTTTAACATTGATTTAGGATTGCCTGCGTGCCCTCATCTTTTTTTGAAAACCCTATCTTAGTTATATCCTACCTTGTTCATGCCCAGCATTATTTTTTAAATTTTAAATTATTACATTTGGCCCGGTTTTTAAATATTTGTATGTTATTATTATTGTTTATTTTTTGTTTATGAGATTTATTTTAATTGTTTTGTATTGATTATTTTGTTGCCCAATTTCCTCATGCAATGTTAATCCCTGTTGCCCGCTTGTAAACAAAAACTATGGCGCCGTGCGTGGGAGGAACCAAAATGCCAATTTCTCCAACGAGAGGCTTGGGGAAAGACCTGGGTTAATTTTAAACCACTTCCTGGAATGCCTTTTTAAAAAAAGATAAATAATTAAAATTCTGAGGGGACAATGGGAGGAAACAAATCTCTGCAGGATGTCCCACAAAAACAAATTTTATAAATAATAATATTTTATAAATAATAAACCTTTTCAGTGTGTTTGATGATAGAATTAGAAAATGACATTGATAACCCAGGAACAAAAATTGTGTTACATAGTGTAATCAGTCCATAGGCTTTGTAAATGCCAAGAAAGTGCTAAGACGTAAGGCCACATAGCTCATGTCTTTCCCATTCAGGCTGCAAGGTTCATAGTTAGCAGGGATGCCCAAAAAGCTTGTGCACAAGTGTGCACACAACGGACAGTGGATAGAAAATTCCCAAGAGGCACCCATGTTATGCCCCAGAAGACTTCAGATTGCAAAGAGGGAGAAAAAGTGAAAGAGTACTCACAAACACAGCTCCTTTAAGCAGGTCTGGAACAGCCATTGGGATGAAGCCCTATAGGAAGAGTTTGACATTAGTACATTTATTTATTACTTATTTATGACATTTATATGCCGCCTTTTTCACCATGAAGGGGACTCAGAGCGGCTTACAAGATATTATATACACACACACACACACACACACACAATATATATATTATATTATTAGCATAATACAATATCAGTATTATATATTACTAGCCGTCCCTGCCACGCATTGCTGTGGCCCACATGGGGGTTCTGTGTGAGAGGTTTGGCCCAATTCTATCGTTGGTGGGATTCAGAATGCTCTGTGATTGTAGGTGAACTATAAATCCCAGCAACTACAACTCCCAAATGTCAAGATTCTATTTTCCAAAAATCTACCAATGTTCACATTTGGGCATATTGAGTATTTGTGTAGCGTTTGGTCCAGATCCATCATTGTTTGAGTCCACAGTGATCTCTGGATGTAGGTGAACTACAACTCCCAAACTCAAGGTCAATACCCACCAAACCCTTCCAGTATTTTCTGTTGGTCATGGGAGAACTGTGTGCCAAGTTTGGTCCAACTGTATTCTTGGTGGAGTTCAGAATGCTCTTTGATTGTAGGTGAACTATAAATTCCAGCAACTACAACTCCCAAATGACAAAATCAATTTTTTTGAGTGAAGGACATACATTGGGTTGTTAGGTGTCTTGTGTCCAAATTTGGTGTCAATTTGTCCAGTGGTTTTTGAGTTCTGTTAATCCCACAAACGAACATTATATTTTTATTGATATAGATTAGGAGCTGTTGATTATTGGGAAATGTGGCTCCAAATGCTCAACACGGTGCCCCTTGGACAGTCCTACCTTTTCATTTTAGACATGGTTTTGTGTGCTCAGTATTACCAGGAGCCTTCGGTTAAACCGCTGAGCTGCTAAACTTGCTAACCGAAAGGTTGCAGGTTTGAATCCGGGGAGTGGGATGAGCTCCCACTGTTAGTCCCAGCTTCTGCCAACCTAGCAGTTCAAAAACATGCAAATGTGAGCAGAGCAATAGGTACCACTCTGGCAGGACGGTAACGGCACTACATGCAGTCATGCTGGCCAAATGACCTTGGAGGTGTCTACGGACAAAGCCGGCTCTTCGGCTTAGAAATGGAGTTGAGCACACAACTGGAAAACCTTTACCTTTACAGTATTACTAAATCTAAAGGAACTGCCCCTTAATACGTAAGAGATTTCTAGTAGGAAAAGATGCTTTGTATAGTTGTTGTGCATCGTTGTCTGTACCTTTTTCATCAGCTTGTTGAGTGCAAATTGTACCAGGGCCTGTTGGAGAACGGCTCCAGCTCCACGGAGGTAGTACGACCGGTGACCTGAGACGTGTGACAAACGCCTGGAGAAGCAGAAGAAGGGAAGATATGAAGATGTTCTTGTGAGGTCTTGAGAACCTCAAGGGCAGGCATGGGCAAACTTGGGCCCTCCAAGTGTTTTGGACTTCAACTCCCACCATTCCAAACAGCCTCAGGCCCCTTCCTTTTCCTCCTCAGCTGCTTAAGCTCAGCCGCTATGTGTTTTGTGTGTGTTATATTTGTGTATGTGTGTGTTTTTGCTTTTTAAGTTTTTTCCGCTGTGTTTTTCAGTGTTTTTATGAGTGACTGTAGCCAAACCTTCATTCCCTCTTTCTTTCTCTTCTTCCTTCCCTCCCTCTTTCCTTCCTTCCCCCTTTTTCTTTTCCTTCCTCTTTCCCTTTTTCTTTTTTCCTTCTCTACCTGTTTCTTTCCTCCCTTCCTTTGCTCTTTGGTTCCATCCTTCCTTCTCTCTTTCCTTCCTTCCCTCCCCTTTTCTCTCTTTTGTTCCTTCTCTCCTTCCTTCCTTTTTTCACTTTTTTATTTCTTTCTCTCCTTCCTTCCTTCTCTCTTTCTCTCTTTCGTTCCTTCCCTCTCTCTTTCCTTCCCTTTTTCACTTTTTTATTTCTTTCTCTCCTTCCTTCCCTCTTTCCTTCCTTCTTTCACTTTTTTATTTCTTTCTCTCCTTCCTTCCTTCCCTCCCTCTCTCTTTCTCTCTTTTGTTCCTTCTCTCCTTCCTTCCCTCCCTCCCTCTTTCCCTCTTTTGTTCCTTCTCTCCTTCCTTCCCTCTCTTTCCTTCTTTCTTTCACTTTTTTATTTTTCTCTCCTTCCTTCCTTCCTTCCTTCCTTCCCTCTTTCTCTCTTTTGTTCTTTCTCTCCTTCCTTCCTTCCCTCTCTCTTTCCTTCCTTCTTTCTCTTTTTTATTTCTTTCTCTTTCTTCCCTCCCTCCCTTTTGTTCCTTCTCTCCTTTCTTCCCACTCTTTCCTTCCTTTTTTCACTTTTTTATTTCTTTCTCTCCTTCCTTCCTTCCCTCCCTCTTTCTCTCTTTTGTTCCTTCTCTCCTTCCTTCCCTCTCTCTTTCCTTCCTTCTTTCACTTTTTTATTTCTTTCTCTCCTTCTTTCCCTCTTTCTTTCTTTTGTTCCTTCTCTCCTTCCTTCCCTCTCTCTTTTCTTCCTTCTTTCACTTTTTTATTTCTTTTTCTCCTTCCTTCCTTCACTACATTTATTTCCTTCTCTCCTTCACTCCTTCTTTCCCTCTTTCTATCCCTCCTTCTCTCCTTCCTTTCTTCCCCCTCTCTGTGTATATGTGTTTTGTGTGTGTTTATATTTGTGTATGTGTATATATGTGGTTTTGCACATGCGTTGTAATGGTTTTTTATTTGCTTTTTTGGCTTTTTAAGTCTCTTCTGCTGTGTTTTTCAATGTTTTTATGAGTGATGGACACTCCTTGGCCTGATAGGTGTCTTGTGTCTAAATTTGGTGTCAATTCGTTCAGTGGTTTTTGCGTTATGTTAATCCCACAAATGAACATTACATTTTTATTTATATAGATTTGCCAAATGCGAAAGAGTTGAATTGTTCTTGCCCAGGGCAAGAGGAAACTTTTTCTATGAGCGGTGACTCCACCTGCCCTGCTTGCTTTGTCCTAGGCACTAAAGAGACTTTTATGAAATTAGAGAAGGAGGATAAAAAGCTTTCGTGTTGGGAAATGTCCAGGGGGTAAATTAACCATCTCAAAAACAAAATATAAAATATTTATTCCTGCTCTGGAAAGGAAAGAGACTCACAATCAACTAATGGGTGCGTGCAGAATCTGGAATTACCAGGCATCATTATAGATGGATTGTTTTGCCGATGTACGCTTTCACTTATGATGGAGTATGGTGGAGGCTCCTTCTTTGGAAACTTTCAAAGAACCTGGATGGCCACCTGTCGGGGGTGCTTTGAATGCAATTTTCCTGCTTCTTGGCAGGGGGTTGGACTAGATGGCCCATGAGGTCTCTTCCAACTCTATGATCCGATGACCCAATGTAGTTACTAACTTAGGATGATCACAGGATTTTCTTGGCAAGTGAATATTCAAATATATTTTTATGCCAGTAGATGGTGCTCCTGCTTTGTATTTTCTCTCTCTACAATGTATGTTGGGCCCTACAGTTCCTTTTTAGAATACCGGACAAAATACTAGAGTGGGATGAAGGAAGCAAAGTTTTGTTTTTGGGTTGCTGCAAGTTTTTCAGGCTGTATGGCCATGTTCCAGAAGCATTCTCTCCTGACGTTTCGCCCACATCTATGGCAGGCATCCTCAGAGGTTGTGAGGTCTCTTGGAGACAAGGAAAATGGGGTGTATATATTTATTTATTTCGCGTATTTCTACCCGCCCTTCTCAACCCCTGAGGGGGGACTCAGGGCGGCTTACAAAGGCACAATTCGATGCCAGCATAAACATAACAATGGATAAAACATGTAAACAGCAATTATAACAATTAAGACAGTCAGTATATCAGGGTGCGAGAAAGAACTCATGTCTGTTGGAAGTAGGTGTGAATGTTTCAATTGGCCACCTTGATTAGCATGTAATGGTGTGACTTTCAAGGTGTGACTTCGTATTGCCTGTGGGCATCCTGTGTTGAGAAGTGATTAGCTGTTCTTCACTGTTTTTTGTCTGGAGCTCCCCTGTCTTTATTTACTGTTATGATTTTAGATTTTTTTAATACTGGTAGCCTAATTTTGTTCACTTTTGTGGTTTCTTCCTTTCTGTTGAAAGGAATTTGTCCAGTAAGAAGTCACACCTTGAAAACTGCTGGACCATTAAATGCTAATCAAGGTGACCAATTAAAACATTCACACCTACCGCCAACAGACAAGAGTTCTTTTTCCCACCCTGGACATCATTCCACAGATATATAAACCTCACTTGCCTAGTTTCCAACAGACCTCACAACCTCTGAAGATGCCTGTTATAGATGTAGGTGAAATGTCAGGATAGAATGCTTCTGGAACATGGTCATATAGCTAAAAAAAAACTTACAGCAACCCAGTGATTCCAGCCCTGAAAGTCTTCGACAACAGTTTTGTTTTTCATTAGCAATCCTCCATTACCACGACAACAGCCTCTACTACCAACCTTTGCCTTATGATTCCCAGCTCTTCTCCAAGTTCCAGGTGGCCTTTCACCTCAAAGTCAAATACTGTTTTAAAAAACAGAATAGAGATACGAGAAACAATGAAACCAAGAAAGAAGAAAAGAAAACCTATCCACTGGGTTGTTGTAGGTTTTTCCGGGCTATATGGCCATGTTCTAGAAGCATTTTCTCCTGACGTTTCACCTGCATCTATGGCAAGCATCCTCAGAGGTTGTGAGGTCTGTTGGAACTAGGAAAAAGGGTTTATATATCTGTGGAATGACCAGGGTGGGACAAAGGACTCTTGTCTGCTGGAGCTAGGTGTGAATGTTTCAAGAGTCTGTTAGAACAGACCTCACTACCTCTGAGGATGCTTGCCATAGATGCAGGCGAAACACCAGGAGAAAATGCCTCCAGAACATGGCCATATAGCCCGGAAAAACCTACAACAACCCAATGATTCCAGCCATGAAAGCCTTCAACAATACATAAAACCTATCCAGCTGTTAAAGGAGAGGTAAGTGGATCTAGCAGACCAAAATATTCTGTTTCCTGTGCAAGGAGGCTTCATGTGAGCCTGGGGGCTGCAAAATGTAGCATCAGGTGTCAGACTCTGAATGATCTTGGAGTTTCAATCAAGCTCACAACAATAAAACGCTGGAGACATTTTTTTTCATATTTCTTTCCACAATCCTACAAAGACAGTTCTAAAGTTTCCTCGCTCAAACTTCCTGTATATATCAGTCCCAACTCCCATCCGCCCCCTGGTGGTCAAACTTTGTGCCCACAGTCTGTTAACTTACATTTCAATTTCCCTCACAAAAATATTATTATTATTATTATACTTTATTTATACCTTGCGGAGCCCCCGGTGGCGCAGTGGGTTAAACCCCTGTGCCGGCAGAAGACCGACAGGTCGCAGGTTCAAATCCAGGGAGAGGTAGATGAGCTCCCTCTATCAGCTCCAGCTCCTCATGCGGGGACATGAGAGGAGCCTCCCACAAGGATGACAAAACATCAAATCATCCGGGCGTCCCCTGGGCAACGTCCTTCCAGACGGCCAATTCTCTCACACCAGAAGCGACTTGCAGTTTCTCAGGTCGCTCCTGACACGACCAAAAAATAAATAAATTATACTCCACCACCATCTCCCCAAGGGGACTCGGGGCGGCTTACATAAGGCCACGCCCATCAGTACAAACACAGTATTAAACAAAAACACAACAAAATTAAAAATACAATAACATAAAATACAAAACCAATATAAAAAAACGGCGCAACAATATAAACTCAGAACATTAATACGGCTCCGGCCCAGCGTACCTCTCCAAACGCATCTCCCTCTACGTCCCACCACAGAGTTTGAGATCTTCTGGGGAGGCCCTGCTCTCGACCCCTCCTCTATCACAAGTGAGATTGGTGGGGACGAGGAGCAGGGCCTTCTCTGTGGTGGCCTCTCACCTGTGGAATTCACTCCCTGGAGAAATTAGGTCATCGACATCCTTCCTCTCTTTCAGAAGGAAATTAAAAACATGGTTGTGGGACCAGGCTTTCGGGCAATCTGGCGGTTAGATAAGGACAATGACGACCAGAATCGATAGTACTTCACAATGTGGACTCTGAGATGGCGAACACTGAGCATTAGATTGTTTTTATTGATTTTGATGTATAAACTGACTGTCTTAATTGTTATAATTGCTGTTTACATGTTTTATCCATTGTTATGTTTATGCTAGCATCGAATTGTGCCTTTGTAAGCCGCCCTGAGTCCCCCCTCGGGGGTTGAGAAGGGCGGGGCAGAAATGCACGAAATAAATAAATAAATAAAACACTAAAATGATCACAATGGGCAGGGCCAGTTTCAAAGATTAAAAATTTAAAACCACTGGGTGATAGGGCAATGTAATATATCTGGACAGGGGATCCGGGGATAAGGCAAAATTTAATTACATGTACCAGAAAATGATGTGCTTCTGAGGGCATTTTATGCGGTGTTTGGTCAAGAGTTAACGTACATTCAGTCATTGAAGACACACTGGAAAAGCCAAGTTTTCAGGCTCTTCCTAAAGACTGCCAGGGTGGGGGCTTGTCTAATATATCTGGGGAGCGAATTTCAGAGCCAAGGGGCCACTACAGAGAAGGCCCTTTCCCTCATGTCCATAAGTCGTGCTTGCGATGGGGGCAGGAGCGAGAGAAGGGCCTCTCCGGAAGATCGCGCAGACAAAACAGATGTCTTATTTACACTACCTTCCCCAACTGTACCCAGTCTCCCCCATTTCCCTTCTTTATGGCAGAGAACCAAAGCGGCCGGTCCCAGGCTGATACAACGATCCTGACATCAGGCCTGCTTGCAATCCACAGGCTCCCCACTGCATTAAAATCAAGGCAAAGTCCACAGCAACCAAGGAAGAAAGTCTGGCAGCCTTGTCCTCACCCTCTGCAAAGCCAGCATCCTCTTTTGTATTTCTCACCTGGTTTTGATCCAACTGTTTCCACCACCTTCGCTTGGGACTCGTCTCCAATTGGCTGCAGGTAAAGAACACAAAAAGAAGGCAAATTATTCCTATTCTAATACTATTAATAATAATATATTTTATATTATATCTAATATTACTAATAATATTGCAATATAAGGGTATAGTACAATATAGTAATTTATAATACTGATGTTATGCTATGCTAATAATATAATATATGGTATGTATAATATACAATATATATATATATAATATATTATATAATATATTATATTATATAATATAATAATAATATATAATATATTATATATTATAATATATTATATTTATAATATATTGTATATACATATGATATAATATATTGTATATACATATGATATTCATAATATTAAAATGTAATATAATATAATAATATGATATTATAATTATATATTTTATGTTACATGTAATATTACTAATAATATTACAATATAATGGTATAGTACAATATAGTAATATATAATACTGATATTGTGCTATGCTAATAATATAATATATTGTATTTATATATATCTTGTAAGCCACTCTTGAGTCCCCTTTGGGGTGAGAAGGGCAGCATATAAATGTCATAAATAAATAAATAGGTTGGCAGAAGCTGGGGCTGACTGTGGGAGCTCATTCCACTCCCTGGATTCGAACCTGCGATCTTTCGGTCAACAAGTTCAGCAGCTCAGCGCTTTAACCCACTGCACCACCGGTTGCTAAAAATACTATATTATCTCATAACATATGATAATGTATCTATGTTTTAAATTATTATTATTAATATTTGAACCTGTGACCTTTCAGTTGCTAATACTATATTATCTCATAATATATTATTAATGTATTATTAATAATATTTGAACCTGCGACCTTTCAGTTGCAAATACTATATAATATCATAATATATTATAATATATTATTGTTTAATATATTATTATTAATATTTGAACCTGCGACCTTTCGGTTGCTAATAATACTATATTATCTCATATATTATTAATAATATACTACTTTATATTATTAATAATATACTACTTTATGAGAAGGACGGCATATAAATGTTGTAAATAAATAAATTCTGGGTTTGGAAAGTACAACTCACAGATTTATTTTACAACTGTAAGACACACATAAAATTACACAAGCCAACAAGTATTTCTCATCAGATATAATTTTAGGTCATTCTTATAGTTTTTTTGTACTGAATTCAGATATGTGCTTATTTTTTTCTCTATCACGTGTAATTTTTGTAATGAGGCTAATCAAATAATTAATGCATTTACACACTGATATCAACAGAATCTAATTGATATCAGTGCATAAATGTAGTAATTAATGTATTGTTGAAGGCTTTCATGGCCGGAATCACTCAGTTCTTGTGGGTTTTTTCGGGCTATATGGCCATGTTCTAGAGGCATTTCTCCTGACGTTTCGCCTGCATCTATGGCAAGCTTCCTCAGAGGGTGAGGTCTCTCACCCTCTGAGGAAGCTTCCCATAGATGCAGGCGAAACGTCAGGAGAAATGCCTCTAGAACATGGCCATATAGCCCGAAAAAACCCACAAGAACTGAATGTAGTAATTATTCAATTAGCCTCATTGCAAAAACTACATATGATAGAGAAAAAATAAACACATCTGAATTCAATGCAAAAAAACTCTATAAGAATGACCTAAAATTATACCGGATGAAAAATATTTTTTAGCTTGTGTTGCACTAATATGATGTGAAATGTGCGGATTTTATAGTAGTCAGCTGTAATGTACCATTCATCATATTTTTAAAAGTTGATATGACGGAAAAAAAAAAAGACATATTTAAAATCAGCATAAAAGTTGATTTAAACTGAGCTACAAAAATGATTTTGTTGATTTGTGTTATTTTTCTATGTAATTTCTTCAACTATTTAAAAATAAATCCAAACTAATGTTATAATTAAAAGACAGGCCTAGGACTCAATGCATCTGAAGAAATAGACTTAGGTCTACGAAAGCCTATGTACCAACTTCTTTTTCCTCAATTAGTCTTGAAGTGCCTACAATATCCCTTTGCATACTTAGCCAGACTAATATGGTTATGGCTTTTAATTCAATGGAGCAAGTATGCTCAAGCAAAGGCGTGCTTCAAGATTTTCCTGGCCATATCCCTAAGGTTTTAGGATGCCTCCCCCATTCTGAGCCCTCCAATCTTCCAAGTTCGATGCTGCATCTCTGTATGAGTGTCTTTACCACATCAGGATGGGTCCTGTTGGGCAGCTGGAGGGCAAGCAGGTAATATTTTTCATCCAGTTCAATCTCCTCCTGACGCAAGGCATTGAGACGAAGGCGGAGATCCCGCCCTTGCTTTCGCAAGGCATTGTAAAGAGGGAGCTGGGCAGAAAGAGAGGAGAAATACCATCAGAATCTTGCCTGCTTGGATTTAAGAAGAGAGCTCTGGTTCAAATGTTTAACAACAGCCTAAAAAAGAAAAATAACTCTTGAGGGAAAGAGTTTACAAAGAACAGCAACAAAAAAAGCCTACTCTATAGTTCAGATATGTGGATGACACTTTCACCATTTGGAGCCATGGAGAAGAACTCAACAGGTTCCTGGACCACCTTAACAGCATCCACCCAAACATCCAATTCACCATAGAAAAAGAAAATGAAGGAAAGTTCCCATTTCTAGATGTCCTAGTCATCCACAAACCAGATCAACAATTGGGTCACACCATTTACAGAAAACCCACACACAGAGATAGATATCTACACAAAAACTCCAACCATCACCCAAGTCAAAAAAGAAGCCCCATTAAAGCTTTGGCAGACCATGCAAAAGGATCTGCGAAGCCCACCTCTTTTAAGATGAACTGAACCACCTCAACTGGGCTCTCCAGGCCAATGGAGACTCCACCTCAGACATCAGAAGAGCTGCAAGACAACCGAGAACAAGCCACGAGAGTCAAGACAAAGATCCACCCAGAGGGAAAGGGTTCTTGCCAGACATCAGGGGAACCACTGACCGCAGAGGGAAGCTGATGAGGAAACACAACATACAAACTATCTACAGACCCACCAAGAAAATCCAACACATGCTACGTTCAGCAAAGGACAAGAGGGATCCTCTCACTTCTGCAGGAGTCTACCGTGTACCATGTAGAAGTCTACATAGGAACCACCAAACGCAGCAACATTGCCCAAACACGAATCAAGGAACATGAAAGGCACTGCAGACTACTTCAACCAGTAGAACGGAATGACTCCAGAATGCATCATTTGAAGATGGCAAATCAACCCAGAAAATGGCAACAGAGTCCTGTGTATCTAAAATATATATAAACACAGAGCTACTTGAATATTATAGCAGAGCACCTGATGAACCAGCCTGGACACAGCATATTATTTGAGAACACAGAAATGCTGGACCGCTCTCACAACCACCATGTCAGGCTACACAGAGAAGCCATTGAAATCCACAAGCATGTGAACAATTTCAACAGAAAGGAGGAAACCATGAAAATGAACAAAATCTGGCTACCAGTTTTAAAATCTCTAAAATTACAACAGCAAAACAACAGAGAGGAAACCATCAGGAACATCTAATCACCTCTCAACAAAAGATTACCCCAGGCACCAACAAGCCACACCAAACAACTGCCAGGCCATCAAATGCTAATCACGGTGGTCAGTTGAAACATTCACACCTAGCTCCAGCAGACAAGAGTTCTTTGTCCCACCCTGGTCATTCCACAGATATATAAACCCCTTTTCCTAGTTCCAACAGACTTCACTACCTCTGAGGATGCTTGCCATAGATGCAGGTGAAATGTCAGGAGAGAATGCCTCTAGAACATGGCCATGTAGCCCGAAAAAACCTACAACAACCCAGTTAACAAAGAGTTTTCTCAGAGTAATTGGCCTCATGAGTGCTGAGAATCTACAACTTAAATAAAGAAAATTTTAAATCAACTGGATACAAACAACTACTTTCCTCATTCTAAGTACTAGTAGATTTGGAAAGAGAGCAGGAGGGTTTTTAGTCCTTTTTCTGGGCTTCCCAAAGACAGCTGATTGGACACCATGGGAAATAAGATGCTGGACTGAACAGGTTTTTAGTAAAGCTGGAAAAACGTGGTTTTGTTTATTTGGGATCAGAACTACTAGAATCTCCAAGAAGCATAGCCACTGAAGTCGCAAAAGAGAGCACTGATCTTTGCCCTGATCGAATAAGGCTCCTTCTTGGATTCTTATATATGCAAAGAAATAGCATAACTCATCCCCATCTATCTCTGCCATAAGAAATTACATTTATTATCAGCTTTAAGTCTATAAATCAGGATAGCAATCATGCAGCCTGTCGGTTGTTGCTGAACTACAACTCCCTGGAGCCATTGAAACAAAAGCATGCCAGAAGCTGCAATGCAACATATAGAGAACCATAGGAAAGAAAGGATATGTCCTTACTGATTGCAAAGTATTCCTCTCTTGACCTTTCTGGAAGAAAAGAAGAAGACAAAGCAGTAAGTTACAAAGAAGACAAAACAGTAAGTTACAATTTATTTACATCAAATCTAAAGTAATGTAACAATTGCCATTATGGTAATCATGTAGCACACAATTCCAAACACAAAATAAATTCAGGTTGACAATTCTCATGTTTGAAACAAAATCTATGCAGTCTCAAGAAAGGGAGGTTCATCCAGTTTTATAATTTTTTTTACATTTAGTTACACTTTTTCGTCAACAGTGACAATATCTCACGGATTGCTCCATGACAGTTGCTGTCTCGTGAGCTTACCACAAGATTCCGCACATTTTCAGCAACTCTGTTTTTTTCGGCTTCGACTGTTACAATCTCCTCTTGCACTTCAACCAGTTTCTGCCAAACAGCGAGCTGGTAAGCAACAGAGTGAAAGGAATTACAAAATGACATCCCAACTCTAGATTTGTAAGATTAGAAAAAGCGGACAGCAGCATGTGTCCTCTTGCATGAAAGTAGGCAAAGGTAAAGATTTTCCCTTAGTTGTGTCCAATTCTGGGGTGTGGTGCTCATCTCAATTTCTAAGCTGAAGAGCCAGCATTATCCATAGACACCTCCAAGGTCATGTGGACGGCATGACTGCATGGAGCGCCGTTACCTTCCCGCTGGAGCAGTACCTATTGATCTACTCACATTTACATGTTTTCGAACTACTATGTTGGCAGAAGCTGACAGCAGAAGCTCATGCCACTTCTCAGATATGAACCTGCAACCTTTCGGTCAGCAGCTCAGCGGTTTAACCCACTGCGCCACCAGGGGATCCTACACATGAAACTACTACACCTAAATAAATATGTTATACCAGAAACAACTTGCAGTTTCTCAAGTTGCTCCTAACACATACACACAAATCTAAAAAAACAAATAAAGCAATAGAAGAGGAATCAGCTTTGTGTGCTTGGATCATTTTCTAAAAGACTTCAGACACTGGGGGGGGGGGGGGGACTGGGAGTTGTACTTTTACAAGGCACCAAATAGGAGGGACAGCTAATACTTCAGAGGACAGGATCCAAATTCAAATCAACCTTAACAGATTAGAAATCTGACTGGCCAAAACTAACAAAATGAATTTAGATAAGGAGAAATGTAGGATAGTTTACTTAGGCAGAAAAAATGAAATGTACAGAATGGGTGACGCCTGGCTTGGCAACAGTACATATGAAAAAGATCTTGGAGTCTGTAGCCCGGGGGGGGGGGGGGGGGGTTAGGGGTTCAACCCCCCCCCCCCATTTTTTCAGGTTAAAAAAAACCTGGTTTACTCATGAATTTTAACTGGTTAACCAAATCCCCATGCTAAGTCTATGAGACGTAGTCCCTCCGGAACTGCAAGCACTATCTCAAGCAAATATTGACAATTTATTCACACTGTCATTACTTGCAGCAATAGCCAATGTAGTGAAGCAACCAAGTTGGGGGTGTGTGTGTTGAATGCTCTCATTAAGGAGGCCAGACTTGGTGGAGGTGGTTGACAGGGGCGGAGCTGCGGGCTATTGAAGGCTGCTCTGCTGGATGGCCCATGAGGTCTCTTCCAACTCTTTGATTCTATGATTCTCTGCCAAAGAGGGCTGGTGCCTCGGCAAACTACAACTCTCAGTGAAGGGGACAGATCCCAAAGCACTGAGCCATGGCAAAGTGGTATCAAACCGCAGTAATCCTACGGTGTGGAGCCCCCACGAGCAAAGGCGAGAGCAGCTTACAATCTGGCGGAGGTCGTGTGCCCGGAGGGGCCCTTTGCGGCTCTCCAGCTCCCTCTCAGCCGCCTCCAGCCGCACTTTCAGCGCCTCCACGTCGATCTGCGGCCTCGCCGTCCACCCGTCCTTCGCGTGGTCGTAGAGGCGGCTCTTCGCTCCAGCCGAGGCGGCGCGGCTCCATTTGGGGGCCCTCCGGAGCCACGAGCAACGCCCCCAACACAGCGCTAGGCCGCGGCTCCCCAGGCCCCGGTAGAGCCCCACGGGCGCCGCCATTTTGGCTTCTCACGTGACTCGGCTGAGCCCGACCAATGGCAAAGCGTTCTAACGCCAAGCTTCGTCCGCGAGCCAATCAGAACGAAGCTGGGCCCCGCCTCAGCTCGATTTAGTTGCCATGGGGATAGAGACCCGCTCTGGCTTAGATGTGGTGGGACAGGCCTCATGGGACTGTTTGGAATATTCAAATACAAATGTAGTTATTATTATTCCTCTACTGAATATTCAGATACAAATTACTAATGTTTATGTCTGATGACATAAAGGGAATGCTCAAGATCCTGCAAGGAAGACTCCGGCAAGACATGGAGCGAGAGTTGCCAGATGTTCAAGCTGGGTTTAGAAAAGGCAGAGGAACGAGAGACCAGATTGCCAATATCCGCTGGAGAATGGAGAAAGGCAGGGAGTTTCAGAAAAACATCTACTTCTGCTTCATTGACTATTCTAAAGCCTTTGACTGTGTGGATCATAACAAATTGTGGCAAGTTTTTGGTGGGATGGGCATCCCAAGCCCCCTTCTCTCTCTCCTGAGGAATCTGTACAAGGACCAAGGAGCCACAGTCAGAACTGACCACGGAACAACAAACTGGTTCAAGATTGGGAAAGGCGTACGGCAAGGCTGCATACTCTCACCCAACCTTTTGAACGTGTATGCAGAACACATCATGCGAGGATGTGCGGGGCTTGAATGCAAAGCTGGGGTGAAAACTGGTGGAAGAAACATTAACAACCTCAGATATGCAGATGACACCACTCTGATGGCCTAAAGCGAGGAGGAGCTGAGGAGCCTTCTAATCAAGGTGAAAGAAGAAAGCGCAAAAGCCGGGTTGCAGCTAAACGTCAAAAAAACCAAGATTATGGCAACAAGAATGATTGACAACTGGGAAATAGAGGGAGAAAATTTGGAGGCCGTGACAGACTTTGTATTTCTAGGCGCAAAGATTACTGCAGATGCAGACTGTGGCCAGGAAATCAGAAGACGCTTACTTCTTGGGAGGAGAGCAATGTCCAGTCTCGATAACATAGTAAAGAGTAGAGACATCAGACTGGCAACAAAGATCCATTGCCTAGTCCAAGCCATGGTCTTCCCTGTAGTAACCTACGGATGTGAGAGCTGGACCTTAGGGAAGGCTGAGCGAAGGAAGAGAGATGCTTTTGAGCTGTGGTGTTGGAGGAAAGTGCTGAGAGTGCCTTGGACTGCGAGAAGATCCAACCAGTCCATCCTCCAGGAAATAAAGCCCGGCTGCTCACTGGAGGGAAAGATACTAGAGACAAAGTTGAAGTACTTTGGCCACATCATGAGGAGACAGCAAAGCCTGGAGAAGACAATGGTGGAAGGCAAAAGGAAGAGGGGCCGACCAAGGGCAAGATGGATGGATGTGACTGGACTGACCTTGAAGGAGCTGGGGGTGGTGACGGCCGACAGGGAGCTCTTGCGTAGGCTGGTCCATGAGGTCACGAAGAGTCGGAGACGACTGAACGAATGAACAGCAACAACATGTCTGACGAATGCAAGGCTGGGGTTAAAATTGCTGGAAGAAACATTCACAGCCTTAGATATCGGGAGTGATCCTGGACTCATCGCTGAGCCTGGAACCCCAGGTCTCGGCGGTGGCCGGGAGTGCTTTTGCACAATTAAAACTTGTGCACCAGTTGTGCCCATACCTTGGGAAGTCTGATCTGGCAAAGGTGGTCTACGCTCTTGTTACATCCTGAATAGACTACTGCAACTCACTCAACGTGGGGTTGCCCTTGAAGACTGTTCGGAAACTTCAACTGGTCCAACAAGCGGCAGCCAGATCGGAGCATCATACAGGGAGCACACCACCCCCCTGTTGTGTCAGCTCCACTGGCTGCCGGTCCAGTTCCGAGCACAATTCAAGGTGCTGGTTTTGACCTACAAAACCCTGTACGGTTCTGGTCCAGTGTATCTGTCCGAACGTATCTCCCTCTACGTCCCACCCTGGAGTTTGAGATCTTCTAGGGGGGCCCTGCTCTCGACCCCACCGCAATCACAAGTAAGGCTGGTGGGGATGAGGAGCCCGGCCTTCTCAGTGGTGGCCCCTCACCTGTGGAAATCACTCCCGGGGGAAATTAAGTCATCAACTTCCCTCCTCTCCTTCAGGAGGAAAGTAAAGACATGGTTGTGGGGCCAGGCCTTTGGGCAATCTGACAACTAGATAAGGACAATCAGACGATTAGGACTGACAGGACTGACAAAGTGGAATTGGAAACTGGACTATGAGATGGCGAACGCTGACCGTTAATGAGGTGCAATTAGTTTTTAGTGGTTTTATCGGCTTTATTGGTTTTATTGTTATATGCAGAAACTGTTTCTTAACAGTTAATTGCTGCTAGATTGTTTTATACTACTGTTATGTGATGTCAGCATTGAATTGTGCCTTTGTAAGCCGCCCTGAGTCCCCTCCGGAGTGAGAAGGGCGGGGTAGAAGTAACCGAAATAAATAAATATGCAGATGATATCACTTTGATGGCCAACAGCTGAGGAGCCTTCTAACCAAGTTGAAAAAAGAAAGCGCAAAAGCTGGGTTTATTTACAATATTTTTCTATACCGCTTTTCTCTCCTCGAGGGGGACTCAAAGCGGGTTGCAGCTAAACATTAAAAAATAAGATTATGGCAACAAGACTGATTGACAACTGGGAAACAGGGAGAAAACGTGGAGGCCGTGACAGACTTTGTATTTCTAGGTGCAAAGATTACTGCAGACTGCAACCAGGAAATCAGGAGACGTTTCCTTCTTGGGAGGAGAGCAATGTCCAATCTCGATAAGATAGTGAAGAGTAGAGACATCACACTGGCAACGATGATCCGCATAGTTAAAACAATGGTATTCCCCGTAGTAACCTACAGATGTGAGAGCTGGACCATAGGGAAGGCTGAGCGAAGGAAGAGAGATGCTTTTGAACTGTGGTGCTGGAGGAAAGTTCTGAGAATGCCTTTGACCATGAGAAGATCCAACCAGTCCATCCTCCAGGAAATAAAGCCCGACTGCTCATTGGAGGGAAGGATAGTAGAGGCAAAGATGAAGGACTTTGGCCACATCATGAGAAGAAAAGCTTAGAGAAGACAATGATGCTGGGGAAAATGGAAGGAAAAAAGAAGAGGGGCCGACCAAGAGCAAGGCGGATGGATGGATGGTATCCTTGAAGTGACTGACTTGACCTTGAAGGAGCTGGGGGTGGTGACGGCCGACAGGGAGCTCTGGCCTGGGCTGGTCCAAGAGGTCACGAAGTTCCAATGAATCATCTGAGCAACGGAGCCCCCGGTGCCGCAGTGGGTTAAACCTCTGTGCCGGCAGGACTGAAGACCGACAGGTCGCAGGTTTGAATCTGGGGAGAGGCAGATGGTCTCCCTCTATCAGCTCCAGCTCCTCATGTGGGGACATGAGAGAAGCCTCCCACAAGGATGATAAAAACATCAAATCATCCAGGCGTCCCCTGGGCAACGTCCTTGCAGATGGCCAATTCTCTCACACCAGGAGTCACTCCTGACACGACAAAAACAAAAATCTGAGCAATGGTGTTATGCCTCTGCTTGTAGTCTGTCTGTGCAAGCTCCTTGCAGCAGCTGAGGATGTGATCTATTGTTTCATCTGCTTCCTTGTAGAGTCTACATTTGGGATCTGTGATCGACTTTTCAATTCTGGCTTTGATGGCATTGGTTCTAATGGCTTGTTTTTGGGCTGCCAGAATCAGGCCCTCCTTTGTCTCCTTTTTCAAAGTTCCATTTGTGAGCCACATCCATATTATTATTATTATATATTATATTTCCTCTACTGAATATTCAGATACAAATTACTAATGTTTATGTATGACAAATGCAAGGCTGGGGTTAAAAATGCTGGAAGAAACATTAACAGCCTTATATATGGATTACTGCAACACACTCTACGTGGGGTTGCCTTTGAAGACTGCTCGGAAACTCCAATTAGTCCAGCGGGAGGCAGCCAGATTGCTCACCGGAGCGGCATACAGGGAGCATACCACCCCCCTGTTATGCCAGCTCCACTGGCTGCCGATCCAATTCCGAGCACAATTCAAGGTGCTGGTTCTGACCTACAAAACCCTTTACGGTTCCGACCCAGTGTATCTGTCCGAACGGATCCCCCTCTACGTCCCACCTCGGAATTTAAGATCTTCTGGGGAGGTCCTGCTCTCGACACCGCCTCTATCACAAGTGAGGCTGGTGGGGACGAGGAGCAGGGCCTTCTCGGTGGTGGCCCCTCACCTGTGGAACTCACTCCCCGGGGAGATTAGATCAGTGACTTCCCTTTTTTCATTTAGAAAAAAACTGAAGACCTGGATGTGGGACCAGGCATTTGGACATTCTGGCAGCTAAAGAAAGACCTGATGATGAGCAGGAATTGACGGAATGGAATGGATTTACGGAACTCTGAACACTGAGCATGGGATTAGTTTTCTGTTGTGTTATGTACTGATGTTTTTAACCTGTTAATTGTTTAACTGCTTTATGTATGTGTGTATATCTGACAAGGCATCTAATTGTGCCTTCTTTTGTAAGCCACCCTGAGTCCCCCCTCGGGGGTGAGAAGGGCGGGGTAAATAAATAAATAAATAATATGCAGTTGATACCACTTTGATGGCCAAAAGTGAGAAGGAACTGAGGAGTCTTCTAACCATGGAGAAGAAAAGGCAAAAGCTGGGCTGCAGCTAAGTATCACAAAAACCAAGATTCTGGCAACCGGATTTATCAATAACTCAAAGAAGGGTGGTGTCTCGCTAAACCACATCTCTCATGATTCTAAAGCATTGTCATGGTGGTTAAAGCGATGTCGAACTGCATTTATTCTACAGTGTAGATGCACCCTTATAGCAATGCATAAAAATTGGGGAATGAAGGAAACATTTAACGTATTTGGAAAGACAAAATTCAGCATGTACACTTCTGGGTGGCACCTATTACACGTAACACTTTACCCATTTTTATTAGAAACGTGGATAAAAGTCTTATTTTTAGATATATATCTATTTAGACTATTTTATTGTCTTTCCAGAGTAATCTGCTGTTTACTAAGTGACTCGGAAGCCTTTTCCATAATGGCTGGAAAACAACTTCCCTGGAGATGCTCTTTACGACGATCTTTGCAATCTGTGATCCTAAAATCGGCTTTTTTATTTCATGCATTTTTTAGTTGTGTTACGTATTTAGTTTTACATAATTCTCTGCTGGATTGTTCTTATGCACAAACCCATTTTAAAAATATATGATGTATTTTATTGTACTGTTGTGAGCGGCTCCGAGAACTATTCGTGCACATTAACTAAAATTACTTCTGCCATATTTATTAATGTTTCCCTTTTGACTTTGTTTATTTTTAGGTAAACAGGAAGCTCTTTGAGAAGAAAGAGATGCTCCCTGAGAGAAGAAAACAAAAAGTAAATAATAATAATGCTAATAATGTAATAATAATAATCAGGGTGCATCAAGGGAAAAAGTCATTATAATCCTAATAATAGTAGTAGTAATAATAGTACAATACTACTACTAATAATGATGAAATATTAATACTACTAATAATGAAATACTACTAAGAGGACTAATAACAACAATACAATAATACTACTAATAATGGAATAATAATAATATACTAATAATAACAATGAAATAATATAATACATATTGTATATTCATATAATATTATAATGTAATATAATATAATACTAGTAGTAGTAATATATTATAATTTTATATTACATGTAATATTACAAATAATATTACAATATAATGGTATAGTGCAATATAGTAATATATAATACTGATATTGTACTATGCTAACAATATAATATATTGTGTGTGCGTGCGTGCGTGTGTGTGTATATATATATATAGTATATTCATATATTTATAGTATTATAATGTAATACAATATAATACTACTAGTAGTAGTAATAATATGATATTACAATAATATTACAATATAATGCGTGCGCACACACATACATACATACAATATATTATATTGTTAGCATAGTACAATATCAGTATTATATATTACTATATTGTACTATATAGTAATATATAATACTGATACTGTACTATCAGTATCACTATATTGTACAATATAGTATCACTATATTGTACTATATAGTATCACTATATTGTACTATCAGTATCACTATATTGTACTATATAGTAATATATAATACTGATATTGTACTATGCTAACAATATAATATATAGTGTGTGTGTGTGTGTATGTGTGTGTGTATATATATAGTATATTCATATAATATTTATAGTATTATAATGTTATATAATATAATACTACTAGTAGTAGTAATAATATGATATTATAATTTTATATTACATGTAATATTACTAATAATATTACAATATAATGCGCACACACACACATATACATACAATATATTATATTGTTAGCATAGTACAATATCAGTACAATATCAGTGTTATATATTACTATATTGTACTATATAGTAATGTATAATACTGATATTGTACTATGCTAACAATATAATATATTGTATGTATATGTGTGTTTGTGTGTGCGCATGTGTGTATGTGTGTGTGTGTATATATATATATATATTAGGGCTGGGCGGTTTCGTTCGTTAATTTCGTAATTCGTTATTAATTCGTTATTTTTTTTATAACGAAGCGATATTGAACCATTCAGGAGCAACTAAAAAACGAAACGAATTTTTCCAATTCGTTTCGTAATTGTTTCGAAATTGTTTCGAAATTGTTTCGAAATCGTTTTGTTATTATTTCCGCATGTCTGGTGCAAGTTTTAGGGTTGCTGTTTGTTTTATCAGTGAAAAAAATATAATTATCACACCAACAGTCAACAACAGAGGGAGAGGTTTTTTTTTAGCGTATTGCGCGATCGCGCCCGCCATTAACGAATCGATTCGTAATTGTTTCGTAGTTGTTTCGTAATTTCCGAAATTTCGTAAATTTCGAAAAAATTTTAAGGAAAATTTCGGAATTCTTTAAAAAACCGAAACGCAAAAACCCCCTAAAAACGAATCGAGTTTAGAAACAAAATTTTCCGTGGTTGCCCAGCCCTAATATATATATAATATATTCATATAATATTTATAATATTATAATGTAATACAATATAATACTACTAGTAGTAATAATAATATATTATAATGTTATATTACATGTAGTATTACTAATAATATTACAATATAATGGTATAGTATATATATATTAAGCCACTCTGAGTCCCCTTCAGGGTGAGAAAGGCGGCATTTAAATGTCATAAATAAATAAATAAATAAATAATAAACATAATAACAAAATAACAAGAACAACACTTTCTTGTCCACATTTCCCTATGTATTGAGCAGGGAACAACTATATATTTTATTGTTGACAACAGTTTCAAGCTGTCCTTAATGGTCATATACAATTTAAGTATTTTGGAATGGAGTAAATTAATGTTGAACATCATTAAAGACACTTTTGATTATAATGTTTCTGTTCTTAGCCCCAATTTTGGGCCTCTCTGATTCCTGGGAGTTTTCCCTTTTCTTCTTTCCATCATTGACAAGGACTAATATGTTCCTACAAGGAGACTCGAAGAATGTAAACTATATTTGAGTGAATCTTTAATTTTATTTATTCATACTAAACAGAGGCAGCCAATAGCACATGAAGAAAGTCACCAGAAATGTGCCCTTTATTGAACTACAGATTGCAATATGGTCTAGCCACTTAATTTCTTGGAACGATGAATACAAAGTGTTCAGCTTGGGATGGGAAAACATGGTCTTGGGATGCGTGACGGACTTTCACTTCTAGTAAAACAAAAACTCATAATGAAAAACCCTGTTTCTAGGAGTTGGTTGGTTGGAAGAAAAATAAAGATGATATTTCTGATTTGGACAAGCAGCATAAAAAGGTGGAAGAGAAGGGGAAAAAGAAAGAATGTGGCACCACCTTTAATACTAAATGTGTGTTTTTCAAAATTTTAACACTAGCTTAAGTACCCAGTGATGCTCAGTAGAGATAAATATTAGAAATTATCTTTGTTTGATTTTGGAATTTATAAATGCATAACGACTGTGGCGCAGCTGGCTGGGAGTCAGTTGCATTAAGATTATTACAGATCACTACTGACCAAAAGGTCATGAGTTCAAAGCCAGCCCGGGTTGGAGAGAGCTTCCAACCAATTTGTGTAGCTTGCTGTCGACCTTTGCAACCCGAAAGACAGTTAGAATCATAGAATCATAGAGTTGGAAGAGACCTCATGGGCCCAACCCCCTGCCAAGAAGCAGGAATATTGCATTCAAAGCACCCCTGACAGATGTCCATCCAGCCTCAAACACTACGAGTATGTAAAGTTGGTCATGATAAGGTCAAATTTGGACTAGTACCACGGATACAGAGGGTTCGTGCCCGGCGAGTGTTCACACTAAGCCAGAAGTTTCCGATTTAAAAGCTTCCAAAGAAGGAGCCTCCACCACATTCCGGGGCAGAGAGTTCCAATGCTGAACGGCTCTCAAAGTCAGGAAGTTCTTCCTAATGGTCAGATGGAATCTCCTTTCTTGTAGTTTGAAGCCATTGTTCCATGTCCTAGTCTCCAGGGAAGCAGAAAAAAAGCTTGCTCCCTCCTCCCTGTGATTTCCTCTCACATATTTATACATGGCTATCATATCCCCTCTCAGCCTTCTCTTCTTTAGGCTAAACATGCCTAGCTCTTTTATTTATTTATTTATTTATTTCAATTACTTTTACCCCGCCCTTCTCACCCCAAGGGGGACTCAGGGCGGCTTACAGATGAAGGCACAATTCGATGCCTGAATCAATTCACAAACAATACAAAAAGCATTTCAAAGAGTTAACAATTAAAAACATCAATACACAATAAAATAGCAAGACATTGTTTAAGCCGCTCTTCATAGGGCTTGTTCTCCATACCCTTGATCATTTTAGTCGCCCTCCTCAGTTGCATCAGTCAAGTAGGAAATTTAGGTACCACTTATGTGTGGAGGCTAATTTACGATGCCATAAAAATCTCCAGCAAGCATACAAAGAATGAGTAAGTACTTCATCAGTATCACAAATGGACGATGAAGCGATAGCTCCCCTGGTGGCCAGAATACCCTCATGAAAAAGCTGGAATGTTAAATAGCCTCTGTGTCTGTCTATATATGTTGTATGTCTATGTCATTGAATGTTTGCCATGTATATGTACATTTTAATCTGCCCTGAGTCACCCGCAGAGTGAGAAGGACGGAATATAAATACTGTAAATAAATAAAATATAAAATATAACTCCCATCATCCTCTGTCATTGCCCTCAAACACTACAAGTATGTAATGTTGGTCATGATAAGGTCAAATTTAGACTAGTACCGCGGATACAGAGGGTTCGTGCCCGGTGAGTGTTCACACTAAGCCAGAAGGATGCAAGGATGGCTGGTTCCAAAATGTACAGGGTATACATGAAATACAGAGACTGAGGTTTTATACATTTGACTGCCGGCGCTATCAGACCAGAATTGGAAACTGCCAGCTGATCTACACAATGGCTCAATTGTCACCTTTGTGCAGTGGGATTGCTCAGTCCATATGTTCAGAAAATTCCACAGCGGAGTCAGCAAAGAGGCGAAGACCCCTGCGGCTTGCTTGGGCAGAAATCATACATTTAGTATATGTTTTGATACATATAAGAATAGAGCAGAGAGTAAAGGATACAAGATAGGCAAAAAAGTTACAAGAAAAGATACAATTTTATTAAAGCGTTGAGAAACGATAAGGTCTTTGGATGAGATTCACTGCTGCAGATCCTGTCCGCATGTGCGCTGGTATGTATCAGCGCATATTTGCGGATCTTACATAAAAATAAAATAGAGTATCCAAAGAACTTGTCTTATACTATAATAATAATAATAATAATAATAATAATAACTAGCCATCCCCTGCCACGCATTGCTGTGGCCCAGTCTTGTGATCTGGAAAATAAAGTAATGGTTTCTAATATATGTAATTCCTTTATGCTTGTGGGTAAACAGTATTCCTTGTTGTTGATGTGGAGATTGTCTGGTTTGCCTACTCTGGAACATGCAACATATAATTGTCCTTCTTTAGGGGTCCCTTTCAAATCTATGATGCTAAATCTGTGTGTTTGTGAATCATATCTATCTATCTATATCAATCTATCTATCTATATCTATGGCTGGATGGCTCTTTGTTAGGAGGACTTTGATTACGTTTTCTTGCCCTGATGAAGGGAGTTGGATTGGATGGCCTTAAGTATTTTCTGTTGGTCATGAGGGTTCTGTGTGGAAAGTTTGCTCCGATTCTGTCATTTGTGGGATTCAGAATGCTCTTTGATTGTAGGTGAACTGTGAATCCCAGTGACTACAACTCCCAAATGTCAAGGTCTATTTCTCCATCTCTGTTCATATTTGGACGTATTGAGTGCTTGTGACAAATTTGGTCCAGAACCATCATTGTTTGAGTCTACAGTGCTCTCTGGATGTAGGTGAACTACAACTCCCAAACTCAAGGTCAATGCCCACCAAACCCTTCTAGTGTTGTCTGTTGGTCATGGGAGTCCTGTGTGCCAAGTCTGGTTCAATTCCCTCGTTGATGGAGTTCAGAATACTCTTTGATTGTAGGTGAACTATAAATCCCAGCAACTACAACTCCCAAATGACAAAACACAATTTTTTGAGTGATGGTCACTTCTTGTGTTGTGAGACGTTTGTTGCCAAATTTGGTGTGATTTCGTTCATTGGATCTTTTGTTGTTAAGGTACTCATTATGCACAGAGCATTTTTATATAGAGAGAATATATATACACACACACACACACACACACACACACACACACATACAGTTGAAACATTCACACCTAGCTCCGGCAGACAAGAGTCCTTTGTCCCACCCTGGTCTTTCCACAGATATATAAACCCATTTTCCTAGTTCCAACAGACCTCACTACCTCTGAGGCTGCTTGCCATAGATGCAGGCGAAATGTCAGGAGAGAATGCCTCTAGAACATGGCCATATAGCCCGAAAAAACCTACAACAACCCTATATTATTACTATTATCTGTTCCCTGTTTATCCTAATTCAACCCTGTCTTTGGAACAGGGTGGCAGCAAAATACACTAGTTCTTCAGATCCAGTATAGAGCATCTGAAGAACTTGTCTTACACTATAATAATAATAATAATAATAATAATAATAATAATAATTTATTTTCCACCTCTCCTTGCGGCTCAGTTAGTCTTAAAGATGTGGCTATACTCCTTCTTTGTTCTTTCCCCCCTCCCTTCCTCTTTTTTATATCCTAAACTTTAGGATTTCAAATCTGTTCCCAAGTTGCTTCAGATTTTTCATGATGAGACATTACGCTAAAGGGCATTGTGTATTCATGTGGAATCCATTTCCCCTCCTCTTGGGATCCTCTTTGTGACTTCACAACAAGCTGACATTTCCAAACCCGCGTCCGTAAATAGATAGATGCAAAGCATTGGCAATTTTGTCATTTTCTTTAAAAACCAGCCATTGTATTAATGTGTTTATGAGTACTTTTTCTCATCCTCTCTCCCCAGGATGTTGCTTACCGTGGCGTGACATCTGCTCCTAGCATGGCGTTTATTTTCTGACTCCTAAATGAGAGACCTCTAACCCCACAATAAATTGGGAGAGTATTATCATGATTAGGCTCGACTCATTGATCGTGAAGAAACCACTAATCATTTCAATAGGGTTGTTGTTGGCTTTTTGGGCTATATGGTCATGTTCTAGACGCATTCTCTCCTGATGTTTCGCCTGCATCTATGGCAGGCATCCTCAGAGATGACCTCACAACTTCTGAGGATGCCTGCCATAGATGCAGGCGAAACATCAGGAGAGAATGCTTCTAGAACATGGCCATATAGTCCGAAAAACCTACAATAACCCAGTGATTCCAGCCATGAAAGCCTTCGACAATACGTTGAATCATTTCAATAATTTTGTTCTATGACATCAGAACTTGGTCAATATGGTAAAGGATAATAATAATAATAATAATAATAATAATAATAATAGGACTGAAGTCGAACATGACCCCCTCCCCCCCATAAAAGATAATAACTTATAGTTTTGCTAGGGACTAGGACACCAGACTGGATAATAAGGGTTAAGCCTTGGTCAATTTGCCAAGACACTAACAACAACAAGGACCCTCCCCATGTTAGATAGTGTGTACATTTAATCAAGGTTTTATGCCCTATGTTTCATATATAGCAGAAGGTAGCACATTTATTACGGAGAAACCACCTCCCTTTACACTTATGTACTCTCTTGAACTTCTATGGGACTCTGGTGGGACGGATAAGTGGGCATATTTTCTATAACATGATTTCTATATTTCCCCCTGTGTATCTGACCTTTTCCTGACCCTTTTGCCCAATTCCCCTTTATTGAAAAATGTATAAAAATATGAGGAGCCCCCTCCTTGACCCTGGAAAGGAGAAAATCCTCAGTTGAAAAAACCCTTATCAAAAGACACTATTTGCATGAAGAATAACAAAGGATCGTGACCTTTGGGCCTCGGAGTTGGCCCCTCCAAGGGAAGCGGCCATTGGCATTAATGGTCATATCTCAATAGGACAAAGGAAGCCTTCAGAAAGCCACCCTTTGTCCTGATCTGTTACTCATTCAACTCATTTCTACCGAAACCACAGCCAAAATTCCTTCATTGTTCCTGTATCTCAGCAATGGAAAAATCCGGATTATGGCAGGCTTGTCAGACATCAACGTTTATTGCAGCCACTCAAAGACAATAGCAAACACTGGCTTGTAGGCCCCCCGGGACTCGCTGGTCGCTTGGACATTTCCTACTTCCATAATCCTCTCAAGAATCCATTGTTTCCCCCTTATCCCGCCTCCCTCTCTCCTGATTCGTCAGGACGCCGAAGCGGCAGAAGCCCAGCAAATGGCCCAGGTGCACAGGAGGTGGGCAAGCCTCCTCCCAGCTGTAGAGGTGCCAGCCAATCACCATCAAGCCGGCCGAGGGGCAGGGAGTGGGAGATTCGAATCTGGCAACTCAGTTTCTGTATAAAAAAGGCTTTTATTTGTGTACACTTTATGCTCAGCTTGGCGAAATATTGCTACTTTGCATCCTTTTCAGCTGAATCTCAATAAAATCATCTCGGTGGCACTTCCTTCAACTTTGGTGAGATTCTTTAGGGAACTTAGGGAAATATTTTAAATTGTGGCTTCTCTTGCTCACCATTGTAGCGAGCCCTTTTTGGTGGGTCCGCAGGGTCTCTCCTTCAGGGCTAGACCCTTTTAAATTCCTCCGCGATTTCAGGACCCCCTGGTGGCTCAATGGGTTAAACCCTTGTGCTGGCAGGACTGAAGACGGACAGGTCGGAGGTTCGAATCCGAAGAGAGCATGGATGAGCTCCCTCTGTCAGCTCCAGCTCCCCATGCAGGGACATGAGAGAAGCCTCTCGCAAGGATGGTAAAACATCAAAACATCAGGGCGTCCCCTGGGCAACGTCCTTGGAGACGGTCAGTTTCTCACACCAGAAGTGACTTGCAGTTTCTCAAGTCCTGACATGAAAATAATAATAATAGTAATAATAATAATAATAATAGTAATAGTAATAATAATAATAATGAAGAATGGGCAAGCTTGGAAGAGCTGCAGCATTTTGCCTTTGCCTGAGTCTACAGGGAAAGGTCAGCCTGTATCTACACTGCCATATAATCCATATTAATAAATCAGATAATCAAAATTATATGCTTTGAAATGGAATATTTAAGTCTACACTGCCAGATAATCTAGTTCAAAGCAGGATTTGATATGGCAGTGTAGAAGGTGCCGGAGCCACACAATGCTCCTAAACACACTGACTACATGGCTCCTATTGAAGCAGGATGTCCATGTTAGTAGCAAAGAATAATTGCAGCATATGGAAGGTTAGGAGTTCCTGGAAAACGGGATTTTATTTTCTTGCAATTTCTAATGGCACCGTTAGAGTAGCCTGGTTACTAGGGAGGATAATCTAAGCTCTGATTAAAAAGATAAAATTAATGTTAGCAAGCGGGGCTTAATTTGATCCAAGGATCAGTCCCTTTCCCCTGTTTTGGAAAGCTAAAGCTGCCGCTTTCCAGATCAGGTTGCTACCTGATCAGAGCAGTTTGAAATGGAAGAAATGAGTAAAGTGTTATTATCCGCTTCAAAGAGTGACCTTCAGATTTCTAAAAATATTTGTTCTGCTTCAATCTATTTTTTTCTAATAAATTGGCGACCAAGATAACAATGTTGTAAAAGAGGAGCCCATTTTTCTGGTAAGTTGGCAACCTATTTATTAAAAATTTTGTTGTTATTATGCTGTACCTTTAATCTGTTCTTAAGGCAACCCTATTGCAGAGTTTTCTCTGCAAGATTTATTCCAAAAAGGTTTACTATTGCCTTCCACTGAGGCTGAGAGAGTGTGATCTAGGCCACTTCTGCACTGCCATATATAATCCATATTATCGAATCAAATAATCCACATTATCTGCTTTGAACTGGATTATCTGATTCTACACTGCCATATAATCCAGTTCAAAGCAGATAATTTGGATTTTATATGGCAGTGTAGGAGACATAGTGCCGTTACACCACGCTGGCTCCCAACCTACTTTGAGGAAACCACTTTCAAAGTTATGCATGGCTTATAGTTTGCATTTTTTTTGTGTGTGTTTTAAAGTGTATTTCAAAATCTTTCAGTGTTTTAATATCTGGATTTAATTGTGTTTCTCTCATATCTTGTCATAGATTGCCTTGAGAGAAAAACGTCAGGATTTGAATCCAAAACAACTTTTGAAAAGTGTGTTTTAAATCTTACATGCCCCCTCTTCCTTCCTTCCTTCCTTCCTTCCTTCCTTCCTTCCTTCCTTCCTTTTGTTTCCTTCTTTTTTCTTGCTTTCTTTTTACTTTCTTTTCCTTCCTTCCTTCCTCCTTCCCTCCCTCTTTCTTTCATTCTTTCCCTTCCACCCTTCTTTTCTTCCTCCCTTCTTCCTTTCTTCCTTCTTCTTCCTTCCTTCATTCCTTCCTTTTCTTTCCCTTCCTTGCTTCCTTCCTCTTTCTTCCCTCCCTCCATCTCTTTCTTTCTTTCTTTCTTTCTGTCTTTCTTTCTTTCTTTCTTTCCCTTCCTCTCTCCCTTCCTTCTTTTTTCTTTCTTTTTTCCTTCCTTCCTTGTTCTTCCTTCCTTCCTTTTCTTTCCCTCCCTCCCTCCTTTCCTTCCTCACTTCCTCCCTCTCTCCCTCCCTCCCTTCCTTCCTTTCATTTCCTTCCGTCCTTCATCTTTCTTTTCCTTCCTTCCTTCCTTCCTTCATCTTTCTTTCTTTCTTTCCCTTCCTCCCTCCCTCCCTTCTTTTTTCTTCCTTTTTCTTCCTTCCTTCATTCCTTCCTTTTCTTTCCCTTCCTCCCTTCCTCCCTCTTTCTTTCCCTTCCTCTTCTTTCTTTCTTTCTTTCTTTGTTTGTTTGTTTTCCTTTCTTCCTTCCTTCCTTCCTTCCTTCCTTCCTTCCTTCCTCTTTCTTTCCCATCCCTTTTCTTTCTTTCTTTTTCTACCTTCCTTCCTTCCTTTTTCTTCCTTTTCTTTCTTCTTCTCCCTCCCTCCCTTCCTCTTTCTTTCTTTCTTTCTTTCTTTCTTTTTCTTCCTTCCTTTTCTTCCTTTTCCTTCCTTCCTTCTTCTTCCCTCCCCTTTTCTTTTTCTCTCTTCCTTGTCTTCACAGAGCCCACTCCACACCCACAGAGTGCAACTCCTGCCATGGTAGAATGATCACTTTTGGGGGTATCATTTCCTTCCACTTGTCCAATTTTTTCAAACAGCCTTCCCTTTGGCCTTTGAAAAGTAAACACCCGCAGCCTGCCTTTCCACTAATGGCAAATAAATCCTCCCTCCGTCCTTGTGTGGGCCAGGCCAGATGAGATCTCCAGCTGCCAAAGAGCATCTTGGAGGATGCCGAGCTGCAAGGCCCCAGAGGGACATCCCCACGGCACGCGCCCCAGACCCAGTGGGAGAAGAAGGCAGGAGCATCCCTCTTCCTCTCATCCTCATTATCCCACTCACTCCCCTCCTCTGAAATCTCCCTCCCTCCTCCTTCCAAGTTGGGGGTGAGAGTGCCTTAAAACTCCAGCAAGACCAAGCAAGGATGGCAGAGGGAGAAGAGAGCAGGGATCGAGCACATTCATCTTCACCTTTGCAGGTAAGAGAGCCAGGGGGCTTTTCATCCTAGCAAACAGAGTTGGACTTTGGGGTGGTTTTTCTTGTGTTTCTCCATGCGTTCACCTTTTGAGATACCATCCTGTTGTCCAATTGCAATTTGAGCACAATCTGTTGTTGAAGGCTTTCATGGCCCGAATTATTGGGTTGCTGGGAGTTTTCCGGGCTGTATGGCTATATTCGAGAAGCATTATCTCCTGACGTTTCACCCACATCCATGGCAGGCATCCTCAGAGGTTATGAGGTTTGTTGGGAACTAGGCAAGTGAGGTTTATATATCTGTGGAATGTCCAGGGTATGAGAAAGAACTCTCGTTCTACTTGAGGCAAGTGTGAATGTTGCAGGTGGTCAACTGGATTAGCATTGAATGGCCTTGTAGCTTCAAAGCCTGGCTGCTTCCTACCTGTGGGATCCTTTGTTGGGAGGTGTTAGCTGGCTACCAGTATTTAAAAAAACAAAACAGTATTACAAAACTATAAAATCCGGGCAGTAAATAAAGAGCAACATTCTTTACTCAAAAACAGGGGAATTCCAGACAAGAATCAATCAGGGCCAGCTAACACCTCGCAAAAAAGGATTCCCCAGGGGCTTGAAAGCCTGGCTGCTTCCTACCTGGGGGATACTTTGTTGGGAGGTGTTAGCTGGCTACCAGTATTTAAAAAAACTATTACAAAACTATAAAATCTGGACAGTAAATAAAGAGCAACACTCAAAAAACAGGGGAATTCCAGGTAAGAAGCAATCAGGGCCAGCTAACACCTCCCAAAAAAGGATCCCCCAGAGAGCAGGGAGCAGGACAGCTTTCCTCTAGTTAATTCTGCATTTCTCAACCTGGGGGTCGAGACCCCTGGGGTGTGTGTGTGAGGGATTGTCGGCAAAACGATCAGAAAACACAGTATTTTCTGTTGGTCATGGGGGCTTTGGAGCCCCCGGGGGCGCAGTGGGTTAAACTCCTGTGCCGGCAGGACTGAAGACCGACAGGTCGCAGGTTCGAATCTGGGGAGAGTGCAGATGAGCTCCCTCTATCAGCTCCAGCGCCTCATGCGGGGACATGAATGAAGCCTCCCACAAGGATGATAAAAACATCAAAACATCTGGGCGTCCCCTGGGCAACGTCCTTGCAGATGGCCAATTCTCTCACACCAGAAGCGGCTTGCAATTTCTCAAGTCGCTCCTGACACGACAAAAATAAAAAAATAAAAAATGTGGGCTCTGTGTGCTAAGTTTGGTTCAATTCCATTGTTGGTGGAGTTCAGAATGCTCTTTGATTGTAGGTGAACTATAAATCCCAGCAACTACAACTCCCAAATGCCAAGCCCTATTTTCCCCAAACTCCACCAGTGTTCACATTTGGGTATATTGAGTATTTATGCAATGTTTAATCCAGATCCATAATTGTTTGAGTCCACAGTGCTGTTTGGATGTAGGTGAACTACAACTCCTAAACTGAAGGTCAATACCCACCAAACCTTTCCAGTATTTTTTGTAGCTCATGGGAGTTCTGTGTTCCATTGTTGATGGAGTTCAGAATGCTCTTTGATTGTGGGTGAACTATAAATCCCAGCAACTACAACTCCCAAATGACAAAATCAATCCCCACCAACCTCACCAGTATTCAAATTTGGGTGAATTGGGTATTTGTCCCAAATTTTGTCCAGTGAATGAAACTACATCCTGCATATCAGGTATTTACATTACGATTCATAACAGTAGCAAAATGACAATTATGAAGTATCAATGAAAATAATGTTATGGTTGGGAGTCACCACAACATGAGGAACTGTACTAAGGGGTCGCAGCATTAGGAAGGTTGAGAACCACTGCCTTATAATGGGATTTCCTAGGGCTGAGAGAGTGTGACCTGCCCAAAGGCATCCAGAGGGTGTCAAGGGTGTTTATTGATGTTTTGTTTGCTGTACTTTGGGCTTGGCCTCATGTAAGCCGCACCGAGTCCCTTGGGGAAATGGTAGCGGGATTCAAATAAAGTTATTATTATTATTATTATTATTATTATTATTATTATGGGCTGATTTCATAACCGAACCCTGGTCTCCAAAGCCATAGTCCAATGCACAAACTATTACACCATGCTGGCTCTCATCTCAAATGATAAAACTTGGCTGTGAGTAAAGGACTGTGGCATAATAGGGCAGGATGTGTCTCTGTTATTAGCTCGGTTTTGCAACTGATTAAAGAATACAAACAACCCAGAACTGCTTCTGAGACTGATACAAAGGCCTTCCCAACGATCGTGGCTCTTTTAATCCAATCAAGAGGTTTTTATTTAGTTTAGACATGAGAAGCAGACAGAATTTGTCTGTCTGCCTCACCAGCCAGAGACGGAGGAGAGCAGATGATAGAAGATCTGGAAAGAGTCGAGGAAGTGAGCCAGTTGCAGAAGGGTCCTGGTGTTAGATACGAACAGAAATACAGTAGAGTCTCGCTTATCCAACCTTCGCTCATCCAACGTTCTGTATTGTCCAACACAGTCTGACTCCCGCCCAGATCCACAGCTGTTTCAATACATTGCAATGTTTTGTTGCTAAATTAGTAAATACAGTAATTACTATATAACGTTACTGTGTATTGAACTGCTTTTTCTGTCGATTTGTTGTAAAACATGATGTTTTGGGGCTTAATTTGTAAAATCATAACATAATTTGACGTTTAATAGGTTTTTCCTTAATCCCTCCTTATTATCGAAAATTTTTGCTTATCCAGGCTTGTTTGATCCAAAAAAAAAAAAAATTGGTTCGAAACTTGTTTCGGATGTAGATGGTGCTGGTGGTTCGATTCTAAAGTCAATTCCGATTTTCACAAAAAAAAAAATGTTCCAAACTTTCCCAACCTTCTGTTTGGCCATAGTCAGGGGCACTTTGAATGCAATTTTCCTGCTTCTTGGCAGGAGGTGGGACTGGATGGCCCATGAGGACTCTTCCAACTCTAGAATTCTATGATTGCAGGAAAAGTGGTTCCGCATAAACGTTAGGAACAATGTCCTGACGGTTACGCTGCTTTGGAGTTCAGTGGCATCTCCTTCTTCAGAGGTTTTAAAGCAAAGGCTAGGTGGCCATCTGTCAGGAGGGCTTGGATTGTGTCTTCTTATGTGGCAGACGGGGGTTGGACCAAATGACCCTTGGGTCTCTTTCAATTCCATGATTCTAAGAAGAGTGTTTGGAGAGGATTCAGCGGGTCACTTTCTTTAGAGATTTAAAAGCAAAGGCTGGGTGGCCATCTGTCAGGAGGACTTGGATTGTGTCTTCTTAAGTGGCAGACGGGGGTTGGACCAAATGACCCTTGGGCCTCTTTCAATTCCATGATTCTAAGAAGAGCATACACGTTTGGAGAGGATTTAGTGGTGTCACCTTCTTCAGAGGTTTTAAAGCAAAGGCTGGGTGGCCATCTGTCAGGATGGCTTGGATTGTGAGTTATGTGGCAGTAAGGGGCTGGACCGGATGGCCCTTGGGGCGTCTTTCAATTCCATGATTCTAAGAAGAGCATATACGTTTGGAGAGAATTCAACGACGTCACCTTCTTCAGAGATTTTAAACCAAAGGCTGGGTGGCCATCTGTCAGGAGGGCTTAAATTGTGTCTTATGTGACAGACGGGGGTTGGACTGGATGGCCATTGGAACCTCTTCCAACTCTATGATTCTAGGATGCAGCAGTTTGCTTTTACCCGAGTCAACTGGGAATGGACAGGTTCTCCTCCTCTGAATTAACTGAAAGCAAGTTACCTTTGCAATTTGAACTCTGTTTGCTGCAACCAAAGGAAGCCAAGACAAAGGGGAAAAGTGGGAGGAGGAGAAAGAAGCTGGGACATTTTAACAGCAGCTGAAAAAAATGGGATGATAGAGGATTAATCAGCATCATCTCTGCCAAATTGGAAAAGAGGATATGTTTTTCTGGTAGCTTCACTCTAATAAACATAATCTATCCAACTCTGCACTTAAATCATTTCAGATGTTCCCAACAGAGCTCTTTGTTTCTCTCAACATCAAGTAAGAAATTTGATGTATGGGGAACATTTCCTCTTGTGCCTTTCATCCCTGGCAGTTTCCCTTGCTATCGGGCCCAACGGATGTGTAACACGCCCTCGGTTGTTTGTGTGCAGTGGTGCTGAGATATTAACCATCATTTTTCAATTTTTACTTTCTCCTGACAGCTTTTAGCAAAGTCAATATCGGCTTTTGCGGAAGAAAGGTGCTAATGGGTTATGTATGGCATTGTGTTTTTAGAGTCAGCGGCAGTGCCCAAGGAAGCAGGGGCTAAACAGAGAACAGGGACATCTTTTGCAAAGTATTGTCGAAGGCTTTCATGGACTGAATCACTGGGTTGTTGTAAGTTTTTTCGGGCTATATGACCATGTTCTAGAGGCATTCTCTCCTGTCGATTCGCCTGCATCTATGGCAAGCATCCTCACTACCTCTGAGAGAGGTAGTGAGGATGCCTCTAGAACATGGTCATATAGCCCGAAAAAACTTACAACAACCCATCTATTGCAAAGGTCCGGAATAGGAAGAAAGCATCCAAGTTGGACAGCTACCCTTTCCATAGCATCTCCCAGTATCCTATGGGTTTTAGTCCAAAGGGTGGTTTTCTAATGCTTTAGGACAGTGTTTCTCAACCTGGGGGTCGGGACCCCTGGGGGGGGGGGTCATGAGGGGGTATCAGAGGGGTCCCCAAAGACCGTCAGAATATACAATATTTTCTGTTGGTCATGGGGGTTTTGTGTGGGAAGTTTGGCCCAATTTTATCATTGGTGGGGTTCAGAATGCTCTTTGATTTTAGGTGAACTATAAATCCCAACAACTACAACTCCCAAATGTCAAGGTCTATTTTTCTCAAACTCCACCAGAGTTCACATTTGCACATATTGAGTGTTGGTGCCAAGTTTGGTCCAGATCCATCATTGTTTGAGTCCACAGTGCTCTCTGGATTTAGGTGAACTACAACTCCAAAACTCAAGGTCAATGCCCACCAAGCCGTTCTAGCATTTTCTGTTGGTCATGGGAGTTCTGTGTGGCCAGGTCTGATTCAATTCCTTCCTTGGTGTTCAGAATGCACTTTGATTGTATGCGAACTATAAATCCTAGCAACTACAACTCCCAAATGATAACATCAATCTCCCCCAACCCCACCAGTATTCAAATTTGGGCGTATCGAGTATTTGTGCCAAATTTGGTCCGGTGAATGAAAATCCATCCTGCAGATCAGATATTTACATTCTGATTCATAACAGTAGCGAAATTACAATTATGAAGTAGCAACAAAAATAATGTTATGGTTGGGGGTCACCACAACATAAGAAACTGTATTAAGGGGTCGTGGCATTAGGAAGGTTGAGAACCACTGCTTTAGGAGAAGAAAGAATTTAACTCAGAGCTCATCAATTTAACAACAACAACAACAACAACACAATTGTGTTAAAAAACCAAGTATGGATTGCCGATGTTGCAATCCCAGGTGAAAGTAGGATTGAAGAGAAACAACTGGAAAAGCTGACACGATATCCCAGTAAAGTGGTCCCAGTGGTAATCGGCATACTGGGTGCAGTGCCTAAAGACCTTGGCCTGCACTTAATAACAATCGTCACTGACAAAATTGCCATCTGCCAGCTGCAGAAGGCCACCTTACTGGGATCTGCACGCATTATTTGCTGATACATCACACAGTCCTAGACATTTCGGAAGTGTCCAACGTGTGATCCAATACAACAGCCAGCAGAGTGATCTTGTCTGCTGTGTACTACTCTTCTTATGGAACAAATAATAATAATAATAATAATAATAATAATAATAATAATTCTATTCCTTCTCATGAATAACTTTTGCCATTGTGACCACACTCTGATGTTGCTTGGCTCCTTCTGTGAAACATGAATCTAAGGCATGAATATAAAAGCATAGAATCCAAGAATCAAAACCATGAAACAAAGACACTTAAAAGATGCATTTTCCAAGCAAAGCTTCCATGACACAGGGACCAGATATTGACTTGATTCCAAACGATGCTTCATCTGACTACATATTGTGTACTTGGGACTTTTATCTCCTCGTTAGCTATGTCTCTAGCACGCAAAAATTGGTTTCACTTTAGCTGAGAATTTCTTATCTTTTTCTCTCGGAGCCTGGCAAAACACCGAAGCCACTGTTCGGCTCTCCTGTTTTGACTGATCTCTTCCTGTCTATTTATTTGCTCATTAATTTCTGCAGCTGGGCCAAATGCCGAGCTGTTTTCATGTTCCCTATCATGGGAACTATCTGTTAACAATTCAGAAAGCACACCATCATCCCCATACCCCTTGGGGACATTCTCATGGGAAACTACACTTTGTACAGGGATGTCCTGGTCATTCTCTGCATCAATATCATTGACTGTTCTGTTGCGCACTGATCCTGTAACAGCTGTACTTTTCTATAGGATGTATACTTTAAGCCCAGCGGGAAGCCAGGGGCACCTCAAAGAGAGATTCTCAAGGATTTTTCTGAAGTGATTGTCTTTAGAGTCTTTAATGATGGAACAAACAAGTCTTTATTATGGAACAAACAACAAATCTTCAATGGTTCAAACAACACTTCAAGGCTTTCTTAGTCTAGTCCTCAATGGGCTGGTACCTGACTTTAATTAACTGAACCTTATCTGTAGGAAAAAAAACCCTTTTAACCTCTTCCAGGCTGTTTACTATCTATGCCTCATCGGTGTGGGTCCTACTACCGATTCCAAATGCATCTGGGTATTGAGTAGACTTACCAGCCGAGGCTTGAAGATATTTCAGCTGGAGTTCCGTGGATCTGTAGTGCTGTCCTCCCTCAGAGAATTCTTTGAAAACTTCAGGGCTGTTTTCCCTCTGATTGCTGCGAGGTTGAGAGGCTGTGAGCTCTCAGCCAGAGCTTTGGGACCTTTTCCCTGAAATTTCTGTTTCTGTTTCCCCGGATGTTCCTTTTCCCTGGATGCTATTGAGAAAAGAAGCTTTTCTACGGGACGAGCTGGTCTACGTCCTATAGTTTAGCTTCCTTGTGTGAGACTGCCCAAAAAATGGCTCCTTTCCCTCCCAGAGCCCTGAACAAGGGGCGGAACCAAAGCTTAATTGTGATGGACAGGAGGCCTGCCCTATAACTGCAAACAGATAACAGAAAGAAAATAAAGTTGGAGCTCCTGGTACAACCGTACCAGCACATTGACCAAACCATTGCCATCTTGAAACTCATCTTGCAACTCATTGACATCACTCCCCACATCCAAAGCACTCTGATCCTGAAACACAATCACAGTCTGAGCTTCAACAGGATGCTGCATCTGACCCTACTATCTATTGTGAATTTCAACAAGGAGAAATGTAGGATACTCTGCCTCAGAGTGTGGCAGAAGCTCCTTCTTTGAAGGCTTTGAAACAGAAGTTGGATTGCCGTGTTTGAGTGGTCTTTGATTGAGCTTTTTCTTCGTGGCAGAAGGGGTTTGGACTAGATGGCACATGCGGTCTCTTCCAACTCTGTGATTCTATTACTTTTCATGAATAACTTTTGCTATTGTGACCACACTCTGATGCTTCTTTGTTCCTTCTGTGAAATGTTGGAAGGGGTGGTTGATGGCTTGGGGTCTACCAGAGATGGGGAAAATCCATTATGTTGTGTGCATTGAGATTATAAAACAACCAAGCAAGACTAAGGACTACTGACCTGACAGATTAATTTGATGTTTTTTTTAATCTCCCCAGAAAGCTTCCTTCTAACTTGAAATGGATGTGAATGGAGAGTCCCAAAGCCTGCTAGAGACGGAGCCCTGAGATGGATGCCTCTCCCTGTCCTCATGCCTCTCTTGGACCAAAAGCATGCCGAAATCCCTGGGACTCCTTCTGCTGTGTGTTTTGCTCCAGAAGAAAGCAGAGGTAAGAAAATGAGGAGCAAGGAGGTTTCATTCTATTCCTTTCTTTAATTGCTCAGGAATTCCATCCCGCATTCTGCTTTTCCATAATTCCAGTTGAAGTGAGAACATTCCTACAGTAATTGCAGTGAACCCTTAGTATCCACTGGGGTTTGGTTTCCAGAGCCTCTGTGGATACCAAGATCCATAGATGCTCAAGTCCGGTTACCTTACAATGGTCTAGTAAATATATTGTTAGACTCCCAGGCTGGGAATCACCTCTGTACTTAGCACACAGTCCAAAGTGAAATAGCAAAGCACTTTATTGAAGAATATATAAAAAGCAATTCAGCAAAATAGTATAAAAAACCCAAATATCAAGATAAATCTATAGAAAGGCAATTTGCTAGGGAAGCAAGGTCAAAAACAGAATTGAGCTCAGAGGATGAAAATGAAAGTCCAAGTGGACAGACTAATGAGCAGTTAGATAGGAGATTTATGTTCTGTCAACACAGAGCTTCTCAAGAGTAGCATCAAAAACCAGGAATACAAGAGCAGAATAATTCCAAAACATGAGATTCAGGAACAGTCCTCAAAAACTTGGAATCATGAAACAGGAACAAAAAGGAAACATGGAACTCGAAATCCCTTGACTTGACAGAAGTTCTGTACTCAAGCACCAATGTTGCCTTAACTAGCAGAACAGTCTGCTGGTCTAGCTAATATAGACAGAAAATCATACCTTCTCCCCTGGGAAACTGATAAGGACTTCTTGACTAATAGGCGTTCTTGGCCTTCGTATGCTCTCCTGAGCAGCTCTGTGTTTACGGAACGTAAATCTCCTATCTAACTGCTCATTATGGATATGGATAACGGGTTTGGTTTATGATTCTACAATGAGACGGCGCGGATGATTTAGTGTAATGGTATTATTGATTGTTATGTTGATTTTATTGTGATATTGTGATATTGTCTATTGTAATCTGTTTTTTATATGTTGTACACCGCCGTGAGTCGCCCTAGGGCTGAGAACGGCGGTCAACAAATGCAGTAAATAAATAAATAAATAAATTAGTCTGCCCACTTGTACTTTCATTTTCATCCTCTGAGCTCAAATAGGCAAACCAGACAATCTCCACATCAACACCGGCAAAGAAACAGCAAGAAATACTGTTTACCCACAAGCAGAAAGAAAATACATATATTAGAAACCAACACTTTCTCATTACTTTATTTTCCAGAACAACAGACTGGGCCACAGCAACGCCTGGCAGGGGTCAGCTAGTTGTGAATAAACCTCTGGTTTTGCCTTCTAACCCAGACATGGACAAACTTGGCCCTCCAGGTGTTTTGGACTTCAACTCTCACAATTCCTAACAGCCGGTAGGCTGTTAGGAATTGTGAGAGTTGAAGTCCAAAACACCTGGAGGGCCCAAGTTTGCCCATGCCTATTCTAACCTACCTGTGTCTGGTTTGGCCTTCAGGAAAGCTAGACATGCCAGGCTTCCGAACCCACGATCCTTGCAGTCACTGAAATCACTCAACAGTAAAATGGTGTTCCTTATATAAAATGGTCAATTGTTTCCCATCCCCCCTTCTTTGTTTCAGGCTAACTCCCCTGGAAACTCAGCCAAAAATATGTTTGAAGTGTGGCAGCAGTATCAGACGAACTGCATCCGCAAGATGTCTGAGGATCCGCAGCCCACCGGTGAGAGAATGTCTTTCTATCGCTAGTTTCCAAACTTCCAATAATGTTTTGCTCAATGTTGCTCCCGACCATTAATAGTCTAGCTTGCTGTCGACCTTTGCAGCCCGAAAGACAGTTGCATCTGTCAAGTAGGAAATTAAGGTACCGTTTTATGTGGGGAGGCTAATTTAACTACCATATATACTCAAGTTTAAGCCGAACCGAATATAAGCCGAGGCACCTAATTTTACCACAAAAAAACTGGGAAAATGTATTGACTTGAGTATAAGCCAAGGGTGGGAAATGGAGCAGCTACTAGTAAATTTCAAAATAAAAATAGATACCAATAAAATTATATTAACTTAGGCATCAGTAGGTTAAATGTTTTTGAATGTTTACATAAAACTGTAATTCAAGAGTAGACTGTCCAAACCTTCTTCCTCCAATAATAATAATAAATAGAGTAAAATAATAATAATAATAATAATAATAATAGAGTAAAATAATAAATGTAACAATAGCAACAATAATAAAATAATAAATGTGATAATAATAATAACAACAACAAAGTAAATTAATAACATTGACTCGAGTATTAGCTGGGGGAGACTTTTTCAGCCTAAAACAAGGACTGGAAAACTAGGCTTATACTCGAGTATATACAGTAATTTCTGACGCCATAAAACCTTCCAGCAGCATGCAGAAGAATGAGGAAGTGCTCCATCAAAAAGGACTTGGTGTCACAAGTGGACGGTGGAGCGGTAGCTCCCCCTGTGGCCAGAACCAAGCATATCCTCATGAAGCTGAAAAAAGCTGAAATGTTAAATTGCCTCTATATCTGTCTATCTAAATGGCATTGAATGTTTATTTATTTATTTACAGTATTCATATTCCCCCCTTCTCACCCCGCAGGGGACTCAGGGTGGATTATAATGTACATATAATGGCAAACATTCAATGCCATAGACAAACAACATATATAGACAGACACAGAGGCAATTTAACATTCCAGCTTTTCTTGAGGGTATTTTAGCCATCGGGAAGCTGTCCCTTCACCGACCATTTATGACACTGATGAAGTACTTCCTCATTCTTTGCATACTTGCTGGAGATTTTTATGGCCTCATAAATTAGTTAAATTTTCCTCCCCACATAAGCTGTACCTAAATTTCCTACTTGACAGATGCAACTGTCTTTCAGGCTGTAAAGGTAGACAGCAAGCTACACAAATTGGTCGGATGCTCACACAGAGGTACCTCTGAGGATGCTTGCCATAGATGCAGGCGAAACATCAGGAGATAATGCCTCTAGAACATGGCCATATAGCCCGAAAAAACCTACAACAACTCAGCGATTCTGGCCATGAAAGCCTTCGATAATACATTAAACATTACATTTATATATATATATCGATTATTATTATGTTGTTCTAGTAGTAGTAGTAGAATGTTGGAGAATTAATCAGGACAGTCCCTGCCAAATTGAGACAATTGGGGAATATGCAGGTCGTTGTATAGTGAGATCCTATACTTTTTAAAACCTATATATAAACACTTTGAATACTTTCCACCTTGATGGGAAAGGAGAGTGAATTTTCCACTCTGCCTCAGGTAGCAACAGTCTTGGGGTCTTCCTGATGGCCATTGAAAACAACCCCCATCTCCTGTTCAAGCCGTCGGCTCCGCTGGACGTCAGTTTGCAAATAATCCCTTTGTTTCTTTTGATATGTTTCCAGGCCTGGTGTGCAACCGTACCTTCGACATGTATGCCTGCTGGGACGATGCCCTTCCCAACAGCACGGCCAAGGTTCCCTGTCCTTGGTATCTTCCTTGGTATCTGCAAGGTGAGTCTGGCTTGACAACCCATATTTTATTTATCGTGTCAGGGGCAACCAGACAATTATATTGCATTTTTAACAAACAAACAAACAAACAAAACACAACGTTTGCAAGCTTGGTAGTTGATTAGATGTCCTTTGACCAGTATTTGGCCACTTGGAGTGCCTCTGGTGTTGCCGCAAGTAGGTCCTCCATTGTGCATGTGGCAGGGCTGAGGTTGCATTGCAGAAGGTGGTCTGTGGTTTGCTCTTCTCCACACTCGCATGTCGTGGACTCCACTTTGTGGCCCCATTTCCTAAGGTTGGCTCTGCATCTCGTGGTGCCAGAGCGCAGTTCCAAGTCGCCCAGTGTTCTGTGTGCCCAGGGGGGAGTCTCTCATTTGGTATCAGCCATTTATTGAGGTTCTGGGTTTGAGCCTGCCACTTTTGGACTCTCACTTGCTGGGGTGTTCCAGCAAGTGTCTCTGTAGATCTTAGAAAACGATTTCTTGATTTAAGTCGTTGACATGCTGGCTGATACCCAAACAAGGGATGAGCTGGAGATGCCATTGCTTTGGTCCTTTCACTATTGGTTGCTTTCTTTGCAGTGCAAGATGGCTTCGTGTTCCAGAAATGTGGGGCAGACGGGCAATGGGTGCAAGACGAGACAGGCCATCCTTGGCGCGATCACTCCCAATGTGAGGACCTTCCCGAAGACCTTCCCTTCCAGGTACATGCATTGGGTTAAAGCAAGGTTGACAATTATGTAACCCTCCAAACGTTGCAGGATTACAACTCCCAGCATCCTTCAACATTGATTATGCCGGTTAGGGGATGCCAGGACTTGTAGAAGTGTAGGCAAAACATTGGTGAGTGTAAATTCTTAGTCTTGGGTCCCATCTCCAAGATATCTCATTAGGTGCTTATATGCAAAATACAGATACCATATAACACTGATTTTCTTCCAGAAGCGCTTGTGGATTCTAGAGCAGTTCCGGCTGATGTACACCATGGGCTACTCCGTTTCTCTGATGGCTTTGCTGGTGGCCCTGGCCCTGCTGTCCACCTTCAGGTACATAGAGAAGACCCAAATAAATAAAAATATTTGCCACGTCTGAGATTTCAACTGAGGCTGTACATTTAAATCAGGGCATTCCCAGAAGCAGAACTAATTCAAACAATATGTCCTAGACCTGACATGGGCAAACTTTGGCCCTCCAGGTGTTTTGGACTTCAACTCCCACAATTCCTAACATATATAGACTGATATATTTGAATGTTGTTAATTTGTTCTGGTTTTAATATTCAATTAAGAGTCTTGAGTCCCAATATGAGAGGAAAGGCCTTATCTAAATTAATAATAATAATAATAATAATAATAATAATGTGATTATGATTATGATTATGATTATGGTGATGATGATATAGCAATAGCTCTCCTGCTATTGAGTCCCAGTATAGGAGTAAAGGTCATATAGAAAAGAATAAAATGATGTGACAGTGTTGATGATGATGATATAGCATTAGCTCTCCTTCTATAGAATGAAAGGCCATATATAAGTGGTGATGATGATGATACAGCAATAGTTCTCCTGCCATTGAGTTCCAGTATAGGAAGACGGGGGCCGTGGTGGTTTCAGCGGGTTACACCGCTGAGCTGCTGAACTTGTTGACCGGAAAGTCGGCAGTTCGAATCTGCGTGATGTGGTGAGCTCCTGTTGATAGCCCCAGCTTCTGCCAACCTAGCAGTTCAAAAACATGCAAATATCAGTAGATAAATAGGTACCGTTCAGGCAGGAAGGTAATGGTGCTCCATGCAGTCATGCTGGCCACATGACCTAGGAGGTGACTATGGATAACGCTGGTTCTTCAGCTTTGAAATTGAGATGAGCACTAACTCCTAGAGTCGGACACGACTACACTTAATGTCAGGGGAAACCTTTATTTATTTATTTATTTACTATACTTGTATACCGCCTTTCTCAGCATTATCGGCGACTCAAGGCAGTTTACAAGTCAGTACACATAACAATAAAATACAAATTAAACATTAAAACAGTATAAAACCACAATAGAAGCAATAAAAACCAATATCATTATCATCAGCATCTCCTAGTTAAATAACGTTGTCCAAGTTCCATTGTCGAGTGATTCCATTTCCTATGTCAGTTACTTTGCATTTGTAAACACTTGTTCATATAACCATGTCTTCCCTTGTCTCCGAAATGTTAAGAGTGAGGGAGCCGATCTAATCTCCTTAGGGAGGGCGTTCCTTAGCCGAGGGGCCACCATAGAGAAGGCCCTGTCTCTCGTCCCCACCAAACATACTTGTGATGAGGGTGGGATCGAGAGCAGGGCCTCCCCGGACGATCTTAAAGTCCTAGATGGTTCATAAGGGGAGATGTGTTTGGACAGGTAAATTGGGCCAGAACCGTTTAGGGCTTTATTATTGCACTCCAGGTCCAGATGATGCCCTCTGACTTAAAACACGTCACACGAAGAGTGAAGAATCAAATCTTCTTTTATTAAAGTTTAGTAAATAGCCAGAAGAAATAAATGCTTTTAAGAAAATCAGCAGGTTCCAAAAAGTATTAGTCCATAAACAGTAGTAACCCAAAGCAATGTCCACACAAGAAATACAGGCAATACAAGATAGCATTAATCCAGACAGGAATCAAGCAGGATGCAAAGACAATTAAAAAGAAACAAAATCCCTTGAACAAGATTTCCATGGCACAAGAACTTAGTTTCCAAACGATGCCTGATCTGACAAGATTTTCTACAGGCAAACCTTAAATCCCCAAAACTGGTTTCGTTTTCCCCCAGTCTTTGACTTTAATTGACGAATTCTTTTGGATCTACGTAAACATTGGGCCTCTTGTCGATTCTGGCTAATCTCCAGCCGCTGACTTTGCTTATCTGACTCCTCATTAACTCTAGCAGGTGCCAGATTGTTTTCCAAACTAGAATCTGGAGAACTCACAGACGGAGGGAGTAAACCTTTCTCCCAAGGCCTGGCAGAAACATTCTCATGAGAATCTGCCCTTTGCACCGAAGCCTCTCTGTCAATGTCTGCATGAAACTCATTGCCCAAAGTGTCTCCATCTTGCACCTCAGAGTCAGTCCCAGCATCCCCCACATCAGAAACAACAGGGGACTGATTTCCCTCCTCATTACCCACATCAGACATAGAAACATCAGGAGACTGAAACACATTCACAGGTTCAAGCACAGGCTCAGGTTCAATCACAGGCGGAGTCCCAACATCTATAAGCTAAAGCCAGCACTTTGAATTGTACCCGGTAGCAAACTGGCAGCCAGTAAAGCTGGTGCAGAAGAGGCATTGTATGCTTCCTGAGTGCCGCTCCTGTTAACAATCTGGCTGCCGACCGTTGGACCATTTGAAACTTCTGGACAGTCTTCAAAGGCAATCCCATGTAGAGCGCATTGCAGTAGTCTATACGGGATGTAACCAGAGCGTGGACTATCTTTACTATAGGAAGAAAGGCTGTATAGAATAAAATAAGATAATAATGACAGTGATTGTGATAATATAACAAGAGTTCTCCTACTATGTATTGTCGCAAGCTTTCATGGCCGGAATCACTGGGTTGTTGTAGGTTTTTTCGGGCTATATGGCCATGGTCTAGAGGCATTCTCTCCTGACGTTTCGCCTGCATCTATGCCAAGCATCCTCACCTCACTATCTCTGAGGATGTTTGCCATAGATGCAGGCGAAACGTCAGGAGAGAATGCCTCTAGACCATGGCCATATAGCCCGAAAAAACCTACAACAACCCAGTTCTCTTACTGACAGCTAAAGAATTATCCTTTCGACACTGATTAATAGAATTTGCTGCTGTCCACCCAACACTAGTACTGATATGCCCATATTTTAACAGTATTGGAGAAGACATTTCGTTGTCGCAACAGATCTAATTTACAGCCATGTATTTTTTGTGCTGTCTTGACCACTTCTGCTTCTTGTTTGGCACATTGGATTTTAGTTCTCAGTCAACATACTGCCATCTAGTGCCATCTAGTGTTTAGTTTTGATGTGTTGTCGAAGGCTTTCATGGCCGGAATCGCTGGGTTGCTGTAAGTTTTTTGGACTGTATGGCCATGTTCCAGAAGTATTCTGTCCTGACGTTTCGCCTGCATCTATGGCAGGCATCCTCAGAGGTTGTGAGGTTTAGTCTTTAGTCTTAAAAAAGAAATCTGGGTTCCACATTTCCACCGATTCCATTTTCTATTTATTTATCGTGTCAGGGGCAAGCCAAACAATTGTATTGCATTTTTAACAAACAAACAAAACACAAAGTTTGCAAACTTGGTAGTTGATTAAATGTCCTTTGACCAGTATCTGGACACTTGGAGTGCCTCTGGCTGCAAGGAGGTCCTCCCTTGTGCATGTGGCAGGGCTCAGGTTGCATTGCAGCAGGTGGTCTGTGGTTTGTTCTTCTCCACACTCGCATGTCGTGGATTCCACTCTGTGGCCACATTTCTGAAGGTTGGCTCTGCATCTCGTGGTGCCAGAGCGCAGTCTGTTCAGCGCCTTCCAAGTCGCCCAGTCTTCTGTGTGCTCAGGGGGAAGTCTCTCATTTGGTTTCAGCCATTCTGGGTTTGAGCCTGCCACTTTTGGACTCTTGCTTGCTGGGGTGTTCCAGTGAGTCTCTGTAGATCTTAGAAAACTATTTCTTTATTTAAGTCATTGACATGCTGGCTGTACCTAAACAGGGAATGAGCTGGAGATATCACTGCCTTGGTCCTTTCACTATTGGCTGCTACTTCCTGGCAGATGTCGGGTGGTGCAATACCAGCTAAACAGTGTAATTTCTCCAGTGGTGTAGGGCGCAGACACCCCGTGATAATGCGGCATGTCTCATTAAGAGCCACATCCACTGTTTTAGCGTGGTGAGATGTGTTCCACACTGGGCATGCGTACTCAGCAGCAGAGTAGCACAGCGCAAGGGCAGATGTCTTCACTGTGTCTGGTTGTGATCCCCAGGTTGTGCCAGTCAGCTTTCGTATGATATTGTTTCTAGCGCCCACTTTTTGCTTGATATTCAGGCAGTGCTTCTTGTAGGTAAGAGCATGGTCCAGAGTGACTCCCAGGTATTTGGGTGCGCTGCAATGCTCCAGTGGGATTCCTCCCCAGGTAATCCTCAGAGCTCGGGATGCTGTTGTTGTTCATTCGTTCAGTCGTCTCCGACTCTTCGTGACCTCATGGACCAGCCTACGCCAGAGCTCCCTGTCGGCCGTTACCACCCCCAGCTCCTTCAAGGTCAGTCCAGTCACTTCAAGGATGCCATCCATCCATCTTGCCCTTGGTCGGCCCCTCTTCCTTTTGCCTTCCACTTTCCCCAGCATAATTGTCTTCTCTAGGCTTTCCTGTCTCCTCATGATGTGGCCAAAGTACTTCAACTTTGTCTCTAGTATCTTTCCCTCCAGTGAGCAGTCGGGCTTTATTTCCTGGAGGATGGACTGGTTGGATCTTCTCGCAGTCCAAGGCACTCTCAGCACTTTCCTCCAGCACCACAGCTCAAAAGCATCAATCTTCCTTCGCTCAGCCTTCCCTAAGGTCCAGCTCTCACATCCATAGGTGACTACAGGGAATACCATGGCTTTGACTAGGCGGATCTTTGTTGCCAGTCTGATGTCTCTACTCTTTACTATTTTATCGAGACTGGACATTGCTCTCCTCCCAAGAAGTAAACGTCTTCTGATTTCCTGGCTACAGTCTGCATCTGCAGTAATCTTTGCACCTAGAAATACAAAGTCTGTCACGGCCTCCACGGTTTCTCCCTCTATTTTCCAGTTGTCAATCATTCTTGTTGCCATAATCTTGGTTTTTTTGACGTTTAGCTGCAACCCGGCTTTTGCGCTTTCTTCTTTCACCTTGATTAGAAGGCTCCTCAGCTCCTCCTCGCTTTCGGCCATCAGAGTGGTGTCATCTGCATATCTGAGGTTGTTAATGTTTCTTCCAGCAATTTTCACCCCAGATTTGCATTCATCCAGCCCCGCACAACGCATGATGTGTTCTGCATACAAGTTAAAAAGGTTGGGTGAGAGGATGCAGCCTTGCCGTACGCCTTTCCCAATCTTGAACCAGTCTGTTGTTCCGTGGTCAGTTCTGACTGTAGCTACTTGGTCCTTGTACAGATTCCTCAGGAGAGAGACAAGGTGGCTTGGTATGCCCATCCCACCAAGAACTTGCCACAATTTATTATGATCCACACAGTCAAAGGCTTTAGTCAATGAAGCAGAAGTAGATGTTTTTCTGAAACTCCCTGCCTTTCTCCATTATCCAGCGGATATTGGCAATCTGGTCTCTCGTTCCTCTGCCTTTTCTAAACCCAGCCTGAACATCTGGCAACTCTCGCTCCATGTATTGCTGGAGTCTTCCTTGCAGGATCTTGAGCATTACCTTACTGGCATGAGAAATAAGGGCCACTGTACGGAAGTTTGAGCAGTCTTTCGCATTTCCCTTTTTTGGTATGGGGATATAAGTTGATTTTTTCCAGTCTGATGGCCATTCTTGTGTTTTCCATATTTGCTGGCAAATGGCATGCATCACCTTGACACCATCATCTTTTAAGATTTTAAACAGTTCAGCTGGGATCCCGTCGTCTCCTGCTGCCTTGTTGTTAGCAATGCTTCTTAAGGCCCATTCAACCTCACTCCTCAGGATGTCTGGTTCTAATTCATTCACCACACCGTCAAAGCTATCCTCGATATTGTTATCCTTCCTATACAGATCTTCTGTATAGTCTCGCCACCTTCTCTTGATCTCTTCAGCTTCTGTTAGGTCCCTGCCATCTTTGTTTCTTATCATACCAATTTTTGCCTGAAATTTACCTCCAATGTTTCTAATTTTCTGGAAGAGGTCTCTTGTCCTTCCTATTCTGTTGTCTTCTTCCACTTCCATGCATTGCTTATTTAAAAATAGTTCCTTATCTCTTCTGGCTAACCTCTGGAATTGCGCATTTAACTGGGCATATCTCCCCTTATTATCCCTGTTTCCTTTTGCTTTCCTCCTTTCTTGGGCTACTTCCAGTGTCTCAGCAGACAACCATTTTGCCTTCTTGGTTTTCTTTTTCTTTGGAACGTACTTTGTTGCCGCCTCCTGAACAATGTCGCGGACTTCTGTCCATAGTTCTTCTGGGACTCTGTTTACTAAATCTAGTCCTTCAAATCTGTTCTTCACTTCCACTGTATATTCGCTAGGAATGTTAGTGAGATCATATCTAACTGGTCTGTGTATTTTCCCTGATCTCTTTAGTTTTATTCTAAATTGGGCAATAAGAAGTTCGTGATCTGAGCTACAGTCAGCCCCAGGTCTTGTTTTCACCGACTGGATGGATGTCCGCCACCTTTGGCTGCAAAGGATGTAGTCAATCTGATTTCGGTGCTGACCATCTGGTGAGGTCCATGTATAAAGCCGTCTTTTAGGTTGTTGGAAGAGAGTGTTTGTAATACACAGCGAATTTTCCTGGCAGAATTCTATCAGCCTGCGTCCCGCTTCATTTTGTTCTCCCAGACCATGCTTGCCTGTGATCCCAGTTGTCATTTGACTTCCCACCTTGGCATTCCAGTCTCCTGTAATGAAAATAATGTCTCTTTTTGGTGTATTATCCAGTAGGTCCTGCAGATCCTCATAGAACTGATCTACTTCTGCTTCTTCAGCAGCTGTGGTTGGGGCGTATATTTGGATCACTGTGATGTTGAAAGGCTTTCCTTGCACTCGAATTGAGATCATTCTGTCATTTTTTGGGTTGTATCCAAGCACCGCTTTAGCAAATTTCTTATTAATTATGAAGGCTACTCCATTTCTTCGATGTTCCTCTTGTCCACAGTAGTAGATCTGGTGGTCATCTGATGTGAAGTGGCCCATTCCAGTCCATTTCAGTTCGCTGACCCCCAGAATGTCTATCTTTAGCTAGCCTATCTATCTAAAGATAGCTCGGGATGCTAGTCTGTTCTTAAGGTGAAAGGCACATGTCTGTGTTTTAGATGGATTAGGGATCAGCTGGTTTTCCCTGTAATAGGCAGTAAGGGCACCTAGAGCTTCCGAGAGCTTTTGTTCAACCATCTCAAAGCTCCCTGCTTGAGTGGTAATGGCACGATCATCACCATAGATGAAACTATTTGTCCCTTTTCTGATAGTACTCCAGTTAGAAAAGTCTGGGTTTTCTCTACAAATATCAAGAGAAACCCCAGACTGTGTTAACACAGGTTTTGCCATAGCTTGTCTTCTCAATTCTTCCTCCCCAGGAAACTTCGGTGCATCCGCAATTACATCCACATGAACCTTTTCCTTTCCTACGTGCTGCGCGCCATCTCCATCCTCGCCCGGGACGCACTTTTACGGCTCCGCTTTCCCGAAGACTTCCAGAAGGAAGGAGATTTCTCTACCTTTCCTATGGCACAGGTACCAGATCCACATTTGGTGGTGATATTGCATCCCAGTTTGAACCTAGTTGGAGAGCAGTCAGATGGCTCAGCCCTCTTGTTATGCTACAAGTCCCATCATCCCTGGCCTGCCTAATGAAGGAGTAAGGGTGCTGGGAAATGCGGTCTGGAAAGCAAGTTGATCAGTGAGGAGGAGAGCTGCTCATTTGGTTGTTGGTGGAAATCACACAGCTCTCAGATGGACTCCAACTCCCATAATCCTCTATCAAACCCCTGTCAGAGTATTGACGCTTGCCAGCGGAAGGATTGCTAGATCGGCAGACATTGTGTTCAGAAATCAGGACTCTGCAGACTTCCAGTTACAACAGAACACTAAGTTTACTAAGTACATCTACACACGTCTATTCACAGCAAGCTACAGACAGGAACTTCTAGGCAAAAACAACAGTCTCTGAACATCTGCTTATCTGACTTCTGACTGAGATCAGTTCCTCCCTTTTCTTCCCAGCCAGAAAACACGTTATCTCATTTCTGTCAAGGTTACAGTTTCACAGCCTCAGTATTTCTAATACACAATTGAACTGAATAGAATCCATCTTGAATTACATAGAAGCACATTGAAAAACACGCATATATAACTAAATAATCCTGACAACCCCCACCCATTTGGTCCAGTTCCATCCTGGGTGGGAATCATGCAGCTCTCTGGATGTGGATTCAGACTACAATTCTCACCATTCTCTATCAGCCCCACCCAAACAAATCCCATCCGTATTTTTTGTTATATAACGAAGGGTATGCATACTACGTTTGGTCCAGATCCATCAAGCCATGTAGCAGCCTTTGTGATTCAAACAAACATATATAACTACATACATATTTTCACTTATATATAGTTTGTAAAACAGTTTTTGCCCCCCTTGCAATGTCTCCTTTGTGGGGAGGTAATGCAACTCCTTAGCTTTCCACGTAATGACAGATAGAGTGCTGATTTCAAGATCTGTCCCCTCTTCTCTCCGTCTGCCATGTCTAGGCTGGAGCCAGCTGTCGCCTGGCACAGGTCCTCACCCAATACTGCGTCTGTGCAAACTACTACTGGCTCCTGGTGGAAGGACTCTATCTCCACAACTTGCTGGGACCCCTGGCCTTCTCTGAAGAGAGCTATTTCCTAGGCTATTTGCTACTTGGATGGGGTGAGTCTGGCGGCTGGTGCCATGTCCCAATGGGATAATGATTAATAATAATAATAATAAGGAAACAATAAACATTGACAAAATCACAATCTGTCAACTGCAAATTGTGATTTTGTCAATGTTTATTGTGCTGGTACATCTGTACCATGAGCTCCAACTTTTATTTTCTTTCTTTTAAATGTTTGCATGCATTCCAAAGTTTCAGGGATTCTGCAAAAAGGTGGCTTCCTTTAGTTTACAGTCATAGGGCAAGCCACCTGTCTATCATTGTTAAGTTTGGATCCACCCCTTCTCCCAGGGAGATGGGAAGGGAAGTTGTTGTTCATTCGTTCAGTCGTCTCCGACTCTTCATGACCTCATGGACCAGCCCACACCAGAGCTCCCTGTCGGCCGTCACCACCCCCAGCTCCTTCAAGGTCAGTCCAGTCACTTCAAGGATGCCATCCATCCATCTTGCCCTTGGTCGGCCCCTCTTCCTTTTACCTTCCACTTTCCCCAGCATCATTGTCTTCTCTAGGCTTTGCTGTCTCCTCATGATGTGGCCAAAGTACTTCAACTTTGTTTCTAGTATCCTTCCTTCCAGTGAGCAGTCAGGCTTTCTTTCCTGGAGGATGGACTGGTTGGATATTCTCGCAGTCCAAGGCACTCTCAGAACTTTCCTCCAACACCACAGCTCAAAAGCATCTATCTTCCTTCGCTCAGCCTTCCCTAAGGTCCAGCTCTCACATCTGTAGGTGACTACAGGGAAGACCATGGCTTTGACTTTGTATTTCTAGGCGCAAAGATGACTGCAGACGCAGACTGTGGCCAGGAAATCAGAAGACGCTTCCTTCTTGGGAGGAGAGCAATGTCCAATCTCGATAAAATAGTAAAGAGTAGAGACATCAGACTGGCAACAAAGATCCGAGAAGGGAAGAGGGGGCCATTTTTAGTTAGTCTTAGTGAGGAAAGCTAAGTTAGAGGACGTGGACAAGCTTCACCTGCAGAAAAGCTTCATTTCTCAAGACATTCAGGGGGAAAATTCCCAAAGCTCTGCAGCCTCTCAGCCTTACAGCATCTGAGGGAAACAGCCCTAAAGTCTTAAAGAAATTCCAGCGGGAAAACAGCTTTACAGACCCAAAGAACTCCAGCTGGAGAATCTACAAGCTTTGTCTGGTAGGTTTACTCAGTACCAAGACACAGCTTGGAATCGGTAGTAGATCCCACACCAACAAAGCTTAGATAACAGACAGCCTGGGAGAAGTTAAAAAAGGGTTTTCCTCTCAAAGTATAAGAACAATTAACGAAGACAGTTGCCTGTCCCTTGTGGACCAGTTGATTTAAAGCCTTGAAGCATTTGTTTGACTCATTGAAGATTTGAGAAATATCTGTTTAATTTGTTCAATAATAAAGGACTTTGTTAAACCTTTCAAGCCATCTAAAGACCATTTCTTCCGGAAAATCCTTGAGGGCCTCTTTCGTGGCGCCCTGGCTTCCCGCTGGGCACAAGGTGCACGTCCTATTTGAAAAGACAATTATTACAGGCCCAGTGTGCGACAGAACATTTATTGTAAAATAATAATAATAATAATAATAATAATAATAATAAACTTTCCAAGCCTGGTGTAGATTCCGAGAACCTTGCTTCACCAGTGTGGCAGCTTTTGAAATCCCCAAATCATCTTTATATTCAGCTCCATGCAGAGCTGAATATACCACATACGTACATGTATACACAATCTAAGAAAATAACAGTGAATTAGATGTGAGCGGTGTCACTTTTGCTTCCCAAAAGTACTGCAAAGAAGCAATCTATGCCATGGGGAAATGAAAAGGAAAGAGATGAAGCTTTGTTGTGCATCAGGCGTTAATTGCACCCATTATGTAGACTTAGAAATAGTTTTATAAAATCTACACAGACACTCGCTGGAACACCTCAGCAAGCAAGAGTCCAAAGGTGGCAGGCTCAAACAAAGAACCTCAATCAATGGCTGATACCAAATGAGAGACTCCCCCGGGCGACTTGGAAGGCGCTGAACAGACTGCGCTCTGGCACCACGAGATGCAGAGCTAACCTCAAGAAATGGGGCCACAAAGTGGAATCCACGACATGCGAGTGCGGAGAAAAGCAAACCACTGACCACCTGCTGCAATGCACCCTGAGCCCTGCCACATGCACAAGGGAGGACCTTCTTGCAGCAACACCAGAGGCACTCCAAGTGGCCAGCTACTGGTCAAAGGACATCTAATCAACTACCAAGCTTGCAAACTTTGTGTTTTGTTTGTTTGTTTGTTTAAAATGGCAATACAACTGTTTGGTTTGCTCCTGACATGATAAATAAATAAACGTAGACTTAACGTGAGGCCAGTGATTGATGTTAGTCTATCTTTCTGTGCAGGGTCTCCAGTCCTTTTCGTCCTGCCTTGGGTGATTGTGAGGTATCTCTACGAAAACCACGAGTAAGTCTGTATGATACAAAGCTGCGTATATTTTGAGATCTTCTGATGCCATGTCCGCACAGCCAGGAAGTTTGGATCTCATTTTTAGTAGCAAGATAGTGTTTACATGCATGGAACAGATGTCAGAATGCCTCGCCAAACTAGAGCTCCTATGTATTGTAGGACCTCACAACCTCTGAGGATGCTTGCCACAGATGCAGGCGAAACGTCAGGAGAGAATGCCTCTAGAACATGGCCATATAGCCCGAAAAACCTACAACAAGCCAGCTAAAACTCCTATGATTCCATAGCATTGAGCCACAGCAGTTAAAGTGATATCGAACTGCATTGAATCTGCAATGTAGATGACCCTAACAGATGTACTGTCAAAGGCTTTCATGGCCGGAATCACTGGGTTGTTGTAGGTTTTTTTTCGGGCTATATGGCCATGTTCTAGAGGCATTCTCTCCTGACGTTTCGCCTGCATCTATGGCAAGCATTCTCAGAGGTTGTGAGATCCTCTAGAAGCATTCTCTCCTGACGTTTCGCCCGCATCTATAGCAAGCATCTTCAGAAGTTGTGAGGTCCTCTGGAAGCATTCTCTCCTGACGTTTCACCTGCATCTATGGCAAGCATCCTCAGAGGTTGTGAGGTCCTCTAGAAGCATTCTCTCCTGACGTTTCGCCTGCATCTATGGCAAGCATCCTCAGAGGTTGTGAGGTCCTCTAGAAGCATTCTCTCCTGATGTTTCGCCTGCATCTATGGCAAGCATCCTCAGAGGTTGTGAGGTCCTCTAGAAGCATTCTCTCCTGACGTTTTGCCTGCATCTATGGCAAGCATCCTCAGAGGTTGTGAGGTCCTCTAGAAGCATTCTCTCCTGATGTTTCGCCTGCATCTATGGCAAGCATCTTCAGAGGTTGTGAGGTCCTCTAGAAGCATTCTCTCCTGATGTTTCACCTGCATCTATGGCAAGCATCCTCAGAGGTTGTGAGGTCCTCTAGAAGCATTCTCTCCTGACGTTTTGCCTGCATCTATGGCAAGCATCTTCAGAGGTTGTGAGGTCCTCTAGAAGCATTCTCTCCTGACGTTTCGCCTGCATCTATGGCAAGCATCCTCAGAGGTTGTGAGGTCCTCTAGAAGCATTCTCTCCTGACGTTTCGCCTGCATCTATGGCAAGCATCTTCTGAGGTTGTGAGGTCACAACCTCTGAGGATGCTTGCCATAGATACAGGCGAAACGTCAGGAGAGAATGCCTCTAGAACATGGCCATATAGCCCGAAAAAAACCTACAAAAACCCAGACCCTAACAGATTGTCAGAATGCCTCACCAAACTACAATTCCTGTGACTCCATAGCATTGAGCCACATCAGTTAAAGTGATATCGATCTGCAATGTAGACGACCCTAAGTTATGTCTCAAAGGTGACTTTGGTCACCTTTTCTCTCTGATATCTTTTCACTATACTCTTTTTTCAGATGCTGGGAGAGAAATGATAACATGGGCTACTGGTGGATCATTCGCTGTCCTATCCTACTAGCCATCTTTGTAAGTGGAGAAGCTGCCCTAAAGCAAATGAGGACATTGGTTCTTCTTGTCCCAAAACCAGTTTTTGACAAATTGGATTCTTTGTTTTTCCTCATTTCCCAGGTCAACTTCGTGATCTTCATCCGCGTTATCAAGATCTTGGTTTCCAAGCTCCAGGCACAACAGATGCGCTATGCGGATTACAAAATGCGGTATGGAACAAACTTTGGGTTGTGGGGTATTCTTATCAAGCATTGTAGTTTGGGAAGAGAAAGTAATATAATACCTCAGGAGAATTGGCCGTCTGCAAGGACGTTGCCCAGGTTCGAATCCAGGGAGAGCGTGGATGAGCTCCCTCTATCAGCTCCAGCTCCTCATGCGGGGACATGAAAGAAGCCTCCCACAAGGATGATAAAACATCAAAAACATCCAGGCATCCATCCAACTCTGATTCAACAGAACAAATTGCAGTCTCCCATATGTCACTGTATCACAACTCCCATCAGCTCTATTTTATGTCTAATGAGAAGGAATATAGGAGTTGTGGTCCAGCATCTGGAAGGAGCAACACATGATTCAACCTGCAGGCCTTGAGTATGAGACATGTGGGCTAACAACCTTGAAACCTGACTAGGTGATGGTGATTACACCTTTTGATGTTCTTCCTCCTCTTCCCCATCTTTAGGCTGGCCAAGTCAACGCTGACCCTCATCCCCTTGTTGGGCATCCATGAAGTGGTGTTTGCTCTGGTCACCGAGGAGCAGGCTCAAGGCACCTTGCGATACGTCAAATTCTTCTTTGAGCTCTTTCTCAACTCCCTCCAGGTATGGGGCACATCTTGAATGCTTCCCCACATATAGGAGCCATTGGTCTATCTAACTCAGAGTTTGTTTGACTGACAGATATGTTTCATATAGTTATGCTGGTTGGAAGCCAGTACAAGCTTGAAGCGTAGATCCATTAAATCTTATCATTCTTTCTTTTCAAACACCTGCAGGGCCTTCTGGTGAGCATACTCTACTGCTTTGTCAATAAAGAGGTGAGTGGCTAAATTCCTTAAAGCACAGGGTTGTCGGGTTGCAGTTCCCATTATCCCTAGCCTTCATAGCAGGTAATCAAAAGTGATGAGAGTTTTCATTCAGTAAGATCTGGGGATCCAAATCATTTTCATTCAGTAAGATCTGGGAAAATAATAATAATAATAATAATAATAATAATAATAATAATAATAATCTTTATTTATAAACCGCCACCATATCCCCAAAGGGGACTCGGGGCGGCTAACATGGGGGCGAGCCCAAAAATAATACACCATAATTAGACACAAAACAACCAAAAAATTACATCTCGAAGAAATACATAAAATAACAAAATAAACTAAACTAAACAGTGCAGAATCTATATGAACATGTTGACACGAAATTTGGAGACAATACACCTAACAGTCCAACGAGTGTCCATCACCCCTAAACACACACAACCCCAGCGGAATAGACTTAGAAAACCCCAAAATAATTAATATATACAGATACACATACACTCATATACATATACACATGCATACATTCATACACACACGTATATATATATATATGTGCAAAAATACACACACAACCCCAGCGGAATAGACTTAGAAAACCCCCAAAATACATAATATATACAGATACACATACACTCATATACATATACACATGCATACATTCATACACACACGTATATATATATATGTGCAAAAATACACACACAACCCCAGCGGAATAGACTTAGAAAACCCCAAAATAATTAATATATACAGATACACATACACTCATATACATATACACATGCATACATTCATACACACACGTATATATATATATATGTGCAAAAATACACACACAACCCCAGCGGAATAGATTTAGAAAACCCCAAAATAATTAATATATACAGATACACATACACTCATATACATATACACATGCATACATTCATACACACACGTATATATATATATGTGCAAAAATACACACACAACCCCAGCGGAATAGACTTAGAAAACCCCAAAATAATTAATATATACAGATACACATACACTCATATACATATACACATGCATACATTCATACACACACGTATATATATATATGTGCAAAAATACACACACAACCCCAGTGGAATAGACTTAGAAAACCCCCAAAATACATAATATATACAGATACACATACACTCATATACATATACACATGCATACATTCATACACACACGTATATATATATATATATATATGTGTGTGTGTGTGTGTGTGTGTGCAAAAATACACACAAATATACACATACATATACATACACACATACATATACACATGCACACACAAATATACATATACACACATATACGTATACACATGCACACATACATATATACATATACACATGCTGTCAAGACACCTGCGCAGCCCTCTTCTCCCTTCTATCGGTAGTAGTAACATTACTATCACGCTGAACTACAATACATGCACACACATATACACAATATGCATTTACACATATAAACACACAAATACACAAATATATATATACACACACACACATATATATACACACACATATATACACCGACGGGGAGTCGGGGGCCCCCGGTGGCGCAGTGGGTTAAAGCACTGAGCTGCTGAGCTTGTTGATCGAAAGGTCGCAGGTTCGATTCTGGGGAGCGGCGTGAGCTTCCGCTGTCAGCCCTAGCTTCTGCCAACCTAGCAGTTCGAAAACATGCAAATGTGAGTAGATCAATAGGTACCGCTCTGGCAGGAAGGTAAGGGCGCTCCATGCAGTCATGTCGGCCACATGACCTTGGAGGTGTCTACGGACAACGCTGGCTCTTCGGCTTAGAAATGGAGATGAGCACCAACCCCCAGAGTCAGACATGACTGGACTTAATGTCAGGGGACTACCTTTACCTTTACTATATACACCGACACACACACACACATATATATACACAAACACACATATACACAAATATACACACACACATAAACACATATATACACTCACAAAACACATGTAAACAGACAGGGCCGCAGGAACACGTGGCAGGGGATGGCTAGTAACATAATAAAAGAATACTCGGCACTATGGAAAATAATTATAGTTGGTCCTCTGTCTCTGTGGATTATCTATCCACGGATTCAGTGGCCCTTTGAAGGCAACCATAAAGGTGATTTAGCCTTTGATGGAAATGAGTTTCCTTCAGGCCATTTCTGACTAAGGGCAACCCTAAGACGAACCAATCATGGGCTTTTCATTGATTATCCAGAGGTGGTTTGGCACTGCCTTCCTCTGAGGCTGAGAGAGTGTGACTTGCCCAAGGTGAGTAGGTTTCCATGGCTACTCATGTATTGGAACCCTGGTCTCCAGAGTCATAGTCAGAGGCGGCCCTAGATAGTTTTCAACAGTAAGCAAACAGTATTTTGACACCCCCTCACCCCCAACCAATAACTGATATATATTTTCTGTTTGTCATGGGAGTTCTGTGTGCCATATTTGGTTCAATTCCATCATTTTTTAGCCAGCTCTCCTGCAAATCTGTCGAATAAGTATATTTGATCTTTTTTGTCCAAATTTGTTCCCATTCTTCGTATTGTATCTGTCTACCAATATTCCTTGCCCACTTAATCATACAGTCTTTTATTACTTCTGAAGAAAAAAATTTACAATAATTTATAATAAATTATTAGTGTGGGCTACGGAAACAGAAGTAATAAAAGGTTCTTTTCTCTACTAAAGGAGGGAGGAGAGATTCCAAAATGGAGATCTTAACCCCAGGAAAAAGGGCGGACTCCTAACCCACAGAGATACGCTCTAAACCAGTGTTTCTCAACCTTCCTAATGCCGCGACCCCTTAATACATTTCCTCATGTTGTGATGACCCCCATCACATTATTTTTGCTACTACTTCATAACTGTCATGTTGTTACTGTTATGAATCATAATGTAAATATTTGATATGCAGGATGTATTCACTGGACCAAATTTGGCACAAATACTTGATACAGCCAAATTCGAATACTGGTGGGATTGGGAGAGGGAGTTAATTTTGTCATTTGGGAGTTGTAATTTCTGGGATTGATAGTTAACCTACAATCAAAGAGCATTCTGAACTTCACCAATGGTGGAATTGAACCAAACTTGGCACACAGAACTCCCATGACCAACAGAAAATGCTGGAAGGGTTTGGTGGGCATTGACCTTGAGTTTTGGAATTGTAGTTCACCCACATCCAGAAAGCATTATGGATTCTAACAATAATGGATCTGGACCAAACTTGGCACGAATACTCAATATGCCCAATATGCCCAAATGGTGGGGTTAGGGGAAAATAGACCTTGACATTTGGGAGTTGTAGTTGCTGGGATTTATAGTTCACTTACAATCAAAGAGCATTCTGAATTTCCCCAATGATGGAATTGAACCAAACCTGGCACACAGAACTCCCACGGCCGACAGAAAATGCTGGAAGGGTTTGGTGGGCATTGACCTTGAGTTTTAGAATTGTAGTTCACCCACATCCAGAAAGCATTATGGATTCTAACAATAATGGATCTGGACCAAACTTGGCACGAATACTCAATATGCCCAAATGTGACCACTGGTGGGGTTAGGGGAAAATAGACCTTGACATTTGGGAGTTGTAGTTTCTGGGATTTATAGTTCACTTACAATCAAAGAGCATTCTGAATTTCCCCAATGATGGAATTGAAGCAAACTTGGCACACAGAACTCCCATGACCAACAGAAAATGCTGGAAGGGTTTGGTGGGCATTGACCTTGAGTTTTGGAATTGTAGTTCACCCACATCCAGAAAGCATTGTGAACTCAAACAATAATGGATCTGGACCAAACTTGGCACAAATACTCAATATGCCCAATATGCCCAAGTGGTGGGGTTAGGGGAAAATACACCTTGACTTTTGGGAGTTGTAGTTGCTGAGATGTATAGTTCACCTACAATCAAAGAGCATTCTGAACCTCACCAATGATGGAATTGGGCCAAACATCCCACACAGTACCCCATGAACAACAGAAAATACTATGTTTTCTGATGGTCTTTGGTGACCCCTCTGACGCCCCCTCACGACCCCTCCCCCCCAGGGGTCCCGACCCCCAGGTTGAGAAACACTGCTCTAAACCAATAAGTGCAGAGGGCCTGCAGGCTGGCTTTCCAGACTCTGATACTGTTTAACTTCCAGGGTGTTGCTGGGTCTATAGCAACCCTGGGGAAATGCAAAGGAATGCTATCCCATGCAGCTAAAAGGCAATGTAAAGCATGCTCCTGGAAGACGGAACACAGGGGGTTGGACTAGATGTCCTCTGGAGTCTCTTCTAACTCTATGATTCTATGTAAAAAAAATCCCCAAATGGAAAAAGTTTTAAAAGCCCTGTACTTTCTCTCTCTCTCTCCTTTTCTTCATCTTTGCTCAGGTCCAATCTGAAATCCAGCGGAAGTGGCAGCGGTGCCAATTGGGAGCCGGGCTGCTCGAGAAGCCAGGGCACAGCCTCAGCCGATGGGCTTCCTGGCGCAGCCGAAGCAGCCACGGCAAAAAGGCCGGCTTTCTGCAACCCTGCCGTCACCCGGGACCACCAAATCTCCCAAAGGGCTTCGAGGCGAACCTTGCTGCTATCAAACCATACTGCTACATCCCAGTTAAGTCCGAGGAAAAAGCAGAAAACGTACTCGGTCCGAAAGAGACTCTTCCCTGCACCGTCAGCCCGGAAAATGCATGCTGATCATTATTATTATTATTTTGCTAGAACTTCATATCCTCCAACATTTCACAGATGTGTGGCAGAGCAACACCAGAGGACAAACGATATTAAGGAGGATGGACACACAAATCTAGGAGAGGCTGCAGCACTTTGCTTTTGCCTGAGCTGACTGGGAAGGTCCAACATTGCATTACTTGCAATTTATTTATTTTTTTGCAATTTGAACTCCATTGGCAGGAATTGAACTAAACTGAAGGACAAGTGGAGAAAAGGGACATTTCAAAAGCAGCTGGAAAAAATTTCATTGGGGCTGCCCTGCCGGATCAGAACAATGGACCGAAAACCCAACCGGCTTTTTTTAATTTTCGTGTCAGGAGTGACTTGAGAAACTGCAAGTCGTTTCTGATGTGAGAGAATGGGCCGTCTGCAAGGACATTGCTCAGGGAATGCCTGGATGTTTTTGATGTTTTATCATCCTTGTGGGAGGCTTCTCTCATATCTCCGCATGGGGAGCTGGAGCTGACAGAGAAAGCTCATCCGCGTTCTCCCCGGATTCGAACCTGTGACCTGTTGGCTGCAAGAAAATAACATGGTTTTGAACTTTTGGGGTGAAGGGCCTCACCATGTCTAGATAAAGACACTTTGTCTTCACTTTGGAGGCCACTGAAGCTTCAAATCTGGGCTACAAACTTGCAAGATATATATATATAGGGCCTGATAATGGATTAAAATGTGAAATAACTGGGTTTTTTTCTTCCCAAAACACGGCTCAAATAAAAAAAAATGGAAGTTTCTTGGATCTTTCACAGTTTTGACTAATAGCACTATGATCCCAATTTAACTGGGATCTGTAGTTTGAATCCTGGGATATGTAGTTTGTTGGGGTTGTAATGCTCTCTGGTTGCAAAGTCCACATTTGTATTGTCGAAGGCTTTTATGGCTGGAATCACTGGGTTGTTGTAGGTTTTTCGGGCTATATGGCCATGTTCTAGAAGCATTCTCTCCTGACGTTTCGCCTGCATCTATGGCAAGCATCCTCAGAGGTCCCCTACAAGCATTCTCTCCTGACGTTTCGCCTGCATCTATGGCAAGCATCCTCAGAGGTTGTGAGGTCCTCTAGAAGCATTCTCTACTGACATTTCGCCTGCACCTATGGCAAGCATCCTCAGAGGTTGTGAGGTCCTCTAGAAGCATTCTCTCCTGACGTTCCACCTGCATCTATGGCAAGCATCCTCAGAGGTTGTGAGGTCCTCTAGAAGCATTCTCTCCTGACATTTCGCCTGCATCTATGGCAAGCATCCTCAGAGGTTGTGAGGTCCTCTAGAAGCATTCTCTCCTGACATTTCACCTGCATCTATGGCAAGCATCCTCAGAGGTTGTGAGGTCCTCTAGAAGCATTCTCTCCTGACCTTTCGCCTGCATCTGTGGCAAGCATCCTCAGAGGTTGTGAGGTCCTCTAGAAGCATTCTCTCCTGACGTTTCGCCTGCATCTATGGCAAGCATCCTCAGAGGTTGTGAGGTCCTCTAGAAGCATTCTCTCCTGACGTTTCGCCTGCATCTATGGCAAGCATCCTCAGAGGTTGTGATGTCACAACCTCTGAGGATCCTTGCCATAGATGAAGGCGAAACGTCAGGAGAGAATGCTTCTAGGACATGACCATATAGCCCGAAAAACCTACAACAACCCAAAGTCTACATAGCTTTCCATAACTCCAACAAAAGCTTTGGAGATCAAGGTTTGAATCCCCACTTGGCCAAGGAAACCTATTTATTGGGTGACCTTGGGTAAGTCACACACTCTCAGCCTCAGATGAACCAATTAAAAATACTCTGCGAAAGGTTTGCCATATAAGGTCACCATAGGTTGGACACGCTTTGAAGACACTCGAGAGCAGACTCCAAATCCCAGGTTCCCGCATTATATGGTGAGTGTAGTTGGGGCCTAAAAGGTATCTCATTGAACATTAAATATCCCTTATCTGAAGTTCCAAAATTACCGAAAATACCCCAAAATTGTCCACATGGGTTCCTGAAATCCTGATAACTTTGTTTTCTTGTGGTTCAATTAATACAACCTTTGTTTCATACACAAAATGATTCAAAATATTGTGTCTCGAATGACTTTTCAGTGTCTAGAATGATGTCCCAGCTATACATCTTCTGTTCCCAAGCATTTTCAATAAGAGATACTTGATTTGCATCTTGTGTCCGACTCTTTTTTTCTACTCTCTGTGTGTATATATGGGAGATATAAGGTTGTTTAGGGTTTAAAATATGTAAAATGACCTAAAATATGCCTGTCCCTATGCCTCCCAAAATGCTTCAAAATAACCTTAAAAAGAAATTATGTGAAAGGTAACCATTACAGGTATGATATGCGACTTGTTACATCTGGCAAATAAGTCTTCGTACGCATCTACACTGCCAAATTAATACAGTTTGATACCACTTTAACTGCCATACTTAAATTCTATGGATTCATGAGGCTTGCAGTTTTTTGGGGGGAGGCACCACAACTCCCAGGATCCCATAGCAATGAGCCATTTTTATTTGTTTGTTTGTTTATTTATATCCCGCTTTATCTCTCCGTTCAGAGACTCAAAAGCGTCTCACAATTCAAAACATGACAACTTAAAATATACAAACATTTAAAAATATTATAGCATTATATATTATCAGTATTATTATCTTTAATATATTAGTATTATTATATTGCAATATTATTGTATGTTATTATATTGTATTATTTTGTATTACATAGTATTAATATTATGTGCATATATAATATATTATTAGCCTAGCACAATATTATTATTATATATTATTATATTGCATTATTAGTATTATTTTATATTATATAATATTAATATTATGTGCATATATATTATTAGCCTAGCACAATATTAGTATTATATATTATTATATTGTACTATTAATATTATTTTGTATTACATAATATATACATATATAATATAATAGCATAGTACAATATTAGTAATATATTATTGTACTGTATTTATTATTTATTTATTATTGCACTATATTATTAGTATTATTTTGTATTACATAATATTAATATTATATACATATATAATATATTATTTGCATAGCACAATATTAGTATTATATATTCTTATAATTTATTATTAGTATTATTTTGTATTACATAATATTAATATTATATGCATATATAAAATAATATCAGCATAGCACAATATTAGTATTATATATTATTATATTGTGTTAATAGTGTTATTTTGTATTACATAAGATTAATATTACATGCATATATAATATATTATTAGCAAAGGACAATATTAGTGCTATTGTGTTATTTTATATTACATAATATTAATTTTATATACATATATATTATTAGCATAGCACAATCTTAGTATTATATATTATTATATTGTATTATTATGTGTTATTTTGTATTACATAAGATTAACATTATATGTGTATATATTATTCGCATAGCACAATTTTAGTATTATATATTATTATATTGTATTATTAGTGTTTTTATGTATTACATAATATTAATATTATATGCATATATATTATTAGCATAGCACAATCTCAGTATTATATATTATTGTATTGTATTATTACTGTTATTTTGTATTACATAATATTAATATTGTATGCCTATATATTATTAGCATAGCACAATTTTAGTATTATATATTATTGTATTGTATTATTACTGTTATTTTGTATTACATAATATTAATATTATATGCATATATATTATTAGCATAGCACAATTTTAGTATTATATATTATTATATTGTGCTATTATTGTTATTTTGTATTACATAATATTAATATTATAAACATATATATTATTAGCATAGCACAATTTTAGTATTATATATTATTATATTGTATTATTACTGTTATTTTGTATTACATACTATTATATTGAATTATTAGTGCTATTTTTATATTATTATATTATTTTTAATTTTTTATATTATTATATTATCTGCTATTTTTATATTATTTTATATTATTATATTATATGCGTATATATTATTAGCATAGCACAATATTAGTATTATATATTATTATACTGTATTATTAGTATTATTTTGTATTACATAATATTAATGTTATATACATATATATTATTAGCATAGCACAATCTTTGTATTATATGTTATTATATTGTATTATTACTGTTATTTTGTATTACATACTATTATGTTGAATTATTAGTGTTATTTTTATATTATTATATTATTTTTATATTTTTATATTATTTTATATTATTATATTAAATGCATATATATTATTAGTATAGCACTATCTTATCATATTGTACTATAATAAAAACATTATTAGCAATATTACATGTAATATAGAATATACATTTATATTATGCTATATATTATTCTATTGTACTATCTTATTACACCATAATATATATAATAGACTGCCAGTATATACAGTTATATTATGATATATATTAGTATATTATTATACCATAATATATAATATATTATGATATAAATTATTATATTGTACTGTCTTATACCATAATATATATAATACACTGCCAGTATATTATATTATTAGTATTATATAATATATTGTTTGCCATGGCAGCTAAAGCGGTACCAAACTGCATTAATTCCGCAGTGTAGATGCACCCAAAGGCTATCTTGGTTGAACTAGAACTCCCTGAAAGGCAATCCCATCTTAACCCCCAAACTATAGCTTCCTGGATTCCTTTGAATGAGAGTTAAAGCGGGATCAAAGTGCAATAAGTGTGCAATGTGGCTGCTGACTTTAATGCAGTTTTGACACCACTTTAGCTCAATGATATGAGTTCAAACTGCATTCATTCGACAGAACAGAGCAATGTTTTCCAAACTCTGGCCTTCCAGGGTTTTTTGGACTCAATTTCCCAGAATCCTTACTCATTGGTCAAGGCTGCAGAGGCTTCTGGGAGTTGAAGTCCTGAGAGAGAAGGAGGGAGGGAACCAGCTGGGTGGATGGTGCGCGGTGGGTGTGCGCATGCGCGCTGGCTATACCCGGAAGTCCAAGGAGTTGCTTGGGCAGGAAGGCAGGGAAGCAGTGCTTTCCTCATCAGTCCAGGTGAGGGGCAGGTAAGAGAGGGGAGGGGGCCTTTGGGGGGCACAATTAGCCCACCTGATTGAGAGGGGGAGGGCTTGAGGTGGTAATGGGAAGGGTTTGAGGCTTTTATTGGTATGTATTTATTTATATATGTATTTATTTATGTTTATTTATTTATATATTTATTTATGTGCTATTCTAATAATATAATATATTGTATATACACATAATATTTATAATATTGTAATGTAATCTAATATAATACTACTACTAATAAGATATTACAATTAAGTATTTTATATTACTAACAATATTACAATATATTTATTTGTGTGCTGTACTAATAATATAATATATTGTATATACATCTAATATTTATGATATTATAATGTAATATAATACTACTAATAATAAGATATTACAATTAAGTATTTTATATTACTAATAATATTACAATATAATGGTATAGTATGATTATAATTAGGTATTTTATATTACTAATAATATTACAATATAATGGTATAGTACAATATTTTTATTTATGTGCTGTGCTAATAATATAATATAATATATTGTATATACATATAATATTTATAATATTATAATGTAATCTAATATAATATTACTATATAATGGTACAGTACAATATATTTAGGTGCTGTGCAAATAATATAATATATTGTATATACATATAATATTTATAATATTGTAATGTAATATAATATAATACTACTAATAATAAGATATTATAATTATTTTGTATTACTAATAATATTACAATATAATGGTATAGTACAATATATTTATGTGCTGTGCTAATAATGTATTATAATATATTGTATATACATATAATATTTATAATATTATAATCTAATATAATATAATACTACTAATAATAATAAGATATTATAATTAAGTATTTTATATTACTAATAATATTACAATATAATGGTATAGTGCAATATATTTATTTATGTGCTGTACTAATATAATATATTGTATATACATATAATATTTATAATATTATAATGTAATATGATATAATACTAAAAATAATATGATATTATAATTAATTATTTTATATTACTAATAATATTACAATATAATGGTATAGTACAATATGGTAGTATAGAATACTGATATTGTACTATGCTAATAATATAATATACTAGCTGTCCCCTGCCACGTGTTGCTGTGGCCCACATGGGGGTTCTGTGTGGGAGGTTTGGCCCAATTCTATCATTGGTGAGGTTCAGAATGCTCTGTGATTGTAGGTGAACTATAAATCCCAGCAACCACAACTCCCAAATGTCAAGATTCTATTTTCCCCAAACTCCACCAGTGTTCACATTTGGGCATATTGGGTATTTGTGTAGAGTTTGGTCCAGATCCTTCATTGTTTGAGTCCACAATGATTTCTGGATGTAGATGAACTACAACTCCAAAACCAAAGGACACTGCTCAACAAACCCTTCCAGTATTTTATGTTGGTCGTGGGAGAACTGTGTGCCGAGTTTGGTTCCATTCCATCATTGGTGGCGTTCTGAATGCTCTTGGGTTGTAGGTGAACTATAAATCCCAGCAACTACAACTCCCAAATGACAAAATCAATTCTTTTCATTTCACTGTGCCAGGGACAGAGGAAAGGACAAAAGGGGGTGGGGGAGAATCCACCTTCTATCAGGTACTTTTTCTGGCAGGGACTTTGTCCTTTTGCCTTAGTCACCATTGGTTCCAGGTCTGCATTGGCCGCCATAAATGAGAATTATGGCTATATTGCAGAGGGAGGGGAAGCTGGTGCAATGGAAAGAAAAGCAGCCATCTGTTTGCACAAAGGGCTTGTGCAAATAAGGTTATTCTTTAGTGATCGAGGGGTGTGTGCTTGTCTCTTTAGGGCAGTGGTTCTCAACCTTCCTAATGCCGCGGCCCCTTAATACAGTTGTGGTGACCCCCAACCATAACATTATTTTCATTGCGACTTCATTATTTTGCTTATTTGTCGTGTCAGGGCAACCAGTCAGTTGTGTTACATTTCGGACAGAACAAAACAAAACAAACAGACAAAATACAAAATTTGCGAGTTTGGTAGTTGATTAAATGTCCTTTGACCAGTATCTGGCCACTTGGAGTGCCTCTGGTGTTACCGCAATGAGGTCCTCCATTGTGCATGTGGCAGGGCTCAGGTTGCATTGCAGCAGGTGATCAGTGGGTTGCTCATCTCCACACTCACATGTCGTGGATTCAACTTTGTGGCCTCATTTCTGAAGGTTGGCTCTGCATCTCGTGGTGCCAGAGCGCAGTCTGTTCAGCGCCTTCCAAGTCTGTGTGCCCAGGAGGGAGTCTTTCATTGGGTATCAGCCATTGGTTGAGGTTCTGGGTTTGGGCCTGCCACTTTTGGACTCTCACTTGCTGAGGTGTTCCAGTGAGTGTCTCTGTAGATCTTAGAAAACTATTTCTAGATTTAAGTCGTTGACGTGCTGGCTGATACCCAAACAAGGGATGAGCTGGAGATGTCTCTGCCTTGGCCCTTTCACTGTTGGCTGCTACTTCCCAGCAGATGTCAGGTGGTGCAATGCCTGCTAAGCAGTGTAATTTCTCCAGTGGTGAAGGGCGCAGACACCCCGTGATAATGCGGCATGTTTTATTAAGAGCCACATCCACTGTTTTAGTGTGGTGAGATGTGTTCCACACTGGGCATGCGTACTCAGCAGCACAGTAGCACAGCGCAAGGGCAGATGTCTTCACTGTGTCTGGTTGTGATCCCCAGGTTGTGCCAATCATAATATAATATATAATAATATATATAATATAATATATAATTTTGCTTCATAATGTTCATAATTTTGCTTCATAATGTTATTGTCATATGCATATATATCATTAGTGTAGCACAATATTAGTATTACATATTATTCTATTGTATTGTTAATGTTATTTTGTATTACATAATCATAGAGTTGGAAGGGAGGTCATGGACCATCCAGTCCAACCCCATTTGGCCAAGAAGCAGAAAAATTGCATTCAAAGCATCCCCGACAGATGGCCATCCAGCCTTTTTCCTAGTTTCAACAGACCTCACTACCTCTGCGGATGCTTGCCATAGATGGAGGTGAAATATCAGGAGAGAATGCCTCTAGAACATGGCCATATAGCTCAAAAAACTTACAACAGTCCAGTGATTTCAGCCATGAAAGCCTTCAACAATACATAATAATAATAATAATAATAATAATACCTCACAACCTCTGAGGATGCTTGCCATAGATGGAGGCGAAACGTCAGGAGAGAATGCCTCTAGAACATGGCCATATAGCCCAAAAAAACCTACAACAACCCAGTGATTTCAGCCATGAAAGCCTTCAACAATACATAATAATAATAATAATAATAATAATAATAATAATAATAATACCTCACAACCTCTGAGGATGCTTGCCATAGATGCAGGCGAAACGTCAGGAGAGAATGCCTCGAACATGGCCATATAGCCCAAAAAAAACTACAAGAACCCTGTGATTCTGGCCATGAAAGCCTACGACAATACATCATCCAGCCTCTGCTTAAAAGCTTCCAAAGAAGGAGCCTCTACCATACTCTGGGGCAGAGAGTTCCACTGCTGAACGGCTCTCACAGTCAGGAGGTTCTTCCTAATGTTCAGATGTAATCTCCTTTCTTGTAGTTTGAAGCCATTGTTCCATTGCGTCCTAGTCTCCAGGGCAGCAGAAAACAAGCTTGCTCCCTATGACTTCCTCTCACATATTTATAATAATAATAATAACAATAACAATAATAATAATAATCTTTATTTATACCTCGCCACCATCTCCCCGATGGGGACTTGGAGTGGCTTACATAACAACATATTATATCAAAATAAAACCAAAACATAAACAACAAGCAACATCATCAAAATTACATAGGAAAAAAAAATACAATGACAAAGTAACATTAGAATAAACAAAAACACAGTCGCAGTAAATAGTGCGGATAAAATGTTAAAAACTCTAATGAGATAAAAATAGGAGCAAGTTATTTGCAGGGAGCTCATAAAGATACGCAGGGTTATACATGGCTCTCATCATGTCTCCTCTCAGCCTTTTCTTCTTCGGGCTAAACATGCCCAGTTCTTTAAACCGCTCCTCATAGGGCTTGTTTTCCAGACCCTTGATCATTTGAGTCGCCCTCCTCTGGACACATTCCAGCTTGTCAGTAACTCTCTTCAATTGTGGTGCCCAGAATTGGACACAATATTCCAGGTGTGGCCTAACCAAGCCAGAATAGAGCATGGGGAGCATGACTTTCCTGGATCTAGACCACTAATTCTCAACCTGGGGTCCCCAGATGTTTTTACCCTTCAGCTCCCAGAAATCCTAACATCTGGTAAACTGGCTGGGATTTCAAGACCTTTGGAAGGCGTCAAGTTAGAGGGTGCCGTTTTCTTCAAATTTTATTTCTGCATAAATCTCCCCAGGTTGAGAACCACTGATCTAGGCACTTACATTACGCACATCTCCTCCTCTTTGGGCTTCAAACCATTTCCAAAACGTACTGCGTTAACCTTTAGAGCCCATCTCGCCCTCTGAACGTGTCATCCCAGCCATGCAATGCAATCTGCTGCTATTTGTTTTCTTGTTGTTTTCGTCACCTGAATGGCTTGGAATGAGCCACCGAGTCATCTGACAAGATAACACACCTCCTGCTCTATTGTGGAAAGCCAAACCAGATGAACACCCCGAATCTTGAAAAGAGTGAAGGCTGGCTCGGTGACTCAGCTCACCTGCCGGTGCCCCGGAGCGTTTAGTTCCAGTGGCATCGCTCCCTTTGCGCAATCCCGAGAAAGCACTTTTGTGGCCTTCCAGCTCTCCCTGCTTCCTCCAACCCATGTTCTGCGTTGGTGTGTTACACGGGTTTAATTACACTTCTGTGGGCGGATTGTAATTTCCAGCCTTGGGCTCGGCAAGGAGTCGCATCCAGCCGCTGAGCAGGTGACAACGCACCTTTGATATTCCCATAATGATATTTTTTTCCTGGTGCAGTGTGTTGTGAAAATTGAGAGCAGGGTTCAAATCCCCATTCGACGACTACTAAGTTATTTTTATTTATTTGTCATGTCAGGGCAACCAGTCAATTATATTACATTTCTAACAGAACAAAGCAAACAAACAGACAAAATACAAAATTTGTGAGTTTGGTAGTTGATTAAATGTCCTTTGACCAGTATCTGGCCACTTGGAGTGCCTCTGGTGTTGCCGCAAGGAGGTCAATCCATTGTGCATGTGGCAGGGCTCAGGTTGCATTGCAGCAGGTGGTCAGTGGTTTGCTCTTCTCCTCACTCGCATGTCATGGATTCCACTTTGTGGCCCCATTTCTTGAGGTTGGCTCTGCATCTCGTGGTTCCAGAGCGCATTCTGTTCAGCGCCTTCCAAGTTGCCCAGTTTTCTGGTATCTCTCATTTGGTATCAGCCATTGGTTGAGGTTCTGGGTTTGAGCCTGCCACTTTTGGACTCTCACTTGCTGGGGTTTTCCAGCGAGTGTCTCTGTAGATCTTAGAAAACTATTTCTAGATTTAAGTCGTTGACGTGCTGGCTGATACCCAAACAGGGGATGAGCTGGGGATGTCTCTGCCTTGGTCCTTTCACTATTGGGTGCTATTTCCCAGCGGATGTCAGGTGGTGCAATACCGGCTAAGCAGTGTAATTTCTCCAGTGGTGTAGGGCGCAGACACCCCGTGATAATGTGGCATGTCTCATTAAGAGCCACATCTACTGTTTTAGCATGGTGAGATGTGTTCCTCACCGGGCATGCATACTCAGCAGCAGAGTAGCACAGCGCAAGAGCAGATGTCTTCACTGTGTCTGGTTGTGATCCCCAGGTTGTGCCAGTCAGCTTTCGTATGATATTGTTTTTAGCACCCACTTTTTGCTTGATGTTCAGGCAGTGCTTCTTGTAGGTAAGAGCACTGTCCAAAGTGACTCCCAGGTATTTGGGTGTGTTGCAATGCTCCAGTGGGATTCCTTCCCAGGTGATCCTCAGAGCTCAGGATGCTTCTCTGTTCTTTAGATGAAAGGCACATGTCTGTGTTTTAGATGGGTTAGGGATCAGCTGGTTTTCCCTGTAATAGGCAGTAAGAGCACCTAGAGCTTTGGAGAGCTTCTGTTCAACCATTTCAAAGCTCCCTGCTTGGGCAGTGATGGCACGATCATCAGCATAGATGAAGCTCTCTGTCCCTTCTGGCAGTGGCTGGTCATTTGTGTAGATGTTGAACATGGATGGAGCAAGCACGCTCCCCTGAGGCAGGCCGTTCTTCTGTTTCCGTCATCTGCTTCTCTGGCCCTGGAACTCAACAAAGAAGCTCCTGTTTTGTAGCAGGTTTCCTATGAGGCGGGTGAGGTGGGTGAGGCTACTAAGTAATCTTGGACAAGTCACACTCTCTCAGCCTTAGAGGAAGGCAAATCTCCTCTTTTCAAGGTTGTGTCCCTTTGCTCATTCTGTCTTTCCACCTTTCATAAGAGTCCCTATCTTTCAAGGCTGTTGCAAAGATAATGGTGAGGCTTATATATGCAAATTGTTGACCATTTCTACCTTTTGGCAATAAAAAAAAGATGCATAGATATAGGATGGGGAGCACCTGGCTTGGAAATCAGTGCAAAAGGGATCTAGGAGTCTTAGGCCCTAACTGCACTGCTAAGATTATCTGCTTTGAACTGGATTTATATGGCAGTGTAGATTAATCTAACCCAGTTCAAAGCAGATAATGTGGATTTTATATGACTGTGTAGATGGGGCCTTAGTGGATCATAAGCTGAACACGAGTCAACAGTGTGATGCTGCAGTTAAAAAGGCCAATGTGATTCGAAGCTTCATCAGTACAAGCAGAGGTCCTCAGGCTGTTGGGGTTCCGGACTATAGGTTGTTGTTGGTGGTCTGGACTTTAAGTTGTTGTTGTTGTGTGCTTACAAGCCATTTCAGACTTGGGCCGTCCCAAAGGCAACACTATCGCAGAGTTTTCTGGTCAAGATTTCTGGTCAAAAGGGATTTGCCTTTGTGTCTTTCTGAGGCTGAGAGAGTGTGACTTGGCTAAAGTCACCCAAAGGTTCAGAGTCCAAAGTGCAAAACATTAGGCCATGATTCCTGAATTCTTTCCCTTTTGTTCCTATCTACCTTTTTTCAACTTCCCTCTCTTTTTTCCTATTCCCCTTCCTCCCTCCCTCCCTCCCTTCCTCCCTTCCTTCCTTCCTTCCTTCCTTCCTTCCTTCATCCTGCAGTCCTTCCTTCTTTCCTTCTCTCCTTCTTGCTTTCCTTCCTTCCTCTTTCCTTTCTTCCTTCCTCTCTCCCTTCTTTCCTTCCCTCTCTTTCCTCCCTTCCTCCCTCCCTCCCTCCCCTCCCTTCATTCCCTCCTTCCTTCCTTCCATCCTCCCTCCTGCCTGTCTTTCTTTCTTTCTTTCTTTCTTTCTTTCTTTCTTTCTTTCTTTCTTTCTTCCCTCTCTCCCTCCCTCCCTCCTTGCCTTTCTTCCTCCCTCCCTCTTGCCTTCTTTCTTTCTTACCTCCCTCCCTCCTTGTCTTCCTTCCTCTCTCCCTCCCTTCTTGCCTTTCTTCCTCTATCCCTCCTTCCTTCCTTCCTTCTTTCTTTCCTTCCTTCCTTCCTTCCTTCCTTCCTTCCTTCTTGCCTTGCTTCCTCCCTCCCTCCCTCCCTCCCGTCCTTCTTGCCTGCCTTCCTTCCTTCCTTCCTTCCTTTCCTTTCCTCCCTCCCTCCCTCCCTCCCTCCCTCCCTCCCTTCCTTCCTTCCTTCCTTCCTTCTTGCCTGCTTGCCTTCCTCCCTCCTTTCCTCCCTTCCTCCTTGCCTCCCTTCCTCCCTCCCTCCCTTCTTGCCTCCCTCCCTCTCTTCCTCCCTTCTTGCCTCCCTCCCTCTTTTCCTTCCTTCCTTCTTGCCTGCCTTCCTTCCTTCCTTCCTCCCTTCTTGCCTTCCTTCGTTTCTTCCTTCCTCCCTCCCTTCCTTCGTTCCTTCCTTCGTTCGTTCCTCCCTCCTTTCCTTCCTTCCTTCTTGCCTGCCTGCCTTCCTCCCTCCTTTCCTCCCTTCCTCCTTGCCTCCCTTCCTCCCTCCCTCCCTTCTTGCCTCCCTCCCTCTCTTCCTCCCTTCTTGCCTCCCTCCCTCTTTTCCTTCCTTCCTTCTTGCCTGCCTTCCTTCCTTCCTTCCTTCCTCCCTTCTTGCCTTCCTTCGTTTCTTCCTTCCTCCCTCCCTTCCTTCGTTCCTTCCTTCGTTCGTTCCTCCCTCCTTTCCTTCCTTCCTTCTTGCCTGCCTGCCTTCCTCCCTCCTTTCCTCCCTTCCTCCTTGCCTCCCTTCCTCCCTCCCTCCCTTCTTGCCTCCCTCCCTATCTTCCTCCCTTCTTGCCTCCCTCCCTCTTTTCCTTCCTTCCTTCTTGCCTGCCTTCCTTCCTTCCTTCCTTCCTCCCTTCTTGCCTTCCTTCGTTTCTTCCTCCCTCCCTCCCTTCCTTCGTTCCTTCCTTCGTTCGTTCCTCCCTCCTTTCCTTCCTTCCTTCTTGCCTGCCTGCCTTCCTCCCTCCTTTCCTCCCTTCCTCCTTGCCTCCCTTCCTCCCTCCCTCCCTTCTTGCCTCCCTCCCTCTCTTCCTCCCTTCTTGCCTCCCTCCCTCTTTTCCTTCCTTCCTTCTTGCCTGCCTTCCTTCCTTCCTTCCTTCCTTCCTTCCTTCCTCCCTTCTTGCCTTCCTTCGTTTCTTCCTTCCTCCCTCCCTTCCTTCGTTCCTTCCTTCGTTCGTTCCTCCCTCCTTTCCTTCCTTCCTTCTTGTCTGCCTGCCTTCCTCCCTCCTTTCCTCCCTTCCTCCTTGCCTCCCTTCCTCCCTCCCTCCCTTCTTGCCTCCCTCCCTCTCTTCCTCCCTTCTTGCCTCCCTCCCTCTTTTCCTTCCTTCCTTCTTGCCTGCCTTCCTTCCTTCCTTCCTTCCTTCCTTCCTTCCTTCCTTCCTTCCTCCCTTCTTGCCTTCCTTCGTTTCTTCCTCCCTCCCTCCCTTCCTTCGTCCTTCCTTCGTTCGTTCCTCCCTCCCTCCTTTCCTTCCTTCCTTCTTGCCTGCCTGCCTTCCTCCCCTCCTTTCCTCCCTTCCTCCTTGCCTCCCTTCCTCCCTCCCTCCCTTCTTGCCTCCCTCCCTCTCTTCCTCCCTTCTTGCCTCCCTCCCTCTTTTCCTTCCTTCCTTCTTGCCTGCCTTCCTTCCTTCCTTCCTCCCTTCTTGCCTTCCTTCGTTGCTTCCTCCCTCCCTCCCTTCCTTCGTTCCTTCCTTCGTTCGTTCCTCCCTCCTTTCCTTCCTTCCTTCTTGCCTGCCTGCCTTCCTCCCTCCTTTCCTCCCTTCCTCCTTGCCTCCCTTCCTCCCTCCCTCCCTTCTTGCCTCCCTCCCTCTCTTCCTCCCTTCTTGCCTCCCTCCCTCTTTTCCTTCCTTCCTTCTTGCCTGCCTTCCTTCCTTCCTTCCTCCCTTCTTGCCTTCCTTCGTTTCTTCCTTCCTCCCTCCCTTCCTTCGTTCCTTCCTTCGTTCGTTCCTCCCTCCTTTCCTTCCTTCCTTCTTGCCTGCCTGCCTTCCTCCCTCCTTTCCTCCCTTCCTCCTTGCCTCCCTTCCTCCCTCCCTCCCTTCTTGCCTCCCTCCCTATCTTCCTCCCTTCTTGCCTCCCTCCCTCTTTTCCTTCCTTCCTTCTTGCCTGCCTTCCTTCCTTCCTTCCTTCCTTCCTTCCTTCCTTCCTTCCTTCCTCCCTTCTTGCCTTCCTTCGTTTCTTCCTCCCTCCCTCCCTTCCTTCGTTCCTTCCTTCGTTCGTTCCTCCCTCCTTTCCTTCCTTCCTTCTTGCCTGCCTGCCTTCCTCCCTCCTTTCCTCCCTTCCTCCTTGCCTCCCTTCCTCCCTCCCTCCCTTCTTGCCTCCCTCCCTCTCTTCCTCCTTTCTTGCCTCCCTCCCTCTTTTCCTTCCTTCCTTCTTGCCTGCCTTCCTTCCTTCCTCCCTTCTTGCCTTCCTTCGTTTCTTCCTTCCTCCCTCCCTTCCTTCGTTCCTTCCTTCGTTCGTTCCTCCCTCCTTTCCTTCCTTCCTTCTTGCCTGCCTGCCTTCCTCCCTCCTTTCCTCCCTTCCTCCTTGCCTCCCTTCCTCCCTCTCTCCCTTCTTGCCTCCCTCCCTCTCTTCCTCCTTTCTTGCCTCCCTCCCTCTTTTCCTTCCTTCCTTCTTGCCTGCCTTCCTTCCTTCCTCCCTTCTTGCCTTCCTTCGTTTCTTCCTTCCTCCCTCCCTTCCTTCGTTCCTTCCTTCGTTCGTTCCTCCCTCCTTTCCTTCCTTCCTTCTTGCCTGCCTGCCTTCCTCCCTCCTTTCCTCCCTTCCTCCTTGCCTCCCTTCCTCCCTCCCTCCCTTCTTGCCTCCCTCCCTCTCTTCCTCCTTTCTTGCCTCCCTCCCTCTTTTCCTTCCTTCCTTCTTGCCTGCCTTCCTTCCTTCCTCCCTTCTTGCCTTCCTTCGTTTCTTCCTTCCTCCCTCCCTTCCTTCATTCCTTCCTTCGTTCGTTCCTCCCTCCTTTCCTTCCTTCCTTCTTGCCTGCCTGCCTTCCTCCCTCCCTCCCTTCTTTCCTTCCTCCCTTCTTACCTACCTTCCTTCCTTCCTTCCTTCCTTCCTTCCTTCCTTCCTCCCTCCCTCCCTCCCTCCCTCCCTTCTTGTCTTTCTTCCTTGCCTCTTGCCTTCCTCCCTCTCTCTCTTCCTTCTTCCCTCCCTCCCTTCCCTTCCCTCCCCCCCTCCCTCCCTTCTTTCCTTTTTTCCTTCTTTCCTTCCTGTGAGGGAAGAAGGAATGGGAAAAATTGGATTGGTATTAAGTAGCAGATATCAGAGCCAGTAGAGAATTGCAAAGGATAGGAGAAAAGGAGCCATCGCAATATAATGAATATATTTGGGGGGAAATATATTTTGGTCAAGGTGACTGTGACATTGTTATATGTTACTTATATAACGAGATAATCTACATAAGTAAAAATGTAATGTTTGTGTGTGGGATTAACATAAATCAAAAATCACTGGACGATTTGACACCAAATTTGGACACAGGACACCTATCAGGGCTCAAGTGACCATCACTCATAAAAACACTGAAAAACACAGTGGAAGAGACTTAAAAAGCCAAACAATAAAAATACATTACAACACATGCGCAAAATCATCTATATACACACATATATACACACAAAACACATATACACAGATTGGGCCACAGCACTGCATGGCAGAAGACAGCTAGTAATTTATATAAATAAAAATGTAATGTTCATTTGTGGGTTTAACACAACTCAAAAACCACTGGACGAATTGACACCAAATTTGGACACAAGACACCCATAAGGCCAACAAGGGACCATCACAGAAGGGATTTAAAAAGCAACCCACAAAATATATTACAATGCATGCAGAAAACCACATATATATACACAAACACACACATATACACACATCTATGCATATACACACACAAAACACATACACAGAAAGGGGGAATTAAGGAAGGAAAGAGAGAAGGAGGCAAAGAAGGAGGGAAGGAGAGGAAGAAGGAAAGAAAGAAAGGCAGAGAAAGAAGGAAGGAGAGGAGGGAGAGAAAGGGAAAGAAGAAGGGAAAGAAGGACTGAAGGAGAGGAAGAAGGAAAGAAAAAAGGGTAGAGAAGGAAGGAAGGAGAGAAGGAGGGAGAGAAAGAGAAAGAAAGAGGGGGAAAGAAGGGAAAGAGAAGGAAGGAGGGAGAGAAAGAGAAAGAAAGAGGGAAAGAAGGAGGGAAGGAGAGAAAGAAGGAAAGAAAGAAGGGTAGAGAAGGAGAGAAGGAGGGACAGAAAGAGAGAAAGAAAGAGGGAAAGAAGAAGGGAAATAAGGATAGAAAGAAGGAAAGAAAGAAGGGTAGAGAAGGAAGGAGAGGAGGGAGGGAAAGAGAGAAAGAAAGAGGAAAAGAAGAAGGGAAAAGAAGGAGGGATGTAGAGAAAGAAGGAAAGAAGAGGATGATAGAGAAGGAAGGAATGAGAGAAGTAGGGAGTGAAAGTGAAAGAACAAGGGAAAGAAGAAGGAAAGAAGAGAAGAAGAGAAAAAAGGAAAGAAATAAGGGTAGAGAAGGAAGGAAGGAGAAAAGGAGTGAGAGAAAGAGAGAGAGAAAGAGGGAAAGAAGAAGGGTAGGAGTGAAGGAAGGAAAGAAAGAAGGGTAGGAAAGGAAGGAGAGAAGGAGGGAGAGAAAGAAAGAGGAAAAGAAGAAGGGAAAGAAGGAGGGAAGGAGAGAAAGAAGGGTAGAGAAGGAAGGAGGGAGAGAAAGAAGGAAAGAAAGAAAGGTAGAGAAGGAAGGAGAGAAGAAAATAAAAAAGTGAAAAAGGGAAGGAGAGAAGGAACGAAAAAGAGGAAGGGAAGGAATGAAGGAAAGAGACATGGAAGGATAAAACCAAAGTGCAAAGGAAGTGAGAAAGAAACAGGTAGAGAAGGAAGAAAGAAAAGAAGGGAAAGAAAAAGAGGGAGGGAAGGAAGGAGAGAAAGAAAGAAGGAGAGAAAGAGGAAGGTTGGCCATAGCAACGTGTGGCAGGTACATCTAGTAATAATATAAATTATCTTGACGGGCCGGATGCAGCCCGCGGGCCGTAGTTTCTCCTGGATCTGGAAACATGGCTCCTTGTGGGCCCCACAATCCAAGAAGGAGGGCTTGGGACGCGTTCCCATATCCCAGCATGGGCTCTCCTCTGGAGGCTTGGCATGTGCCAGCTTTCGTGTGCCAGCTCGCAGAAGCTGCGGCCACCCACCGTCTTAAGGCCGGCTGGCCTGAACGAGCCCGTTGACCCATTAAAAAGTGGCCCTTTGACAAAACTTGTTTTTAAGGCACTCCTGCGGAGAGCAACACAAGCAGTAAAGAGGGCTTTTTGGAGATAGCTTATCAGCTTCAGAATTCCCTTGTAAGCCAGGGAGAGGCTGCACGGGGCGCATTTGGGATTAATATTTCATTGTGTTGTTTTTTCTGCGATTTCTTAGCATGCTAATGAGATCCCTGGAAAGCCATGTCTTTGGACAATAATTGCCAGGTTCCTCTGCTGCAACGCTGCAAAAAGTCACTTTTATCCTGCTCCTTATACAATATTCAATTATTATTATTATATATTATTATAATATTATTATTATATTATATATAATAATTATTATATTATATTATTATATTGTTACTATTAATTGAATATTGTATAAGGAATAATTATACAATATTATTATTGTATAATATAATAATAATAATATATAATTATTATTATATATTATTATATTATTATTATTATTATATTATATATAATAATTATTATATTATATTATTATATTGTTATTATTAATTGAATATTGTATAAGGAGCGGGATAAAAGTACAAACTGTATTTGTACCCCTTTTAATGTTGTATGTGATATAGGTCTTACATTGTGATTTTTTTAAAGACAGGAAAGCAGAATGGAAATACATTAGTAATTATGAATGGCATAGAACAAAGATTAAAAGTGCTGGTCTCGGCCTATAAAACCCTATACGGCTCCGGCCCAGCTTACTTATGCGAACGTATCTCTCTCTACATTCCACATCGTAATTTAAGATCTACTGGGGAGGCCCTGCTCTCGGTCCCACCGGTGTCACAAACGCGTCTGGTGGGGATGAGGGGCAGGGCCTTCTCGGTGGTGGCCCCCCGCTTGTGGAATTTGCTCCCCAGTGAGATTAGATCGGCGTCCTCCCTCCTTACTTTTAGGAAAAAGTCGTGGTTTTGGAGCCAGGTTTTTGGCTAGTCCACATAGCAGCACTTTAGACACTGAACCGGACCACGGGATTGTTATGACAATTGGAAACGGATATGTGATTTTTGATTAGGCGACTATGTTAGTATATGAGTATGTGATTTTAATTAATGTTATTGTTTAATTTTCTATGTATTTGATTTTACGTTGTTGTATTGATATTATGGCATTGAATTGTTGCCCATGTTAGCCTCCCTGAGTCCCCCCCCCCCCCCCGGGGGGGTGTGTGTGAGATGGGCAGAGGTAGAATTAATGTAAATAAATAATAAATAATAAATAAATAAAATACAGTACACTCTTGCTTAACCAGAACTCATGCAAGAATATTATTATTGTCAAAGGCTTTCATGGCCGGAATCACTGGGTTGCTGTAAGTTTTCCGGGCTGTATGGCCGTGTTCCAAGAAGCATTATCTCCTGATGTTTCGCCTGCATCTACGGCAGGCATCCTCGGAGGTTGTGAGTTCTCTTTGACACAGATATATGAACCACCAAGATTAAGATCTTCTGGTGGGGCCTTGCTCTCGGTCCCGCCACTTTTGCAATTGCGTCTACTTACATTTGCATGTTTTCGAACTGCTAGGTTAGCAGAAGCTGAGGCTAACAGCGGGAGCTCACCCCGCTTCTCAGATGCGAACCTGCGACCTTTCAGTCAGCAAGTTCAGCAGCTCAGCAGTTTCACACACTGCGCTACCAGGGGCTCCAATGTTAGCATAGAACAAATATTAAAACACCAATGCACTAGACTCTCAGTTAACCAGGACTCAAGCAGGTATATTATTACTAATAATAGCATAGAACAAAGATTAAAATGACAGACTCTCAATTAATTAGAACTCAAGCAAACACAATTCTCAAGCAACCGGCAGGGGGAAAAAAGAAATGATGCTTATATATATATATATATATATATATATATATAATTTTGTTGTTGTTATATATAATTTTGTTGTTTTATATATATATATATATATATATATATAAAGAAATAGTGCTTTAAATTATATATATATATAATTTTGTTGTCTTAATTTCGTTATTATATATAAGTTTGTTGTTGTTATTATATATATATATATATAATTTAAAGCATTACTTTACTCTTGTATATTTTGTTGTTATATATATATATATATAATTTTGTTATAATTTTGTTGTTATTATATATATATATAACAACAAAATATACAAGAGTAAAGTAATGCTTTAAATTATATATATATATATATATAATACTTTATAATACTTTAAATTATATATATATATATATATATATATATATATAATTTTGTTATAATTTTGTTGTTATTTTTATATATATATATATATATATATATATATAATTTAAAGTATTATTTCTTAGGATCATAGAATCCTAGAGTTGGAAGAGACCTCATGGGCCATCCAGTCCAACCCCATTCTGCCAAGAAGCAGGAAAATTGCATTCCAAGCACCCCTGACAGATGGCCATCCAGTCTCTGTTTAAAAGCCTCCAAAGAAGGAGCGTCCACCACACTTCAGGGCAGAGAGTTCCACTGCTGAACGGCTCTCACTGTCAGGAAAGTCTTCCTAATGTTCAGGTGGAATCTCCTTTCTTGTAGTTTTTTTTCTCCCCCCCTCTTTATTTTTTGTTAATTATTTGACACAATCTCATATATAATCAGAAAATATACACTCAGAAATAATGGAACATGTCTAGATCTGTATGCAGATGGCAACTTGTACAAAATAAGTATAACATAGGGTTGTTGTAGGTTTTTTCGGGCTATATGGCAATGGTCTAGAGGCATTCTCTCCTACTATAACATACTTTACCATTCACTCGAGTTTAAGACGTTTTCAAAGGGAAATCCATGTAAACTATTCCTAACTAGAACTGTTTACATCTAGATAACATCAGCCACTTCTCTCCCCCCCCCACCACTACCCAATATCAAATGCAAAATATATATATATCCTAATGTATCTTTTTTGGGGGGGGGGCAAGAAATATATCTTAAATATATCTTCATGATCTTTCTTGTAGTTTGGAACCACTGTTCTGCGTGCTAGTATCCATGGAAGCAGAAAACAGGCTTGCTCCCTCCTCCCTGTGGCTTCCTCTCACATATTTATACATGGCTATCATATCTCCTCTCAGCCTTCTCTTCTTCAGCCTAAACATGCACAGCTCCTTAAGCCGCTCCTCATAGGGCTTGTTCTCCAAACCCTTGATCATTTTAGTTGCCCTCCTCTGGACACATTCCAGCTTCTTTTTTTACTCTATTCTTTTTTTACTTTACTCTTGTATATTTTTGTTGTTATATATATATATAATAACAACAAAATTATATATATATATGTGTGTGTGTGTGTGTGCAATTTAAAGCATTATTTCTTTTTTTACTCTTTTTTACTTTACTCTTGTATATTTTGTTGTTATATATATATATATATATATATATATATATATATATATAATTTTCTTGTTATAATTTTGTTGTTATTATGTATATATATGTAATTTTCTTGTTATAATTTTTTTGTTATTATATATATAATTATATATATATATATAATTTTGTTTAATTTTGTTATTATATATATAATTATATATATATATATATAATTTTGTTGTTTAATTTTGTTGTTATTATAAAATAACAACAAAAATATACAAGAGTAAAGTTGTTCCATGAAGTTTGATTTTTATTTGTTTTTAATGGCAGTATTTCCGTATTAATATCAAGTCAAAACAAAGTTTAGGATCTAATCATGGGATATAGCATTAGTTAGGCTTATTTGTAGTAACTCTCAAACAAGCAGAAACTACATCTTATCTTATTTGCATGGGTGCCAGTTAACTGAGAGTCTACCTTAACTCAAATTTAAAATCCATCTGGTTTTATGCAATCATAGAATAATAATCTGAATCATTAATTCATAGAATCATTAATTCTCTGGCATTGATTTTAAATAAAAGTAAACAACAGATATTTCTATGAGCATGACATCAGGGTTGTTAGGGATCTGTTTGAGGTTTGTTTCCTTTTCGGCTGTGTTTTGCATTGTGAATTGCACCACGGTCCCTAACTGCGGATTAGGGGAAAAAAGAAGGACACCAAGTGAGTGTGTGTGCGAGCGGAGTCTCTGCCGCCGTCCATATATGGGCATGCCCCAAACTCCGCTTTCTGATTGGCTGCGGCGCTGCATGCATATGTCTGTCAACAAATGGGGGCGCCTTGCAGATGGTGAGTGTACGGGGCAGGGAGAGAGTGGCAGCCTTAAAGGGCCCGCTCGCTGGCGGCGCAAAACCAAGGGGAGGGGATTTAAAAGGGACGCTGGCCCTTTAAGGGATCAGGTAGCTGGCGCATGCACACTTTCACACTCACACTAAAAGGAAAATGCACCCCCTCCAATGATCCCTCTGCAAAAAAAGGGAAAAAATCCTTGTTTGGCAACCTGTGGATTTCCTCCCATTTGCATTGCAATCATTTAAAGGCCTCCCAAGCCCAGGATGATGGGTTTTGCAAGAGGCCTCCTCTAGAGCAGAGCTCCCAACACACCCATCATCCACCTATGGCTTTTGGGTAACAGGTAAGAGGGGTTTTGGAGGTGGGAGGCCTTGCAAAGAGCAATGCAAATGAGAACAACAACAATAATAATCCAAATAGTCCATTGCAGTGTTGTTGCCTTTGTGCAAAAGCTGGCACTTTGGGGGTGTGTGTAATGTGTGTGTATCATTGGGGGAGAAATCAGAATATAAATACTATATAATAATAATAATAGTAATAATGTGTAATGTATGTGTATCATTGGGGGAGAAATCAGAATATAGATACTATATAATAATAATAATAATAATGTGTAATGTATGTGTATCATTGGGGGAGAAATCAGAATATAGATACTATATAATAATAATAATAATAATGTGTAGTGTATGTGTATCATTGGGGGAGAAATCAATATAAATACTATATAATAATAATAATAATAATAATAATAATAATAATGTGTAGTGTATGTGTATCATTGGGGGAGAATCAGAATATAGATACTATATAATAATAATAATAATAATGTGTAATGTATGTGTATCATTGGGGGAGAAATCAGAATATAGATACTATATTATTATTATATTAAATATTTTATATTATTATACTATATATATGATATTATTATCTTATATGAATTATATTATATAATATATTATTGTTATTATTATATTAAATATTTTATAGTATTATATATGATATTATTTTATATGAATTTTATCATTATATCTTATGTTGTTATTGGAAATCAGAATATAGATACTATATAATAATAATAATTGTTATTATTGTATTAAATATTTTATAGTATTATATATGATATTATTTTGTATGAATTTTATCATTATATCTTATTATTGGAAATCAGAATATAGATACTATATAATAATAATAATTGTTATTATTGTATTAAATATTTTATATTATTATACTATATATATGCTTTTATTATCTTATATGAATTATATTATCATATTATTATATAATATATTATTGTTATTATTATTATATTAAATAGTTTATAGTATATATGATATTATCTTATATGAATTATATTATATTGTTATTGTTATTACATTAAATATTTTATATTATTATACTATATATGATATTATATTATCTTATATGAATTACCTTATTATATTATTATATCATATATTATTGTTGTTATTATTATATTAACTATTTTATAGTATCATACTATATTGTTATTATATTAAATATTTTATAATATTATACTATATATTATATTATTATATAATATAATATATTATATATTATTGTTATTATATTAAATATTTTATATTATTATACTATATATATTATATTATCATATAATATAAATTATTTTATATTATTATATATTATTGTTATATTAAATATTATATAATATTATACTATATATATATAAAATTATAATATTATATGTTATTATTCTTATTATTATTTACACATATTATATATTATTAATTATCCTAAAAGACACATTTCACCCATGTGTTGTTGTCGCTGCTGTGATGCTCACACACCCACCTTGGAAACCCTGGCGTGGAAAGGCATCTGTTGTCTCTTTGATAGAATAGACCGAGGAATGGGCAAACTTCAGCCCTCTGGGTGTTTTGGACTTCAACTCCCACAATTCCTAACAGCCTTCCGGCTGTTAGGAATTGTGGGAGTTGAAGTCCAAAACACCCAGAGGGCCGAAGTTTCCCCAAGGCTGAAAGATAGCAGCCCCGAGATCATCTCTTCCCTTCTGAATCGGCTGTTAGGAATTGTGGGAGTTGAAGTCCAAAACACCCGGAGGGCCCAAGTTTGCCCATGCCCATGCTATCAAAGAGACAACAGATGCCTTTCCACGCCAGGGTTTCAAAGGTGGGTGTGTGAGCATCACAGCGGCGACAACAACACATGGGTGAAATGTGTCTTTTAGGATAATTAATAATATATAATAATATATTATATAATAATATATATAATATAATAATGACTATAATAATATACTATAATTTATATAATATTATATATAGTATAATAATATAAAATATTTAATATAATAATAATAATAATAATAATTTTGTCAGTAAAATAACAACAACAATAAGTGTCCGACGTGTGATCCAATGCAACAGCCAGCAGAGTGTCTGCTGTGAACTTATCTTGTGGTGTTTCAAATAATAATAATAATAATAATGATAATAATAATAATAATAGTGTCAGTAAAATAATAACAATAACAACAACAAGTGTCCGACGTGTGATCCAATACAACAGGCAGCAGAGTGTCTGCTGTGGACTCGTCTTGTGGTGTTTCTAATAATAATAATAATAATAATAATAATAGTGTCAGTAAAATAATAACAATAACAACAATAATAAGTGTCCGACGTGTGATCCAATGCAACAGCCAGCAGAGTGTCTGCTGTGAACTTATCTTGTGGTGTTTCAAATAATAATAATAATAATAATAATAATAATAATAATAATAATAATAATAGTGTCAGTAAAATAATAACAATAACAACAACAATAAGTGTCCGACGTGTGATCCAATGCAACATACTATTATTAAGTGTCTGACGTGTGGTCCACAGCAGAGTGTCTGCTGTGGACTTACCTTGTTGTGTTTCTAATAATAATAATAATAATAATAATGTCAGTAAAATAATAACAATAACAACAATAATAAGTGTCTGACGTGTGATCCAATACAACAGGCAGCAGAGTGCTGTGGACTCGTCTTGTGGTGTTTCTAATAATAATAATAATAATAATAATAATAATAATAATAATAATTCTGTCAGTAAAATAATAACAACAACAACAATAATAAGTGTCTGATGTGCGATCTAATACAATAGACAGCAGAGTGTCTCCAGTGGACTCATCTTGTGGTGTTTCAAATAATAATAATAATAATAATAATAATAATAATAATAATAATGTCAGTAAAATAATAACAATAACAACAATAATAAGTGTCCAACGTGTGATCCAATACAACAGGCAGCAGTGTGACTGCTGTGGACTCACCTTGTGGTGTTTCAAATAATAATAATAATAATAATAATAATAATAATAATAGTGTCAGTAAAATAATAACAATAACAACAATAATAAGTGTCCGACGTGTGATCCAATACAACAGGCAGCAGAGTGTCTGCTGTGAACTTATCTTGTGGTGTTTCAAATAATAATAATAATAATAATAATAATAATAATAATAATTCTGTCAGTAAAATAATAACAACAACAACAATAATAAGTGTCTGATGTGCGATCTAATACAGTAGACAGCAGAGTGTCTCCTGTGGACTCATCTTGTGGTGTTTCTAATAATAATAATAATAATAATAATAATAATAATGTCAGTAAAATAATAACAGTAACAACAATAATAAGTGTCCGACGTGTGATCCAATGCAACAGCCAGCAGAGTGTCTGCTGTGAACTTATCTTGTGGTGTTTCAAATAATAATAATAATAATAATAATAATAATAAAAAAAATAATTGTGTCAGTAAAATAACAACAACAAGTGTCCGACGTGTGATCCAATACACCAGCCAGCAGAGTGTCTGCTGTGGACTCGTCTTGTGGTGTTTCAAATAATAATAACAATAATAATAATAATTGTGTCAGTAAAATAATAACAACAAGAACAAGTGTCCGACGTGTGATCCAATACAACAGCCAGCAGAGTGTTTGCTGTGGACTCATCTTGTAGTGTTTCAAATAATAATAGTAATAATAATAATAATAATAATAATAATAATAATAATAATAAATAACACAGTCCTAGACGCTTGGGAAGGGTTCGACTTGTGATTTTGTGATACGAAATCCAGCATATAGATCTCGTTTGCTGTGACATACTGTGCTTTTGTGTCAATAATAATAATAATAATAATAGTAATAATATAGTTTTCAAGCCAGGTGTCATCCATCCCATATCTGTGCCTTTTATTGTTATTGCCTACCTGTAGTACCTAATACATTTCTCCCTGTTGGAATTCATTTTGTTGTGAGTCCAGCTAATTTTGTTGTTTTGGGTCCACCTAATCTGTGAAGGTCATTTGAAATTCTGGGCCTGGATTGGTCAATTTGGCAATAGCCCCTTCCTCTAATTATTATTATTGTGTAGAGATGGATGACCGGAAAGCGGGTGTGCATCAGGTGGGCTTCATCCCATACTCATTCTAAGGATTGTCTTTCTGATGTGTACATTCATTTTGTTTACTTTCTTTTAATATGTCTCCTTGTGGAGAGAAGAAAATGGGGTATAAACATAATAATAATAATTATTATTATTATTATTATTTATTTATTTATTTATTGTGTCATCAGCAACCATACCATTGTATTACATTTCTAACAGAACAAAACAAAACAAAAAACACAGATTTTGCAAGCTTGGTAGTTGATTAAATGTCCTTTGACCAGTATCTGGCCCCTTGGAGTGCCTCTGGTGTTGCTGCAAGAAGGTCCTCCATTGTGCATGTGGCAGGGTTCAGGTTGCATTGCAGCAGGTGGTCAGTGGTTTGCTCTTCTCCTCACTCGCATGTCGAGGATTCCACTTTGTGGCCCCATTTCTGAAGGTTGGCTCTGCATCTCGTGGTGCCAGAGCGCAGTCTGTTCAGCGCCTTCCAAGTCACCCAGTCCTCTGTGTGCCCAGGGGGGAGACTCTCATTTGGTATCAGCCATTGATTGAGGTTCTAGGTTTGAGCCTGCCACTTTTGGACTCTCGCTTGCTGGGGTCTTCCAGCAAGTGTCTCTGTAGATCTAAGAAAACTATTTCTTGATTTAAGTCGTTGACGTGCTGGCTGATACCCAAACAAGGGATGAGCTGGAGATGTCACTGCCTTGGTCCTTTCACTATTGGCTGCTACTTCCCGGCGGATGTCAGGTGGTGCAATACCGGCTAGACAGTGTAATTTCTCCAGTGGTGTAGGGCGCAGACACCCCATGATAATGCGGCATGTCTCATTAAGAGCCACATCCACTGTTTTAGCGTGGTGAGATGTGTTCCACACTGGGCATGCGTACTCAGCAGCAGAGTAGCATAGTGCAAGGGCAGATGTCTTCACTGTGTCAGGTTGTGATTCCCAGGTTGTGCCAGTCAGCTTTCGTTTCTATTCACCCACTTTTTGCTTGATATTCAGGCAGTGCTTGTTGTAGGTCAGAGCACGGTCCAGAGTGACTCCCAGGTATTTGGGTGCGCTGCAATGCTCCAGTGGGATTCCTTCCCAGGTAATCCTCAGAGCTCGGGATGCTTGTCTGTTCTTGAGATGAAAGGCACATGTGTGTGTTTTAGATGGGTTGGGGATCAGCTGGTTTTCCCTGTAATAGGCAGTAAGAGCACCTAGAGCTTCGGAGAGCTTCTGTTCAACCATCTCAAAGCTCCCTGCTTGAGCGGTGATGGCACGATCATCAGCATAGATGAAGCTCTCTGTCCCTTCTGGCAGTGGCTGGTCATTTGTGTAAATGTTGAACATGGATGGAGCAAGCACGCTCTCCTGAGGCAGGCCGTTAATAATAATAATAATAATAATAATAATAATAATAAGTATTTTTCAGAATTATTTAGGTGGGTTGGATACCTATTTGGAAATTAATATTATGGATCTATACTGTAGTAGGACTTGTGGGAGTTGAAGTCCAAAACACCTGGCGGGCCAAAGTTTGCCCATGACTGCTATAGATCCTTATTTCAGAGGAAGAGACTAGGAAAACTACATCTGAGTATTGCTTAAGAATAATAATAATAATAATAATAATAATAATAATAATGGCGACCCCGTGAATAATGATAATATTAGCAATAATAATAATATTAGTAATATTAATAATATATTAGTAATATTAATATTACTACTAATATTAATATTATTAATATTAATAATATATTAGTAATATTAATATTACTACTAATATTAATATTATTAATATTAATAATATATTAGTAGTAGTAGTAGTAATAATAATAATATTAGTCAACAAGCAACTGGAAGGGACAAACTTCACGTCTCTGCGTTCCAGAGGATGTTACCACGGCGATTATAGTGGAATCATACGGCTATATTAATTGTGTAACGCAAAAGATCTCTCGGTCAGTCAGGGGAGGCCACACCAGAGGTATAAATAGTTCCGGCGCATGATCCGGTGTGTTGCTGATAAACACGAGATAGTTGTGTTCCGAGTGGTGGCGAACATTTCTGGGGAGTCACACGACCCTATTTAAGGCCCCTATTTACAAGGAGTGGCTTTGTTTGTGTCTCTGCTGGACCTTCTCCATCTCCAGGTAGGGTTTCATGCAATGGAAACGTTCCCATGTTGGGGTTCATCCGGGGCGGAAGGACATTTTCTCCGAAATGTTGGTTGGGAAAGGCTGGGCTGTCGAATATTCCTCCTTGACTTTGTTGTTGCGTACCTTCATTCCGTTTCTGACTCATGTCAGTCTTTACTGGGGCTGAGAGGGTGTGACTCGGTGAAGGTCATCCAGTATATAACAATATTTGAAAACCGTTCTGTTCCTGGTTGGAAAGTATTTCCTGCTTGATTGTGTAGTACACACTTTGAAAGTTGTTATTCTCTGTATTGGCCGGAATCACTGGGTTGTTGTAGGTTTTTCCGTGCTATATAGCCATGGTCTAGAGGCATTCTCTTCTGACTGGGTTGTTGTAAGTTTTTCTGGGCTATATGGCCATGTTCTGAAAGCAGTTTTTCTCCTGACGTTTCGCCTGCATCTATGGCAAGCATCCTCAGAGGTAGTGAGGTCTGTTGGAACTAGGAAAAAGGGTTTATATATCTGTGGAATGACCAGGGTGGGACAAAGGACTCTTGTCTGCTGGAGTTAGGTGTGAATGTTTCCACTGACCACCTTAGAATCATAGAATCAAAGAGTTGGAAGAGACCTCCTGGGCCATCCAGTCCAACCCCATTCTGCCAAGAAGCAGGAATATTGCATTCAAATCACCCCTGACAGATGACCATCTAGCCTCTGTTTAAAAGCTTCCAAAGAAGGAGCCTCCACCACACTCTGGGGCAGAGAGTTCCACTGCTGAACGGCTCTCACAGTCAGGAAGTTCTTCCTCATGTTCAGATGGAATCTCCTCTCTTGTAGTTTGAAGCCATTGTTCCATTGCGTCCTAGTCTCCAAGGAATCAGAAAACAAGCTTGCTCCCTCCTCCCTGTGGCTTCCTCTCACATATTTATACATGGCTATCATATCTCCTCTCAGCCTTCTCTTCTTCAGGCTAAACACGCCCAGCTCCTTAAGCCGCTCCTCATAGGGCTTGTTCTCCAGACCCTTGATCATTTTAGTCGCTCTCCTCTGGACACATTCCAGCTTATCAATATCTCTTGAATTGTGGTGCTCAGAACTGGACACAATATTCCAGGTGTGGGCTAACCAAAGCAGAATAGAGGGGTAGCATTACTTCCCTAGATCTAGACACTATGCTCCTATTGATGCAGGCCAAAATCCCATTTACTTTTTTTGCCACCACATCACATTGATGGCTCATGTTTAACTTGTTGATGACCATATAATGGCCTGGCAGTGCCTGGAGCAAACTTTTGTTGAGAGGTGATTAGATGTCCTTGTTTGTTTCCTCTCTGTTGTTGTGCTGTTATATTTTTAGAGTTTTTTTTAATACTGGTAGCCAGATTTTGTTCATTTTCATGGTTTCTTCCTTTCTGTTGAAATTGTCCACATGCTTGTGGATTTCAATGGCTTCTCTGTGTAGTTTGACATGGTGGCTGTGAGAGTGGTCCAGCACTTCTGTGTTCTCCAATAATATGTTGTGTCCAGGTTGGTTCATCAGGTGCTCTGCTATGGCTGACTTCTCTGGTTGAAGGAGTCTGCAGTGCCTTTCATGTTCCTTGATTCGTGGTTGGGCAATGCTGCTGCGTTTGGTGGTCCCTCTGTAGACTTGTCCACAGCTGCATGGGATTCAGTAGACTCCTGCAGAAGTGAGAGGATCCCTCTTGTCCTTGGCTCTGGATGTGGGTGAACTATAACTTGCTCTCTGGATGTGGGTGAACTATAATTCCTTGGGAAGTCTGATCTGGCCACAGTGGTCCACTCTCTTGTTACATCCTGAATAGACTACTGCAACGCACTCTACATGGAGTTGCCCTTGAAGACTGTTCGGAAACTTCAAATGGTCCAGCGAGTGGCAGCCAGATTACTCACCGGAGCGTCATACAGGGAGCACAAAACCCCCCTGCTATGTCTGCTCCACTCAGGCCCGTAGCCAGGATTTCGTTTCGGGGGGGGGGGGGGGGGCTAAAAAATTTTCGGGGGGGGGGGTTTCGGGGGGGGCTGAGTTTCGGGGGGGGGGCGAGTCTGAGTGAAAGAGGGTCTAGCCTAGCAAACCTTTTGTATCATTACCCCAATACCCCCATACATATGGGATATATTGAGAATGGTGATCAAATCATGATATTAATAAACATAACAGTTTAAATAATGCACCAGTAAGACCTTTTCGCGAACCACCACGAGAATTTCGGGGGGGGCTGAAGCCCCCCGAGCCCCCCCCCCCCCCCCCCGGCTACATGCCTGGCTCCACTGGCTGCCGGTTCAGTTCTGAGCATAATTCAAGGTGCTGGTTTTGACCTACAAAACCCTGTACGGTTCCGGTCCAGTGTATCTGTCCGAACGCATCTCCCTTTACGTCCCACCCCGGAGTTTGAGATCATCTGGGGAGGCCCTGCTCGACCCCACCGCTATCACAAGTGAGGTTGGTGGGGACGAGGAGCAGGGCCTTCTCGGTGGTGGCCCCTCACCTGTGGAACTCACTCCCGGGAGGAATTAGGGCATCAACATCCCTCCTCTCCTTCAGGAGGAAAGTAAAGACGTGGTTGTGGGACCAGGCCTTTGGGCAATCTGACAACTAGGTAAGGACAATCAAACGACTAGGCGATGATGAAGGATTCGAACTCTGCTCCGCAAGTCCTAAGGCGCCCTTTATTGCCCTGGCTCATGTTTTGCTTCCCTGCAGTTCAGGAACCGGAGCAAAGCTTGACTTTGTTTAGGTAGACGCATCAGGCTATGAACACGTACCATATCTGATCAAACCTTGTGTGCGTTTCCCTGTAATTACGCGTTCCTCCGCTTTCTGGCTGCGTGGGCCAGGCAGAGATTGGGAGGTTTAATGCCTTCGCCCCGGGAGCACAGATACCTTTAATCCTGTTTCATGCCACGAATTGTTCCTGCGCCAGGAGGCCTTGCCATTTATCCCCTTAGAGGTCCAGCGAGAATTCGGAAACCGAACGCAAAAAGACTCCTTTTGGGCCTCTTAATTGTTCTTTTCTTCTTCCTCATCTGGAGGGACACAGTGGTGAGCTTTCCAAGAAACCGGTTTTGCATAACATAGGAGCGAAATGAGTTGTTAATGGGGCTGCGTGAAAATCCGTACCAATAATGCACCAATTGGCATTTCTTGTGCCATTTCATGTGGTCTGTCTTGCATTCACTAACGTGCATCTACACCGGGCATGGGTAAACTTTGACCCTCCGGATGTTTTGGATTTCAACTCCCACAATTCCCAAAGCACAGCAAGAGGTCAGCAGCGGGAGAGGGCGCCTCTGAGCATGAGCAGAGGGCTTTCATAGAATCATAGAATCAAAGAGTTGGAAGAGACCTCCTGGGCCATAATCCAGTCCACCCCATTCTGCCAAGAAGCAGGAATATTGCATTCAAATCACCCCTCACAGATGGCCATCCAGCCTCTGTTTAAAAGCTTCCAAAGAAGGGGACTTAGAGTGGCTTACAAGTAAAAAGTAAATACAATATATTCAATTATTATCATAGCACAATATTAATATTATAATAATACTGTAATATTATTAATATTATATTTATTATAAATATATATAATAATATGATATTATTAGTATTATTAGTATATTGTATTACATTATAATATTATCAATATTACATTACATTAAAAAGGTAAAGGTAGTCCCTTGACATTAAGTCCAGTCATGTCTGACTCTGGGGTGTGGTGCTCATCTCCATTTCTAAGCCGAAGAGCCAGCGTTGTCCGTAGACACCTCCAAGGTCATGTGGCCGGCATGACTGCATGGAGCGCCGTTACCTTCCCGCCGGAGCGGTACCTATTGATCTACTCACATTTGCATGTTTTTTTCGAACTGAATCATATTATTAGTATTATTAGTATATTGTATTACATTATAATATTATCAATATTATATGTATATATACAATATTATATTACATTACATTATATTTTTCTTCTTTCTCATCTGTAGGGACACAATGGTGAGCTTTCCAAGAAACGGGTTTTGCATAAAATAGGAGCCTCCACCACACTCCAGGGCAGAGAGTTCCACTGCTGAACGACTCTCACAGTCAGGAAGTTCTTCCTCATGTTCAGATGGAATCTCCTCTCTTGTAGTTTGAAGCCATTGTTCCCTTGCGTCCTAGTCTCCAAGGAAGCAGAAAACAAGCTTGCTCCCTCCTCCCTGTGGCTTCCTCTCACATATTTATACATGGCTATGATATCCCCTCTCAGCCTTCTCTTCTTCAGGCTAAACATGCCCAGCTCCTTAAGCCGCTCCTCATAGGGCTTGTTCTTCAGACCCTTGATCATTTTAGTCGCTCTCCTCTGGACACATTCCAGCTTGTCAATATCTCTCTTGAATTGTGGTGCCCAGAATTGGACTCAATATTCCAGGTGTGGTCTAACCAAAGCAGAATAGAGCATGGGGAGCATGACTTCCCTAGATCTAGTTGGGGGAAATAGATTGGAATGGGGGCTCCAGAGCAGGCCTGGGCCAACCTGGGCCTTCCAGGTGTTTTGGACTTCAACTCCCAGAATTTCCAAAGCCCAGCAAGAGGTCAGCAGTGGGAGAGGGCGCCTCTGAGCATGAGCAGAGGGCTTTGGAGGAAGTCCCTTCCGCTGTGTTTTTCAGAGTGATGGTCACTCGTTGGCCTGAGAGGTATATTATGTCCCAATTTGGTGTCAATTTGTCCAGTGGTTCTTGAGTTATGTTAATCCCACAAATGAACATTACATTTTTATTTATATAGATACTAACCATCCCCTGCCATGCATTGCTGTGGCCCACTCTGGTGGTCATGGGGGTTCTGTGTGGGAGGTTTGGCTCAGTTCTGTCATTGGTGATGTTCAAAATGCTCTGTGATTGTAGGTGAACTACAAATCCCAGCGACTACAACTCCCAAATGTCAAGATTCCATTTTTCCCAAACTCTACCAGTGTTCACATTTGGGCATATTGAGTATTCGTGCCAAGTTTGGTCCAGATCCATCATTGTTTGTTGTAGGATGTAGGTGAACTACACCTCCAAAACCAAAGGCCCACCAAGTCCTTCCAGTATTTTCTGTTGGTCATGGGAGTTCTGTGTGCCATATTTGGTTCAATTCCATCATTGGTGGAGTTCAGAATGCTCTTTGATTGGAGGTGAACTATAAATCCCAGCAACTACAACTCCCAAATGTCAAGATTCTATTTTCCCCAAACTCCCACCGGTGTTCGCATTTGGGCATATTGAGTATTCGTGTAGAGTTTGGTCCAGATCCATCAGTGCTCTCTGGATGTAGGTAAACTACAACTCCCAAACTCAAGGTCAATGCCCACCAAACCCTTCTATTGTTTTCTGTTGGTCATGGGAGTTTTGTGTGCCACGTTTGGTTCAATTTCATCATTGGTGGAGTTCAAAATGCTCTTTGATGGTAGATTCTATTTTCCCCAAACTCCACCAGTGTTCACATTTGGACATATTGAGTATCCGTGCCAAGTTTGATCCAGATCCATAATGCTGTGCTCTCTGCATGTAGGTGAACTACAACTCCAAAACCAAAGGACACTGCCCACCAAACCCTTCCAGTATTTTCTGTTGGTCATGGGAGAACTGTGTGCCAAGTTTAGTTCAGTTCCATCGTTGGTGGGGTTCAGAATGCTCTTTGATTGTAGGTGAGCTATAAATCCCAGCAACTACAACTCCCAAATGACAAAATCATTTTTTTTGAGTGAAGGACATACATTGGGTTGTTAGGGGTCTTGTGCTCAAATTTGGTGTCAATTCGTCCAATGGTTTTTGAGTTCTGTTCATCCCACAAACAAACATTACATTTTTATTTATATAGATCAGTGGTTCTCAACCTTGCTAATGCCGTGACCCCTTAATGCAGTTCCCTATGTTGTGGTGACCCCCAACCATAATATTGTTTTCGATGCTACTTGATACCTGTCCTTTTAATACTATTATAAATCGAAATGTAAATATGTGATATGCAGGATATATTTTCATTCACTGGACTAAATTGAGCACCAATGCCCAATATGCCCAAATGTGAATCCTAGTGGGGTTGGGGGGAGGATTGATTTTGTAATTTGGGAGTTGTAGTTGCTGGGATTTATAGTTCACCTATAATCAAAAAGCATTCTGAACTCCACCAGCGATGGATTTAAACCGAACTTGGCACAAAGAACTCCCATGACCAACAGAAAACACTGGAAAGGTTTTGTGGGCATTGATCTTGAGTTTGGGAGTTGTAGTTCACCTATATCCAGAGGAGCGCTGTGGATTCATGCAATGATGGATTTGGACCAAACTTGGCACGAATACTCCGTGAACACTGGTAGAGTCTGGGGATAATAGACCTTGACATTTGGGGGTTGTAGTTGTTGGGATTTATAGCTCACCTACAATCAAAGAGCATTCTGTACTCGACCAAGAATAGAATTGGGTCAAACTTCCCACACAGAATCCCAATGACCAACAGAAAATACTATGTTTTCTGATGGTCTTTGGCGACCCCTTTGACACCCCCTCACGACCCCCTCAGGGGTCCCGACCCCCAGGTTGAGAAACACTGATATAGATAGATGGTCAGTGGACTAATCAATACGCAGATCTATCTATCCAATACATAGATCGCTAGAATCTATTTTATTTTGGAGCTGGGGTCAGTTCATTTTTGCCCACTCCCTTCCTATGCACATACATAAATTATATATATATATGTATATACATAAATGATAAATATTATATGTATATACATAAATTATAAATTAAATATGTATATACATAAATTATATATAGGTAATTTTGATGATGTTGCTTGTTGTTTATGTTTTGGTTTTATTTTGATGTAATATGTTGTCCAGGCTTGGCCCCATGTAACTGGTCAACTGGTCACTCCGAGTCCCCATTGAGGAGATGGTGGCGTGGTGTAAATAAAGATTATTATTATTATTATTATTATTATTATTATTATTATTATTGGAGCCCCCAGTGGCGCAGTGGGTTAAACCCTTGTGCCGGCAGGACCGAAGACCGACAGGTCACAGGTTCGAATCCGGGGAGAGGCGGATGAGCTCCCTCTATCAGCTCCAGCTCCTCATGCAGGGACATGAGAGAAGCCTCCCACAAGGATGATAAAACATCAAATCATCCGGGCGTCCCCTGGGTAACGTCCTTGCAGATGGCCAATTCTCTCACACCAGAAGCGACTTGACACGACAATGTATTATTATTATTATTATTATTATTATTATTATTATTATTATTTCCTGGCGAAGGGATTCTGGAACATGATCCGGCACCCTTGCCAAAGCGTCCCAAGCGTTTGTGACTCCCTGCCCTTCCCAAGGCATCGCTTTGCCCCCATGGCTGCTGTCCGGACAGCTGTCCCTTTAAACCGCCACCCACTCGGTCCATCTGTTGCCCCTTTCCACAGCTGCCCGGTAGCCACCCTTCCGTAGCCTGGGATGTAACTGGATCCAGAGCCGTGCCCGGCTTCTCCTTCCTTTGAATTATGCAGCAGGCGGCAGAGCTCAACCCGAGCTGGCGGCCGGAGAGAGCGGAAAAGGAGGCACGACTGCCCACAGCTGCCAGACTCTGGGGCAAGGAAAAGGTCAAGGAAGGCAGGGAAGATGCCACGAATTCGGAGGGAGGGCTACCATCCGGGCAACTGCTATGGGCATAGGTCTAGGATGCAGAAGAAGGGGCTATTATGGGATATGTAGGCTTCTATCCAGATTGTCCCTCTCTGTGGTTGCATCTCGATACTTTAGACCAGGCATGGGCAAACCTCGGCCCTCCAGGTGTTTTGGACTTCAACTGGTCATCTGTTAGGAATTGTGGAAGCCCAAAACACCTGGAGGGCCTAAGGTGGCCCGTGCCGGCTTTAGATGTATCAATGAGGACTAGGAAATTGAGCCCTCCAGGTGTTTTGGACTTCAACTGGTCATCTGTTAGGAGTTGTGGAAGCCCAAAACACCTGGAGGGCTGAAGTTTGACCATGCCGGCTTTAGATGTATCAATGAGGACTAGGAACTTGATTAATTCAAAACCTATACTAAGTGGAAAAAGGGGAATGGGCACAGGGCAAAACAAGGCAGGGATTTTTCTTTCTGAAACTTGGCAGTGAACAGTGGGAGGGATGCAGAACCATCAGATGGAGGAGGACTACAACTCCCATCACCCCTAGCCAGGGTGGGCAATAATGGGTAATGCTGTGCTAAAGAAAAATCAGCAGTAATAATAATTATAATGATAAACTTTATTTATACCCATATATTTTTTATAATGCAGTAATGTATTTTTGTTGTTGTTGTGGTTGCTGTAATTAATATGTGATACATAGCAAACAAGATCACTATGCTGGCTGTTGTATTGGATCACACGTCGGACACTTCCCAAGTGTCTAGGACTATGTGTGTATCAGCAAATAATGTGTGCAGATCCGAGTAGGGTGGCCTTTTGCAGTTGACAGATGGTGATATGATATTGTCCGCGCCGATTGTTTTTAAGTGCAGGCCAAGGTCTTTAGGCATTGCACCCAGTGTGCTGATCACCATTGGGACCACCTTGACTGGTTTGTGCCAGGCTCTTTGCAGTAAGATTTTTAAATCCTCATATTGTGTCAGCTTTTCCAGTTGTTTCTCTGCAATCCTGCTGTTACCTGGGATTGCGACATTGATGATCCATGCTTATTATTATTATTATTATTATTATTATTATTATTATTAGAAACACAACAAGATGAGTCCACAGCAGACACTCTGCTGGCTGTTGTATTGGATCACACGTCGGACACTTCCCAAGTGTCTAGGACTATGTGTGTATCGGCAAATAATGCGTGCAGATCCGAGTAGGGTGGCCTTTTGCAGCTGACAGATGGTGATATTGTCCGCGCCGATTGTTTTCAAGTGCAGGCCAAGGTCTTTAGGCACTGCACCCAGTGTGCCGATCACCACTGGGACATAACATTTTTATTTATAGAGATATAATATATATACATATAATATTATAATGTAATAAAATATAATACTAATAATAATATGATATTATAATTATATATATATATATATTACATGTAATATTACTAATAATATTAATAATAATGGTATAGTACAATATAGTAACATTTAATACTGATATTGTACTATTCTAATAATATAATATATTGTGTGTGTGTATAAAAAATGTAATGTTCATTTGTGGGATTAACAGAACTCAAAAACCACTGGACGAATTGACACCAAATTTGGACACGATACACCTAACAACCCAATGTATGTCCTTCACTCAAAAATAATTGATTTTGTCATTTGGGAGTTGTAGTTGCTGGGATTTATAGTTCGCCTACCATTAAAGAGCATTCTGAACTCCATCAATGATGGAATTGAACCAAACTTGGCACAAAAACTCCCATGACCAACAGAAAACAATAGAAGTGTTTGGTGGGCATTGACCTTGAGTTTGGAAGTTGTAGTTCACCTACATCCACAGAGCACTGTGGACTCAAACAATGATGGATCTGGACCAAACTCTACACGAATACTCAATATGCCCAAATGCAAACACTGGTGGGAGTTTGGGGAAAATAGAATCTTGACATTTGGGAGTTGTAGTTGCTGGGATTTATAGTTCACCTCCAATCAAAGAGCATTCTGAACTCCACCAGGGATGGAATTGAACCAAACTTGGCACACAGTTCTCCCATGGCCAACAGAAAATACTGGAAGGGTTTGGTGGGCAGTGTCCTTTGGTTTTGGAGTTGTAGTTCACCTGCATCCAGATAGCACTGTGGACTCAAACAATGATGGATCTGGACCAAACTCTACACGGATACTCAATATGCCCAAATGTGAACACTGGTAGAGTTTGGGGGAAAATAGACATTGACATTTGGGAGTTGTAGTTACTGGGATTTATAGTTCACCTACAATCACAGAGCATTCTGAACCCCACCAACGGTAGAATTGGGCCAAACCTCCCACACAGAACCCCCATGTCGGCCACAGCAACGTGTGGCAGGGGACGGCTAGTGTGTGTGTGTGTGTGGTGTGTGCGTGTGTGTGTGTGTGTGTGTGTGTGTGTATGTGTGTGTGTGTGTGTGTGTATATATATATATATATATATATATATATAGTAAGCTGCTCTGAGTCCCCTTCAGGTTGAGAAAGGCAGCATATAAATGTCGTAAATAAATAAATTTATAGCCCAGGAACAAAAATTGTGTTACATCATGTGGTTATTGTTTGTGCACCTTGTGATGCCCGTCTTTCCCTTTTTCCTGCAGGTTTCTCCAAGGCCCTGGGAGGCTCCTGGAGGCCGGCCGGCCATGAGCTAGGGGAGGAGGCCTGCCTTCCCCCTGCCTTTCTGCCATGAGAGCGTGATGGATCAGAACACCTTCTCCTCCCGCATCCAGCTATGGTGCCCCCGCCCCTTTGGCACCTACTCCCAGAACAAGCAGTGCACTGGAGGCCAGGTGAAGAAGACCTTCGGGGACTTTGCCTGCAAAGCCAAGGAAGAAGAGGTGGCGGGCGGTGAAGCCTCTTCGGAGAACACCCCTCCTGCTCCACCGCCGCCTCCTCCACCGCCGCCCGCCACCTCCCCGAGCCCCAGCCAAGTGGAGGAAGGGCGGGTGCTCTTGGACACGTGGTACGTCATCAAGCCGGGCAACACCAAGGAGAAGATCGCCTTTTTCGTGGCACATCAGTGCAGCAGCGGCAGCCGGGCAAGCGCCATGAAGGTCAAAGGGAACTGGGGGAGCGACAGCTCCAAAGCCAAGCGCCGGCGCCGGTCTCACGACCCCAGCAAAAGCAAACCTTGCCCGGTCAAATTGAAGGACGGCGTCAGCGGGGGCGTCAACAAAGAAGCGGAAGATGTGTGCCTTTGTCCGGAGTCCCACGCCGACCCCGCCGGCGCAGATACCACTGATTTGCTTTCGGTTGCCGAGATGGTGGCCTTGGTGGAGCAGCGGACAGCCCTGGCCCTGCAGAACTACGCCAGGCCCAGCCCTCCTGCCGCTCCGCCGTCCCCCATGGTTTTCGTGTCCACGGAGCAAGAGGAAAGTGGGGAGAAGAAAGCAGGCGCGTTGGGGGGCAGCTCGGACTGTAGCCGAGTGGCCGAGGCGGTGGCTCACATCGAGTCCCGGGAGCGGAACGTCTTGCGCCAGAACGGCCTCTGCCGGGAGTCGCCCGAATGCGTGGCCAACTCCCAGCACAGCCCCGGCGAGGTCCGCATCGCCTTCCGCATCTCCAGCAGCCGGGACCCCCGCTCGCCCACCGAGGGCAGCTCCAGCGCTCGGCCTAACTGCATGTTCATGAGCTGCGGGGGGTCACCGACGGGGAGCGCCGCCCGTGCCAAAGACAAGATCACGTGTGACCTCTACCAGCTCATCAGCCCTTCCCGGGACACCCTGCCCAACAACGTGGACTTCCTTCTGGCAAGTGCCTCCCCAAAAGGGGCCGACGGGTCGGGCAACGAGCCCTCGGATGTGGAGATGACGTGCGGGGAGAGCCAGGGTGGCTCCGGGAAAATGGAGACTATCTCCGAAGGGTGCCGATCTGGCGCCGAAAAGATGGGGGGACCGTCCGCCGCTGCTACCGTCACCCGGGATTGTGTCTCCGGCTTCCACGTTGACGTGGTCGTCACGGGGGTGGTGGACCAGTGTGTCTTTTTCGGCAAGGACAGCACCAAGAACATGAAGGAGGAGACCGTCTGTTTGACCGTCAGCTCGCCGACCCAAGAGGTGTTGTGCTCGTCGTGTGACGACCCTCCTCCGGGGCAGCTCTTTTTCCTCCACACGCAAGGGCCTCGGCCGGAGGACAGCCGGGACGTGGACGGCGCCTTCCTGGACCCTATGAACGGCGGCGAGGGCGGGCTGGACAGGGCCGACGGGTCCGGGTTGGAACCCGCCGGCTCGGACACCTCCCTCTGCCGCTTGTACCGCCACGTCTCGCACGACTTCCTGGAGATCCGCTTCAAGATCCAGCGGTTGCTGGAGCCCCGCCAGTACATGCTGCTGCTCCCGGACCATATCATGGTGAAGATCTTCAGCTACTTACCCACGCAGTCGCTGGCCGCCTTAAAGTGCTCCTGCCACTACTTCAAGTACATCATCGAGACGTTCGGCGTCCAAGCCACGGACTCCAAGTGGAACCGGGACCCTTTGTACCGGGACGACCCTTGCAAGCAGTGCAAGAAGCACTACGAGAAGGGCGACGTCTCCCTCTGCCGCTGGCACCCCAAGCCCTACCATCACGACCTGCCTTACGGACGCTCCTACTGGATGTGCTGCCGGCGGACGGACAAGGACACGCCGGGCTGCCGGGTGGGACTTCACGACAACAACTGGGTCCAGCCCTGCGACATGTTGCGGGAAAGGGCGGCCCGGCGGGAGGACGGGAGGTGAGGGGTTGGACGGCGGAGTTTGCGGCGGAGACGCCCCCTCTTTCCTCCTTTCCCTCTTTTTCACGCACTCTCTTCTCTCCTTTCGGCTCTCCCTTGTGTGTGCGAGAGGGTGCGGCGTGAGTGTGTTTTGCAAAATTTCCGTTGTGTTGATTTTTTTTTTTAAAAAAAGAGAGAATTGCTTGGTTGCGTTTGCCGGTTTGGATTTGGTTTCTCTCCAACGTCCCGATTCCTAATTTCCTCCTCTTTGGCCAGATTCTCAAAGGCAAAACAATTACATATGGGGAAAAGAAGAAGATTATTTTGTTTTATGTTTCTGCCTTGATTGTCTATCTGTTTTTGGGCTCTGAGTGTTTGCCATTTTTGTGATATTTTTGTGAGTCCCTTTCGGGGAGAGAGGGCGGGTTATAAATAAAGTATTATTATTATTATTATTATTATTATTATTATTGGGTTGTTGTAGGTTTTTTTCGGGCTATATGGCCATGTTCTAGAGCAGTGGTTCTCAACCTGGGGTCCCCAGATGTTTTTGGCCTACAATTCCCAGAAATCCCAGCCAGTGTACCAGCTGTTAGGATTTCTGGGAGTGGAAGGCCAAAAACATCTGGGGACCCCAGGTTGAGAACCACTGTTCTAGAGGCATTTTCTCCTGATGTTTCGCTTGCATCTATGGCAAGCATCCTCAGAGGTAGTGAGGTGAGGATGCTTGCTATAGATGCAGGCGAAACGTCAGGAGAGAATGCCTCTAGAACATGGTCATATAGCCCGGAAAACCTACAACAACCCAGTGATTCCGGCCATGAAAGCCTTATTATTATTATTATTATTATTATTATTATTGTATTGTCGAAGGCTTTCATGGGTTGTTGTAGGTTTTTCAACCCAGTGATTCCGGCCATGAAAGCTTTATTATTATTATTATTATTATTATTGTATTGTCAAAGGCTTTCATGGGTTGTTGTAGGTTTTCCAAGCTGTATGGTCATGTTCTAGAAGCATTCTCTCCTGACGTTTTGCCTGCATTTGTGGCAAGCATCCTCACAATCTCTGAGGATGCTTGCCACAGATGCAGGCGAAACATCAGTAGAGAATGCTTCTAGAATATGGCTAGACAGCCCAAAAAACCTTCAACAACCCATTATTATTAATAATTAATTAATTAATAACTTTATTTATATTCCGCCATATCTCTCCGAAGGGACTCAAAGTAGAAAAATATGTTAAACAAAAGTTTAAAAAGCAAGGGAAGAAACTGTCTCGATCGGCTCGACATCAGGTGTATGATAACCGAGCAAAACAATAAGGAATAAGTGGTTTTTTAGGCCCCGTTTAGGCACTTTCTGTCACCAACTCCACTTTCAAGCTTCTCTTCCTGAATATCTTATTTCAGATAATCTGATAGCGAATGCATTTTGGTGCTCCGTTTTCTCCCTGCAAACCGGTTTCGGTCCCACCTCGCACCCACCAAAAGAACCCCCAAAAAATGAAGGATGGCGGAACTAACAATCTGCCTGTTCACACATCACATCTACGTTCTGATCCCTCCTTGGAGTGATGGAAGTTGTAGTCCAACCATGATAGTGAAATTGGGTTGTTGTGAGTTTTCTGAGCTGTCTGGCCATGTTCTAGAAGCATTCTCTCCTGACATTTCACCTGCATCTATGGCAGGCATGGTTGTGAGGTGAAACGTCAGGAGAGAATGCTTCTGGAACATGGTCATACGGTCCGGAAAACTCAACTCAACTAAATAATAATAATAATAATAATAATAATAATAATAATAATGGATTGCTGTGAGTTTTCCAGTCTGTCTGGCCATGTTCAAGAAGCATTCTCTCCTGATGCTTCGGAAACATGGCCATATGGCCCGGAAAACTCACAACACTCAATAATGATGACGATGATGATGGGTAGCTGTGAGTTTTATGGACTATATGGCCATGTTCCAGAAGCATTCTCTCCTGACGTTTCTCCTGCATCTGTGACAGGCATCCTCAGAAGTTGAGAGACGAAACGTCAGGAGAGAATGCTTCTGGAACATGGTCATACAGCCCGGAAAACTCACAACAACTCAATAATAATAATAATAATGGGTTGCTGTGAGTTTTCCAGTATGTCTGGCCATGTTCCAGAAGTATTCTCTCCTGACATTTCACCTGCATCTGTGGCAGGCATCCTCAAAAGTTGTGAGACGAAATGTCAGGAGAAAATGTTTCAGAAACATGGCCATATTGTCCGGAAAACTCACAGCAACTCAATAACAACAACAATAATAATGGGTTGCTGTGAGTTTTCCGGTCTGCCTGGCTATGTTCCAGAAGCATTCTCTCCTGACGTTTCGCCTGCATCTGTGGCAGGCATCCTCAGAAGTTGAGAGACGAAACGTCAGGAGAGAATGCTTCTGGAACATGGTCATACAGCCCGGAAAACTCACAACAACTCAATAATAATAATAATAATGGGTTGCTGTGAGTTTTCCAGTATGTCTGGCCATGTTCCAGAAGTATTCTCTCCTGACATTTCACCTGCATCTGTGGCAGGCATCCTCAAAAGTTGTGAGACGAAATGTCAGGAGAAAATGTTTCAGAAACATGGCCATATTGTCCGGAAAACTCACAGCAACTCAATAACAACAACAATAATAATGGGTTGCTGTGAGTTTTCCGGTCTGCCTGGCTATGTTCCAGAAGCATTCTCTCCTGACGTTTCGCCTGCATCTGTGGCAGGCATCCTCAGAAGTTGAGAGACGAAACGTCAGGAGAGAATGCTTCTGGAACATGGTCATACAGCCCGGAAAACTCACAACAACTCAATAATAATAATAATAATGGGTTGCTGTGAGTTTTCCAGTATGTCTGGCCATGTTCCAGAAGTATTCTCTCCTGACATTTCACCTGCATCTGTGGCAGGCATCCTCAGAAGTTGTGAGACTTCTGGAGAAAATGCTTCGGAAACATGGCCATATCGTCCAGAAAACTCACAACAACTCAATAATAACAACAACAACAACAACAATAATGGGTTGCTGTTAATTTTCCAGTCTGTCTGGCCAGAAGTTGAGAGATGAAACGCCAGGAGAGAATGCTTTTGGAACATGGTCATATGGCCCAGAAAACTCACAACAACTCAATAATAATAATAATAATAATAATAATAATAATAATAATAATTGTTGCTGTGAGTTTTCCGGTCTGTCTGGCTATGTTCAAGAAGCATTCTCTCCTGACATTTCACCCGCATCTGTGGCAGACATCCTCAGAAGTTGTGAGGTCTGTTGGAAACTAGGAAAATTAGGTTTATATATCTGTGTCCAACAGACCTCACAACCTCTGAGGATGCTTCCCATAGATGCAGGCGAAACGTCAGGAGAGAATGCTTCTGAAAAACTCACAGCAACCCAATAATTCCAGCCATGAAAGCCTTCGACAATACAGAGTGAAATTGGTCCAGAAATTATTATGGTCCAGAAAGATAAATCAGGATGCTATGAGCATCCCGAAAGTGGTTGGACTGCGGCTTCCATCACTCCCAAGATAGGGGTTCATCAGAGTTGGGAATCCAAAAATAACATATATGTATGACAGATTCCTCAGACCTGCTTTAAGGCATGGGAAGGCAGCCTTTTGGGCACTATCCCCTTCCTAGCTGCTGACCACAAGTCCTTTCTCGATCCAGTTCTTCCCTCCTACAATTTGTGTCCTAACTGGAAGCTTGATTTCCTCTCTTTAGTGAAAAATACAGGCCTCTTAAATGTTCTTCCATTTGGGTGTCTTTCTCACCCCCCTCCCCCAAAACCCCACAACCAGATCCTTCCCAGACTATAATCAAATAATAATAATTAATTAAACTTTATTTATATTCCACCTTCTCTCCCCAAGGGGACTACATCTTCCAGAATCTCCAGTCAATACAGTAACCGGCCACAATGACTTTAACTATGATGTCCCATAATTTCAAAACGTAGCTTCCAAAGGCCTTGTTAAGCCTATGATTGCTCTTTCCAACCTGCTTTTTTCTTATTGTGGAGCTGCATCAGGCATGGGCAAACTTCGGACCTACCAGCTGTTAGGAATTGTGGGAGTTGAAGTGCAAAACACCTGGAGGGAGAACCGAACTTTGCCCATGCCTGAGCTACAGCCCAAATCTCTATTTCTGGACCCCCAAATCCATCTCTTTCCCCTTCCAAACACATCTTTTGCTTCCAGACTCTTTTCTTTAGCCCTTCTGCCTCTTTCCCCAAATGGATTCTCTCTTGCAAAATACCTTTTGGGGTCCTGCATCTCTATCACAATGGTCTCAATGTCCTTAGCTGAGTGTCAACAAACCCAAAGGGTCATTTTTGGCACATTGGAAGATGTGGAGGAGGGCCAAAGTTAGCCCATGCCTGAGCTACATGCAGCCCAGAACTCTGGTTCCGGACCAGAAAATCCATCTTTCTCCCCTTTTGCTTCCAGGCTCCTTTCTTTAGCCCTTCTGCCTCTTTCCCAAATGGATTCCCACTTGCAAAATACCTTTTGGGATCCTGCACATCTATCACAACAGCCTCAGAGTCCTTAGCTGAGTGTCATAAATCCATAGGGTCATTTTTGGCACATGGGAGGATGTGGAGGAGTGCCAAAGTTTGCCCATGCCTGAGCTAAATGCACCCCAACATCAATCTCTCCTTTTCCAAACACATCTTTTGCTTCTAGACTCCTTTATGCCCCTCTCCATATGAATTCTCACTTTCAAAATACCTTTTGGGATCCTGCATCTCTTATCACAACAGCCTCAGTGCCCTTAGCAAAGTGTCACAGACACATAGGGTCATTTTTGGCACATGGGAGGATGTGGAGGAGGGCCGAAGTTTGCCCATGCCTGAGCTACATGCAGGCCAGGTCTCTGGTTCTGGACCCCAAAATCCATCTTTCTCCCCTTTTGCTTCCAGACTCCTTTCTTTAGCCCTTCTGCCTCTTTCCCCAAATGAATTCCCACTTGCAAAATACCTTTTGGGGTCCTACATATCTTATCACAACAGCCTCAGTGCCCTTAGCAAAGTGTCACAGACACATAAGGTCAATTTTAGCACATAGGTGGATGTGGAGGGCCGAAGTTTGCCCATCCCTGAGCTAAATGCAGTCTAAAACTCTGGTTCTGTATCCCAACATCTATCTCTCCCCTTCCAAACACATCTTTTGCTTCCAGACTCCTTTCTTTAGCCCTTTTTCCTCTTTCCCCAAATGAATTCCCATTTGCAAAATACCTTTTGGGGTCCTGCATATCTTACCACAAAGGCCTCAATGGCCTTAGCTGAGTGTCACAAAGACATAGGGTCATTTTTGGCACATTGGGTTGGAATGGGAGAACTGTAATAAACTTTATTTATATCCTGCCCCCCTCCACAAGGACTCAGAGCGGCTCACAACAGAACCAAGTCACAATACCTACGGAAGCAGAAACCAAAAAGTCAAGGCATCTTATACTACTAATAATCATAAAGAAAAAAATTAAAAATCATATCACAATAAATAAATAAATACACAGGTTAAACCCTTGGCCGTCTTTTGCACTACACAGTTATACTGCCGTGATTCCACATTAATGGCTAAAGCATATGGAGAGTTGGGATTTGCAGGCTAACACGGAACGCTTACGGTTCCTAGCGAGAGCTGTAACGCCAGCCCAAACTACAAATCCCATCCTTCCACCATCGTGACATAACCGGGTAGTGTGAAAAAGGCCTTGGGATTCGTAGGCGAATGAGGGACACTTAATGATTCCCAGCTAGAGAGCTCTAGCGCCGACCCAAACTACAAATCCCATCCTTCCGCCACGGTGGCATAACCATGTAGTGCGAAAAAGGCCCTGGGATTTGCAGGCGAATGAGGAACACTTAATGATTCCCAGCTAGAGAGCTCTAGCGCTGTCCCAAACTACAAATCCCAGCCTTCTGCCATCATGGCATCATCGTGTAGTGCGAAAAAGGCCCTGGGATTTGCAGGCAAATGAGGAACACTTAATGATTCCCAGCTGGAGAGCTCTAGCACCGGCCCAAACTACAAATCCCAGCCTTCTGCTATCGTGGCATAACCGTGTAGTGCGAAAAAGGCCCTGCGATTTGCAGGCGAATGAGGAACACTTAATGATTCCCAGCCAGAGAGCTCTAGCGCCAGTCCAAACTACAAATCCCAGCCTTCCGCCACGGTGGCATAACCATGTAGTGTGAAAAAGGCCCTGGGATTTGCAGGTGAATGAGGGACGGCGAGAGACCTGTAGCACTGACCCAAACTACAAATCCCATCCTTCCACCGTTGTGGCATAACCATGTAGTGCAAAAAGGGCCCTGGTCCATACTTTGAACTCTCTTTTCCCTTTTCCCAAAACAAGAAAGTATGTATGTGTATATATGTGTGAGTCGGCTTGGCGACGCTCGCTTCTGTAAAAAGATAACTGGAATTTACCCAAACGCACGAACGCCTGGCACTAAAACATATCGGGTTCGATAACGGTGGCCAAACCATATCGCATGGGCTACGTTTTGCAGATGACCGGCATTGCTCTTGAGAGCGGTCTGGCCTAATGGTTATAGGATAAGGATGCAAAGGGCCACCCCCGCTGCTAGAAATGGCTGCATCTCCCAGATTGTGAGGTCTTCCTGTTCCCGTTCGACGTCTCACCCCTGCGGCCTCCTTACCTCGCTGCCTTGGATGCTTAGCATCATCTTAGGGCTACGGACTATTCGGTTCTCTCAAGGGCTTTACACATCAGGTTTGCGGTGGGACTTTTTGGGGTCGCGGGGTCGCAAAAGCCACCTTTGCTGGGAAATGATATCAAGGGCTTGCGCTCCGGACTCGGATCTTTTCTTAATGCTCATTTCCATCATCGGAGAGTCAGGGAAAGCAAGCAGGACTTGTTCTCACGTGGGTTCGTGGGATTTTTAGGGTCGTTGTGGTCTTCCCTGCTGTGTTTACGAATCTGTAAAGCAATGCCATCCGTCCCTTTTGCGATATCAGACAGATCTTTGTGGCATTATCCTGGGTTAACATCTCATCCGCGTCACCTTATGCTCTGACCCAAAAAGTAAACAATAGTTTGGCCCCAGTGTCCAAAAAGACCTCTCCGATGCCCTCTAATGGGACATTTTCCACTATGGATTCCCCATATTGGACCCAGGAAGGGTCTAAAGCAGGTATGAGTAAACTTTGGGCCCTCCAGGTGTTTTGGACTCCAACTCCCACCATTCCTAACAGGCTCAAGCCCCGTTCCCTTTCTCCCTCGCCTTGGCAGCAATGAAAATTCAAGGGAAAGCCAGCGGACCTGATGGGATCCCTGCTTAAGTGGCTGAGGGGGAAAAGGAAAGGGCCTGAAGCTGTTAGGAATTGTGGGAGTTGGAGTCCAAAACACTTAGAAGGCCAAAGTTTGCCCATGCCTGGTCTAAAGGAACGAGAACAAGCCTGATTCCCAAACTCTGCTCCTCTCAAGTGTTTTGGGCTTCGAATTCCAGCAGCCTACTAATAAAATATTCTGGGCTCCGGAGACCAAAATACTCAAAAGTCTAGAATTTCTGAGACCTTGAAAAAGTTAGTTTTGAGGACTACAACACCCAGAACTCTTCCCTCCCTTCTTCCAGGTGTTTTGGACTTTGAATTCCAGCAGCCTAATAATAAAATATTCTGGGATCTGGAGACCAAAATACTCAAAAGTCTAGAATTTCTGAGACCTTGGAAAAGTTGCTTTTGAGGACTGCAACACCCAGAACTCTTCCCTCCCTCCTTCCAAGTATTTTGGACTTTGAATTTTAGCAACCTAATAATAAAATATTCTGGGATCCGGAGACCAAAATACTCAAAAGCCTAGAATTTCTGAGAGCTTGGAAAAGTTGCTTTTGAGGACTACAATACCCAGAATTCTTCCCTCTCTCCTTCCAAGTGTTTTGGACTTTGAATTCCATCAACCTAATAATAAGATATTCTGGGATCCAGAGTCCAAAAATACTCAGAAGTCCAGGCTTTGGGAATTATTGAGAACTTGGAAAAGTTGCTTTTGAGGACTGCAACACCCAGAACTCTTCCCTCCCTCCTTCCAAGTGTTTTGGAGTTCGAATTCCAGCAGCCTAATAATAAAATATTCTAGGATCCGGAGACCAAAATACTCAAAAGTCTAGAATTTTGGAATTGGTGAGAGTTTGGAAAAGTTGTTTTTGAGGACTGCAAAACCCAAAACTCTTCTCTCCCCATTAGGTTACTTTTCCAAGCCTTCGAAACGGAATATCCTCTTAACATTTCAATGCCGCTGGTGTATAAAACAACGCCGCCTTTTCAAGATAGAGAATCTGAGCATGGTTCACCTCACTTGACCCTTCCTCGCCTTCGTAATTTGGGGTCCTTTCTGTCCCTCGCCTTCGGAAGCATCGTTTCCCTACATTGTGGTCCTCCGCTTAAGTATAGAGTAGTGATTCCCAAACTCTGGCTTTCCAAGTGTTGTGGACTTCCAACTCCTAGCAGCCTAATGATCAGGGATTCTGGGAGTCGGAGTCCCAAATATATGGCAGGAATCGCCGAGAGCTTGGGAATGTTTCTCTCGAGGACTACAACACCCAGAATTCCTCCCTCTGCGCTCCTCGCTGCCTGCGTAGCCGTCACTTCTTCGTCCTCCCCCAAAATCACAGGGTCCTTCCCCCAAAGTTGGGCCAGATCCTGTTCACAGTCTTCCTGATCCCCGACCGCCACCGACTTCACGTTTTTTAAATTGACGTTTACGGCATCCCTGCCTTGCAAAAGCGGAACGCCTCCCTCCCTCCGCTCCTGTCCACACTGATATTTATATGCCTGTTTGTGTCTGTACCTGCGTGACATTATTATTATTATTATTTTTTAAATGACTGTCGAGTGGAGAAAAAATAAAATAAAACAGCAGGAAAAATAATAATAATGCAATTTGATTTCTGACAATAGTTTCTGCCTCATTTTTTTTTACTGACTTAACAAAAGTTTGATGTTATGTTACTTCAGATTTCTCTTGCTGGATGGTCATCTGTTGGGAGGGTTTTGATTTTGTCTTTCTGCATTGCATAATACGGTTAGACTGTATGGTCCTTGGGGGTCTCTTCTAAATAGGCTTCTATGATTCAGTAGAGGATGGATGGTTATCTGTCGAGAGGGCTTTGATTGTGTCTTTCTGCATTGCAGAATACGGTTGGACTACATGGTCCTTGGGGTCTATTCCAACTCTAGGATTCCATGATTCAATAGAGGCTGGATGGCCATCTGTCGGGAGGGCTTTGGTTGTGTCTTTCTGCATTGCAGAATATGGTTGGACTACATGGTCCTTGGGGTCTCTTCTAACTCTATCTATGATTCAGTGGAGGCTGGATGGCCATCTGTCAAGAGGGCTTTGTGTATGTCTTCGTTGCAGAATAGGGTTTTACTACATGGTCCTTGGGATCTCTTCCAACTCTAGGATTCTACGATTCAATAGAGGCTGGATGGCCATCTGTCAAGAGGGCATTGATTGTTTCCTTCTGCATTACAGAAAAGGGTTGGACTACATGGTCCTTGGGGTCTCTTCCAACTCTAGGATTCTACGATTCAATAGAAGCTGGATGGCTATCTGTCAGGAGGGCTCTGATTGTGTCTTTCTGCATTGCAGAATAGGGTTGGACTGCATGGTCTTTGGGGTATCTTCCAACTCTAGGATTCTATGATTCAATAGAGGTTGGATGGCCATCTGTTGGGAGGGCTCTGATTGTGTCTTTGCATTGCAGAATAGGATTGGACTACATGGTCCTTGGGGTCTCACAATAGAGGCTAGATGGACATCTGTCGGGAGGGCTTCAGTTGTGTCTTTCAGCATTGCAGAATAGGGTTGGACTACATGGTCCTTGGGGTCTCTTCCAACTCTAGGATTCTATGATTAAGTAGAGGCTGGATGGCCATCTGTCAAGAGGGCTTTGATTGTGTCTTTCTGAATTGCAGAATACGGTTGGACTACATGGTCCTTGGGGTCTCTTCTAACTATGATTCAGTGGAGGCTGGATGGCCATCTGTCAAGAGAGCTTTGATTGTGTATGTCTTTGTTGCAGAATAGTGTTTTACTACATGGTCCTTGGAGTATCTTCCAACTCTAGGATTTTATGATTGATTAGAGGTTGGATGGCCATCCGTTGGGAGGGCTTCGGTTGTGCCTTTGCATTGCAGAATAGGTTTTTCCTACATGGTCCTTGGGGTCTCACAATAGAGGCTGGATGGACATCTGTCGAGAGGGCTTCGGTTGTGTCTTTCTGCATTGTAGAATACAGATGGACTAAATGGTCCTTGGGGTCTCTTCCAATTCTAGGATTCTATGATTCAGTAGAGGCTGGATGGCCATCTGTCAAGAAGGTTTTGATTGTGTCTGCAGTGCAGAATAGGGTTGGACTACATGGTCCTTGGGGTATCTTCCAACTCTAGGATTCTATGGTTCAGTAGAGGCTGGATGGCCATCTGTCGGGAGGGCTTCAGTTGTGTCTTTCTGCGTTACAGAATACGGATGGACTACATGGTCCTTCGGGTCTCTTTCAACTCTAGGATTCTATGATTCAGTGGAGGCTGGATGGCCATCTGTCAAGAGAGCTTTGATTGTGTATGTCTTTGTTGCAGAATAGGGTTTTACTACATGGTCCTTGGAGTATCTTCCAACTCTAGGATTTTATGATTGATTAGAGGTTGGATGGCCATCCGTTGGGAGGGCTTCGGTTGTGCCTTTGCATTGCAGAATAGGTTTTTCCTACATGGTCCTTGGGGTCTCACAATAGAGGCTGGATGGACATCTGTCAGGAGGGCTTCGGTTGTGTCTTTCTGCATTGCAGAATACAGATGGACTACATGGTCCTTGGGGTCTCTTCCAATTCTAGGATTCTATGATTCAGTAGAGGCTGGATGGCCATCTGTCAAAAAGGTTTTGATTGTGTCTGCAGTGCAGAATAGGGTTGGACTACATGGTCCTTGGGGTATCTTCCAACTCTAGGATTCTATGGTTCAGTAGAGGCTGGATGGCCATCTGTCAAGAGGGCTTTGATTGTGTCTTTCTGCATTGCAGAATATGGTTGGACTACATGGTCCTTGGGTCTCTTCCAACTCTAGGATTCTATAATTCAATAGAGGCTTGATGGCCATCTGTTGGGAGGGCTTTGATTGTGTCTTTCTGCATTACAGAATACGGTTGGACTACATGGTCCTTGGGGTTTCTTTCAACTCTAAGATTCTATGATTCAGTAGAGGCTGGATGGCCATCTGTCAAGAGGGCTTTGATTGTGTCTGTTCAGTGCAGAATAGGGTTGGACTACATGTCCTTGGAGTATCTTCCAACTCCAGGATTTTATGATTGATTAGAGGCTGGATGGCCATCTGTCAGGAGGGCTTTGATTGTGTGTGTCTTCATTGCAGAATAGGGTTGGACTACATATCCTTGGGGTATCTTCCAACCCTAGTATTCTATGATTCAATAGAGTCTGGATGGCCATCTGTCAGGAGAGCTTTGATTGTGTCTTTCGTGCATGAGGTTGGACTTGGTTTTGGGGGGGTGGGTTCTTCTGATTCCCAACTTTGACTGCATTGCGTTTCATGGGACTGAGAGCGCATCTACACTAGTAAAATTAACTCAGTTTGATCCCACTTGAACTGCAATGACTCCATGCTGTGGAACTCTCAGATTTGTTGTCTGGAGAAGGCTTAAATTGGTAAAGCTACAACTCTCATGATTGCATAGCATTGAGCCATGACAGTTCAAGTGACGTCGAACTGGATTAATTCTACAGTGTGGATCAGGCATGGGAAAAATTGGGCTCTCTCTCCAGGTATTTTGGACTCCAACTCCCATCATTCCTAACAGCCTCAGGCCCTTTCCTTTCCCCCCTCAGCCGCTTAAGCGGCTGAGGGGGGAAAGGAAGGGGCCTGAGGCTGTTAGGAATGATGGGAGTTGGAGTCCAAAACACCTGGAGGGCCCAAATTTGTCCCTACCTGGTGTAGATGCACCCAAAGCGATGTATGATGTTCAGGATGCTACAGATGTGAGACTGAAGGATATGCAGTAGCCGCAACCCTGGGATATAATGCGTCCCTTGCTCCTGAGCCAAACTCCAAATCCCATTATAATGCTGCACTTTTACATAACCACATTTATGCTTTATGCTGATCTCTTTAGCGGTGGCAAGCGGCCCAGCGGATGCATCAAAAGAGCCTGCCGTTTGGCCTTTGGAACAGAACGTATCTCGGCAAGCTATAAATACTTTCCTCCGTGGACTCCTGCCCGGTCGAAATTCGCATTTGGACGCGATCCAGAGAGAAAACAAGACCTTAGCGCTCTGGAAACAATGCATTTATTTATTAGGGAGAGGCTTGAGATGCTCCGGTTGATTTATGGATGACATCTATACAGCTCAAGGCACCTAGATGCTCCTAACAACCCTGCAAAGTGGGCATCCACACTGGGGAATTAATGCAATTGGACAACCATGGGGGTCAGTGCTATGGTATTATGGGAGTTGTAGTTCGACAAGGTCTTTAGCCTTCTCTGCCAAACTACCATGCAGTACAATGAGCAATAGAAATACTCTGAAACAAAACTTTCCAGATAATGCTATCTATCTATCTATCTATCTATCTATCTATCTATCTATCTATTGCATTATCTTGTGTATATGCATGCAGCAGTGTGTCCTTCTGCTTTCTGATTGGCTGCAACTTTCACAGGCCACTGCGACCCACACCAATGACGGACCTGGACCAAACTTGGCACACATGACCTCCATGATCCACTTTGTGTCCTGGTACAGTTTGCAGAGGATGGACCATGGATGATGGGATTTGCAGTACTTTCAATAACTTCAGATCCCACCAACCACTGCGACCCCCACCAATGACGGACTTGGACCAAACTTAGCACACATAACCCCCATGTATTCCCCACTTTTATGTCCTGGTAGAATATGGGGGAGGATGGACCATGGATGATGGGATTTGCAGTACTTTCAATAACTTCTGATCCCATTGACCACTGTTACCCACACCAATGACGGATCTGGACCAAACTTAGCACACATAACTTTCATGACCCAATTTATGTCCTGGTATAGTTTGGGGGAGGATGGACCATGGATGATGGGATTTGCAGTACTTTCAATAACTTCAGATCCCATGGACCACTGCGACCCACACCAATGACAGACCTGGACCAAACTTAGCACACATAACCGCCTTGTATTTCCCACTTTTATGCCCTGGTAGAGTATGGGGGAGGATGGACCATGGATGATGGGATTTGCAGTACTTTCAATAACTTCCAATCCCAAGGACCACTGCAACCGACACCAATGACGGACCTGGACCAAAGTTAGGACACATAACTTCCATGACACAATTTATGTCCGGGTGCAGTTTGGCAGAGGATGGACCATGGATGATGGGATCTGCAGTACTTTCAATAACTTCAGATGCCACGGACCACTGCGACCCACACCAATGATGGACCTGGACCAAACTTAGCACACATAACCCCCATTATTTTCCACTTTTATATCCTGGTAGAGTATGGGGGAAGATGGACCATGGATGATGGGATTTGCAGTACTTTCAATAACTTCAGATCCCATGGACCACTGCGACCCACACCAGTGACGGACCTGGACCAAAGTTAGCACACATAACCTCCATGAGCCAATTTATGTCCTGGTGAAGTTTGTCAGGATGGACCATGGATGATGGGATTTGCAGTACTTTCAATAACTTCAGATGCCACGGACCACTGCGACCCACACCAATGACGGACCTGGACCAAACTTAGCACACATAACCCCCATGTATTTCCCACGTTTATGCCCTGGTAGAGTATGGGGGAGGATGGACCATGGATGATGGGATTTGCAGTACTTTCAATAACTTCCAATCCCAAGGACCACTGCAACCGACACCAATGACGGACCTGGACCAAAGTTAGGACACATAACTTCCATGACACAATTTATGTCCGGGTGCAGTTTGGCAGAGGATGGACCATGGATGATGGGATCTGCAGTACTTTCAATAACTTCAGATGCCACGGACCACTGCGACCCACACCAATGATGGACCTGGACCAAACTTAGCACACATAACCCCCATTATTTTCCACTTTTATATCCTGGTAGAGTATGGGGGAAGATGGACCATGGATGATGGGATTTGCAGTACTTTCAATAACTTCAGATCCCATGGACCACTGCGACCCACACCAGTGACGGACCTGGACCAAAGTTAGCACACATAACCTCCATGAGCCAATTTATGTCCTGGTGAAGTTTGTCAGGATGGACCATGGATGATGGGATTTGCAGTACTTTTAATAACTTCAGATCGCACAGATGACTGCAACCCACACCAATGATGGACCTGAACCAATCTTAGCACACATAATCTCCATGACCCACTTTTATGATCTGGTAGAGTATGGGGGAGGATGGACTATGGATGATGGGATTTGCAGTACTTTCAATAACTTCAAATCCCATGGACCACTGCGACCCACACCAATGACAGACCTGGCCCAAACTTAGCACACATAACCCCCATATATTTCCCACTTTTATGTCCTGGTACAGTTTGGGGGAGAATGGACCATGGATGATGGGATTTGCAGTACTTTCAATAACTTCAGATCCCACGGACCACTGCGACCCACACCAATGACGGACCTGGACCAAACTTAGCACACATAACCCCCATGTATTTCCCACTTTTATGTCCTGGTAGAGTATGGGGGAGGATGGATCACGGATGATGGGATTTGCAGTACTTTCAATAACTTCATTTCTCATGGATGACTGCCGCCCACACCAATGATGGACCTGGACCAAATTTGGCACACATACATGCAGGAATATGGAGGGTAATTGCTCTGGGAATCTGGGAGTTGTAGTTCACCCTTATTCAGAGAGCACTAAACCCAGCCGACGACAAGATCTGGACCAAACTTGGGTGATATTACCTAACAACCCAAAACAAACAATGCCTTCTTTTAATAACCTGGGCACTGCCTAGTCCATGAGCTAATGTGTGTGTATATATACACACACACACATATATATGCATTTTAAATAATATATGTTTGTGTCAAGCTAGTATACACATAATAATGCATTATATATATATAATGGAGTGTCAAGGGGCATTTTAAGGACACCCTGGGTTTCCTTAATATGCCCTGCCAAGGTGTCCTTAAAACGCCCCTTGAAACTCCTCAGGCCACCTTAAGCCGCGCCACCTTAAGACAGAGGAAAGGGGCTGTCTTGCGAAGGCTCCTCCCCTGATTCGGATTGGCTCGTGAGGAATGTGGGCGTGGCTGGCTGAAAAATGTTGGGACGCAGCAGAGAAGGGAGAGGCGGGGCTTGTTAATTGGCCACGCCCCTTCGCGTGTGCATTCGGAAAGGCGGAGAAGAGGCGGGGCCTCTTCATGGCCACGCCTCCCACCGCCAGAGAAGTGAAGACCAGGCAGAAGGCGGGGCTTCGTCGTGGCCACGCCTCCCTGCCTATCGGGAGAGAAAACCAGGGAGGAGGCGGGGCTTATTTGTGGCCACGCCTTCCTCCTGGTATCTGGCGGGGCTTGTTGGATTGACCGCCAAAAGGGACAACGGGGAGGCGTGGCTTACTTGTAACCACGCCCCCACCGCGGCTGATTGGGGAGAGAGAAGGGGAAGGCGGGGCTTCTTCGTGGCCACACCCCTTCTGCATCTGATTGGGGAGAGAGGAGAAGGGGAAGGCGGGGCTTCTTTGTGGCCACACCCCCTCTGCATCTGATTGGTGAGAGAGAAGGGGAAGGCGGTGCTTCTTTGTGGCCACGCCCTCTTTCGCTCTCTGCAGGACCACAATAGGCAGGGGTGAGGCTTCGTCGTAACCACGCCCCTTCTGCCTACGCTAGGAAGGCGTGGTTTCTTCGTGGCTACACCCCCACATCTCATTGGAGAGAGTCTAGGAAAAACCACGCCCTTCTGCATGACGATAGGGACATAGGTGAAGGCGGGGCTTCTCAGTAGCCACGCCAAATCAATACCTGATTGGAGGAGAGAAGACTAGGGAAAGCCACGTCCCTTATGCCTGTAATGGAAGTGAATATAAGGGAGGCGGGGCTTTTCGGTAGCCACGCCTCCTCAATACCTGATTGGCGGAGAGAATACTAAGGAAAAGCCTAAGTCGGCTTGTGATGGGAGTGAAGATAAGGGAAGGCGGGGCTTCTTTGTAACCACGCCCCCTCAATACCTGATTGGAGGAGAGAAGACCAAGGAAGGCCACGTCCCTTATGCCTGTAATGGGAGTGTATATAAAGGAGGCGGGGCTTCTCCGTAGCCACGCCTCCTCAATACCTGATTGACAGAGAGAATACTAAGGCAAGCCTAAGTCGGCTTGTGATGGAAGATAAGGGAAGGCGGGGCTTCTCAGTAGCCACGCCCCTCAGCATCTGATGTTGTTGTTGTTGTTAGGCGGAGAGAATACTGAGGAAAAGCCTAAGTCGGCTTGTGATGGGAGTGAAGATAAGAAAAGGCGGGGCTTCTCAGCGGCCACGCCCCCTCACTACATGATTGGCAGAGAGAATACTAAGGAAAGCCTTGTGATAGGAGTGAAGATAAGGGAGGCGGGGCTTCTCAGCAGCCACGCCCCCTCAGCACCTGATTGACAGAAAGAATACTAAGGAAAGCCTAAGTCGGCTTGTGATGGAAGACAAGGGAAGGCGGGGCTTCTCATTAGCCACGCCCCCTCAATACCTGATTGGAGGAGAGAAGAGTAGGAAAAGCCACGTCCCTTATGCCTGTGATGGGAGTGAATATAAGGGAGGCGGGGCTTCTCAGCGGCCACGCCCCCTCAGTACCTGATTGGAGGCGAGAAGACCAGGAAAAGCCACGCCCCTTATGCTTGTAATAGGAGTGTACAGAAGGGAAGGCGGGGCTTCTCGGTGGCCACGCCCCCTCAGCACCTGATTGGCGGAGAGAATACTAAGGAAAGCCTCAGTGATTGGGGTGAAGATTAAGGGAAGGCGGGGCTTCTCAGTAGCCACGCCCCCTCGTTACCTGATTGGAGGAGAGAAGACCAGGGAAGCCACGTCTCTTTATAAGGGAGGCGGGGCTTCACAGTAGCCACGCCCCCTCAATACCTGATTGGAGGAGAGAAGACCAGGAAAAGCCACGCCCCTTATGCTTCTAATAGGAGTGTACAGAAGTGAAGGCGGGGCTTCTCGGCGACCACGCCCCCTCTTTACCTGATTGGCGGAGAGAAGGCTAGGGAAGCCACGCCCCCTCTGGCTGTGATGATAGGCCCCTAGGGGAAGGCGGGGCTTCTCGGTAGCCACGCCCCTCGGCCCGTGCTTTTGGGGGGCCATGCGGAAAGGGCCCCGCCGCATCAGAGCGGGGATGGGCTCCTCCCGGGAAGGCTTGGCGTCGAAGAGCTTGCCAATCGGAACCTCCAAGGGGGGGAAGAACCCCAAGCTTTTCCTGCTGCTGCTGCTCCTGGCCGGAGGATCCTTCCTGGGCCTTTACCTGTTGCTTTGGGCCTGGGAGGCAGAGCCAGAAGGAGAAGGCCAGGTGAGAGCTAGGGCAGGAATGAGCTCCAGCAGCCCTCCAGGGGGTTTGGACTACAACTCCCACAATTCCTAACAGCCTACGGCTGTTAGGAATTGTGGGAGTTGTAGTCCAAACCCCCTGGAGGGCCCAGGTTGGCCCAGATCCATTCATAACTTTGTAATTCTCTTTCTAGGAGGTGGATCACAAACCCAGGAGTCTGTCCAGCTCTGAGCTGAAAGGCCTGGCTTCCCAGGTGGATCTGCAAAGGCTTTGGGGCACTTACCTGCAGCCTTTCCTGGTGGAGAGGTTCCCCGGCAGCCCCGGAAACAAGAAGGTCCAGCAGGTGAGTCATTATCTATCCATATATATATAATTATTATTATCTACATATATATTATATTGGGAGGCTCCAGTAGCGCAGTGGGTTAAAGCGCTGAGTTGCTGAACTTGCTGGTTCGAATCCAGGGAGCGAGGTGAGCTCCTGCCGTTAGCCCCAGCTTCTGCCAACCTACAAGAGAGGAGATTCCATCTGAACATGCCTTGCCTGACTTACTGGGCAAGGGCCATTGCAGCTTCAAACTACAAGAGAGGAGATTCCATCTGAACATGAGGAAGAACTTCCTGACTGTGAGAGCCGTTCAGCAGTGGAACTCTCTGCCCCGGAGTGTGGTGGAGGCTCCTTCTTTGGAAGCTTTTGAACAAAGGCTGGATGGCCATCTGTCAGGGGTGATTTGAATGCAATATTCCTGCTTCTTGGCAGAATGGGGTTGGACTGGATGGCCCATGAAGCGTACTACATGTAATATTATTAGTATATAAATTTAATGTATTGTCGAAGGCTTTCATGGCCGGAATCACTGGGTGGTTTTTTAAATTAATAACAAGGATATATAAATAGTTATATATTATATTTATGATTCTAAAATTAATTAATTAATAATTATATTTATTGTATATAGATTTATGTAATAAATAAATATTTTAATATAATTGATTATTAATAACAAGGATATATACTATAAATATCATTTTATTCTATCTATTCTATCTATATATATAAAATTCTAAAGGTCGTGCATAGGCGCTCAAAAATGGAGAAACCACTGGAACAAATCTCACCAAATTTGCCCTTCATACCCCAAGGTGTGACCAACAACCCTCAGCATTAGTAAACACAACAAAACAAACTCACAATTTCCGATAAACACGGAGCATGCACGACCATATTCGCAAAAGCCAAACCAAGGAATGTGTATTCTGAATATTTGCATCTTCTGTAGTAGAGTAAGTTGCTGTAGGAACTCATTGAAGACTAGAACCCTGCGTCGCCTCTTGGATCCTAATTCTTCCCATTCTTCTCCCTTCTTTTGCTCCTAGTTCATCACGGAAAGGCTGCAAGGGCTCTCGGCTTCCTGGCACGTAGAGCTGGACTCTTTCCAGCAGCGGACGCCTCGCGGGGCTGTGGACTTTGCCAACGTGGTGGCCACCTTGGACCCCTCGGCCCCCTCCCGCCTGGCCCTGGCCTGCCACTATGACTCAAAATACTTTCCGCCGGACGAGAAGGGCAGGGTCTTTTTGGGGGCCACCGACTCTGCCGTGCCTTGCTCCATCTTGCTGGAGCTGGCGACGGCGTTGGATAAGGAGTTGCTGAAGTCCAAGAAGCAGGTGAGAAGGAAAGAGGAAAGTCCCTCAAGGGTCATCCAGTCCAACCAATATTTATATTCTTATAATTAATAATACATTATAATTAAAATATTTATTTTATTTATAATTTATTATTAATAGGATATATACATGTAATAAATATTATTTTATTATATGTATTATAATTAATTAACTTTTATGTAAAAATGTTATATTATAAATAAAATATTTTAATTATAATGTATTCATAATAAGAGGAATATAAATATAAATATTATTGTTTTTATATTACATTTATAATAATAATAATAAATATCACATTTTTACGTAAATGCTTTTAATTTATTATCATTTATAATAATAAATTTAATATAAAAACAATAATATGTATATTCTTATTATTAATAATACATTATAATTAAAATATGTATTTTATTTATAATAATTAATAGGATATATATATGTAATAAATATTATTATTTTATTATATGTATTATATGTATTATAATTATATGTATTCATAATTTATTATTAATAGGATATATGTATGTAATAAATATTATTTTATTATATGTATTATATGTATTATAATTAACTAACTTTTATGTAAAAATGTTATATTATAAATAAAATATTTATTTTAATTATAGTGTATTCATAATAAGAATATAATTTAAATATTGTTTTTATATTAAGTTTATTATTATAAATGATAATAAATTAAAAACTTTTACGTAAAAATATATTATAAATTATTTATTTATTTTTATTTTTATTTATTAATAATACTTATATTATGAATATTATTTTATTATATATTATATTATTGGGGTTGGTGTTGTTTTATATTTATTGTAATTGTTATATTGTTGTTTTGTTATTGTTGTTATTATTATTATTATTATTATTATTGGTGTTGCTATTTTATATTTATTATTATAAATTTAATATAAAATAATATTTATATTCTTATTTTTAATAAAACATTATAATTAAAATATGTATTTTATTTATAATTTATTATTAATAGGATATATATATGAAAGAAATAAACATTATTTTATTATGTGTATTATAATTAATTAATTAACTTTTATGTAAAATGTTATATTATCAATAAAATATTTATTTTAATTATAATGTATTCATAAAAAGAATATAAATATAAATATTATTGTTTTTATATTAAATTTATTATTATAAATCGTAATAAATTAAAAGCTTTTACGTATAAATGTGATATTATAAATAATGTTTTTATTTTTATTTTTGTTTATTAATTATACCTATATTATAAATATTATTTTATTTTATATTATATTATTGGGGTTGGTGTTGTTTTATATTTATTGTTATATTATTATTATTATTATTATTATTATTATTATTGTTGTTGTTGTTATTATTATTATTATTTGTGTGTTTGTTGACGAAACCAACCGGCTTCTCTTATAGGGCTCCAGGGTGACGCTCCAATTGGTCTTCTTCGATGGGGAGGAAGCATTCCATGAATGGAGCCCCACGGATTCCCTCTATGGGGCGCGCCACTTGGCCCAGCGCATGGCGCAAACCCCGCACCGCCCCGGCGTCAGCCAGCTCCAAGCCATAGTAAGCGATGCAAAGGCTTCGAAACAAGCAGTTGGGCTCATGCAAGGAATCTTTCCCGTGCCTTCCTAAGGATACGAGGGTTGAATGAAAAGTAACGCCTCCACCTGAACAACACAACCGTTCAATGCTAAGGCTTCCCGCCAAAATGGAACTGTAGAGGAGAGTCTACTGAACAAGCCAGTACCTGCCATCTGTTGAGGAGTTAGGAAGGTGGAGGCATTACTTTTCATTCAACCCTCATACATTTAAGACGAGGCATGAGCCAACTTGGGCCCTCCGGGTGTTTTGGACTTCAACTCCCACAATTCCTAACAGCCTATCGGCTGTTAGGAATTGTGGGAGTTGAAGTCCAAAACACCCGGAGGGCCCAAGTTGGCCCATGCCTCGTCTTAAATTTATGATATTTATAATTATATTAATGATACCAATAGTATATTATTATTATCAGGGTTGTTTTCATACTTTCTCTTCCTCGCAGTCTCTCTTTGTCCTCTTGGATTTATTGGGCGCCAAGCAGCCGACTCTCCGGAACCATTTTCCTGCCTCCGCCGGTTGGTTCGAAAGGCTTCTTGGCCTCGGTAAGCAATCAATAATCAATAATTGATTATGGTCAGCAGAGCCCTTAAGGAGTATGGAAGAATCACAGGCCTTCTTAGGCATTCTTGTCTCAAAGATAGTTCATAGAAGAGAGCCCCAAAGGCCATCTAGTCCAACCCGCTTCTGCCAGGCGGGAAAAGCACAATCAAAGCACTCCCGACGGATGGCCTTCCATCCCCATGAAATTTAGTAATTCATGGATACTAATATATTAGTAATATATTGTATTTCTATGCCCATTTGTTTTTTTAATATGTTGCATCCCGCTTCGAGCTATTAGTAGAGGCGGGAAATAAATAAAATGTATTATTGTTATTATTATTATTATTATTATTATTATTTTACTGAAACAAAAGCACAGTATGTCACAGCAAACGAGATCTATATGCTGGATTTCGTATCACAAAATCACAAGTCGAACACATCCCAAGCGTCCAGGGATATTATTATTATTATTATTATTATTAGAAATTATTATTTCTTCTCTTGATTATTATTATTATTATTATTATTATTATATTGTTGTATTCAGGGATTTCCCAAGCATCTAGGGCTGTGCGATTTTATTATTATTATTATTATTATTAAATTATTATTATTAGAAATTATTATTATTTCTTCTCCTAATTATTATTATTATTATTATTATTATTATTATATTGTTTTTGTATTCAGGGATTTCCCAAGCATCTAGGACTGTGTGATTTTATTATTATTATTATTATTATTATTAAATTATTATTATTAGAAATTATTATTATTTCTTCTCCTGATTGTTGTTGTTGTTGTTGTTGTTATTGTTGTTATTATTATTATTATTATTACATTGTTGTATTCAGAGATTTCCCAAGCGCCTAGGACTGTGATTTTATTATTATTATTATTATTAAATTATTATCATTATTATTAGAAATTATTATTATTTATTCTCTTTATTATTGTTGTTGTTGTTGTTGTTATATTGTTGTTGTATTCAGGGATTTCCCAAGCATCTAGGACTGTGTGATTTTATTATTATTGTTAATATTAAATTATTATTATTATTATTATTATTATTAGAAATTATTGCTATTTCTTCTCTTTATAATAATAATAATAATAATAATAATAATAATTATTATTATTATTATTATTATATTGTTGTTGTCTTCAGCGATTTCCCAAGCGTCTAGGACTGTGTGATTTTATTATTATTATTATTATTAAATTATTATTATTATTATTATTATTATTAGAAATTATTATTATTTCTTCTCTTGATTATTATTGTTGTTGTTGTTGTATTCAGGGATTTCCCAAGCATCTAGGACTGTGTGATTTTATTATTGTTATTATTATATATTATATATTATTATTATTTCTTCTCTTGATGATTATTATTATTATTATTATTATTATTATTATTATTCTATTGTTGTTGTCTTCGGGGATTTCCCAAGCGTCTAGGACTGTGTGATTTTATTATTATTATTATTATTAGCAATTATTATTATTATTATTTCTTGATTGTTGTTATTATTATTATATTGTTTTCAGGGATTTCCCAAGCGTCTAGGACTGTGTGATTTTATTATTATTATTATTATTATTATTATTATTATTAGAAATTATTATTATTATTCTCTTCATTGTTGTTATTATTATTATTATTATATTGTTGTTGTATTCAGGGATTGAATTATTATTATTTCTTCTCTTGATTGTTGTTGTTGTTATTATTGTTATTATTGTTATTATTGTTATTATTGTTATTATTATTATTATTATTATTATTATTATATTGTTGTTATATTCAGGGATTGAATGTTTGCCTTTTATGTTTGGAAATCACCCTGAATCTCTCTGGGGAGATAGAGTAGAATATAAATAGAGTGTTGTTGTTGTTATTGTTGTTACTTAATTACTCCAAACTACTTTGCATAAATTCAGATCTACTTTGAATCTCATTATTTAATCCAAACCACTTTGGAGAAAGGCGGGGTCGTACATTGAATGGATGGACAAAGGAATAGTTAACTCTAACTGCTGGGGATGATGGGCATTGTAGTCTGGGGTCTTGCCAATCCTTCTATGGGGACTTGTGTGCTCCAAGGATGCCCCAAATGCAGGCATGGGCAAACTTGGGCCTTCCAGGTGTTTTGGACTACAACTCCCACAATTCCTAACAGCCGGTAGGCTGTTAGGAATTGTGGGAGTTGTAGTCCAAAACACCTGGAGGGCCCAAGTTTGCCCATGCCTGCATTTGGGGCATCCTTCATGCCTTCTGTCTGTCCCTGCAGAGAAGCGTCTCCATCGCCTCGGCCTCCTGGAGTCCCACCGGGAGGAGCAGATGTACTTCCAACGGGAGCCCTCCTACCACGTCATTGAAGACGACCACGTCCCCTTCCTCCAGAAAGGTACCTCCTCTCCCTTTTTTAACATAATGTACATATGTATTTTGTTGTTATAAATTCTTTCAGTCGCTTCCGACTCTTTGTGACCTCATGGACCAGTATATGTATTTTAATACATATTAATTGATTTATTAATATTAATACTATTTCCTTTGCGGCTCTATCTTTCCTCCCTCTGTTTCCCTTGTACATTTCCTCCTATTTTCGTTCTTTCTTTTCTTCTTTCCTTGCTTTCCCTCATACACTTCTCTCTAACTTTTCTTTCCTTTTCTCTCTTCCATCCCTTCCTTTGTCCCTTCTTCCTCTTTTTTCCTCTCCTCCGCTCATACATTTCTTCTTTCCTCCCTTCCTTCCCTTCCTCACTCCCTCCTTGTCCCATCTTTCCTTTTTCCTTCCTTCCCTTCCTTTTTCATTCCCTCTTCCTCATTCTCTCCTCTTTCTTCCTTTCTTCCTCTCCTCCCTTGCTTCTCTTTCTCACTCCCTTGTCTTCTCATCTTTCCTTTCTCCTTCCTTCCTTCCCTTTTTCATTTCCTCTTCCTTCCTCATTCTCTCCTCTTCCTTCCTTCCTTTTTTCATTCCCTCCTCCTTCCTTCCTTTCTCACCTCTCCTCCTTCTCTTCCCATCTTTCCTTCCTTCCTTCCTTCCTTCCTTCCTTCCTTCCTTCCTTCCTTCCTTCCTTCCTTTTTTTCATTCCCTCCTTCATTCCTCACCTCTCTTCCTTCTTCCCTTTTTTGTTCCCTCCTCCTTCCTTTGCTTCTCACTCTCTCCACTTCCTTCTCCTTCCTTCCTTCTTCCTCCCCTTTCTCACTCCCTTCTCCTTCCTTCCTTCCTTCCTTCCTTCCTTCCTTCCTTCCTTTTTTCATTCCTTCTTCCTCATTTTCTCTTCCTTCCTTCCCTTTTTCATCCCCTCCTCCTTCCTTCCTTTCTCACGTTCTCCTCCTTCCCTCTTCTCCTTCCTTCCTTCCTTCCTTCCTTCCTTCCTTCCTTCCTCCTTCCTTCCCTTTTTCATTCCCCTTCCTTCCTCATTCTCTCCCCTTCCTTCCTTCCTTCCTTCCTTCCTTCCTTCCTTCCTTCCTTCCTTCCTTCCTTCCTTCCCCTCCTCCTTCCTTCCTTTCTCATCTCTCCTTCTCTTTCCTTCCTTCCTTCCCTTTTTTATTCCCTCTTCCTTCCTCATTCTCCTTCCTTCCTTCCTTCCTTCCTTCCTCCTTCCTTTTCATTTCCTCTTCCTTCCTCATTCTCTCCTCCTCCTTCCTTCCCTTTTTCATTCCCTCCTCCTTCCTTCCTTCCTTTCTCACTCTCTCCACTTCCTTCCTTCTCCTTCCTTCCTTCCTTCCTTCCTCCTTCCTTCCCTTTTTCATTCCCCTTCCTTCCTCATTCTCTCCCCTTCCTTCCTTCCTTCCTTCCTTCCTTCCTTCCTTCCTTCCTTCCTTCCTTCCTTCCCCTCCTCCTTCCTTCCTTTCTCATCTCTCCTTCTCTTTCCTTCCTTCCTTCCCTTTTTTATTCCCTCTTCCTTCCTCATTCTCCTTCCTTCCTTCCTTTCTCACCTCTCCTCCTTCTCCTTCCTTCCTTCCTTCCTTCCTCCTTCCTTTTCATTTCCTCTTCCTTCCTCATTCTCTCCTCCTCCTTCCTTCCCTTTTTCATTCCCTCCTCCTTCCTTCCTTCCTTTCTCACTCTCTCCACTTCCTTCCTTCTCCTTCCTTCCTTCCTTCCTTCCTCCTTCCCTTTTTCATTCCCCTTCCTTCCTCATTCTCTCCCCTTCCTTCCTTCCTTCCTTCCTTCCTTCCTTCCTTCCTTCCCCTCCTCCTTCCTTCCTTTCTCATCTCTCCTTCTCTTTCCTTCCTTCCTTCCCTTTTTTATTCCCTCTTCCTTCCTCATTCTCCTTCCTTCCTTTCTCACCTCTCCTCCTTCTCCTTCCTTCCTTCCTTCCTTCCTTCCTTCCTTCCTTCCTCCTTCCTTTTCATTTCCTCTTCCTTCCTCATTCTCTCCTCCTCCTTCCTTCCCTTTTTCATTCCCTCCTCCTTCCTTCCTTCCTTTCTCACTCTCTCCACTTCCTTCCTTCTCCTTCCTTCCTTCCTTCCTTCTTCCTTCCCTTTCTCACTCCCTTTGGTTCTCAATCAAGAGAAGAAATAATAATAATAATAATAATAATAATAATAATAATTTTCATTTGCATGGAATTGCAAACCTATGTTTTCCTTTGCCAAAGGCGTTCCCGTCCTTCACCTCATTGCCACCCCGTTCCCGCAAGTCTGGCACACGATGGAAGACACTGAAGCCCATCTCCATCCTCCCACCATCCAAAACCTGTGTACAATCCTGGCTGCTTTCCTAGCAGAGTATTTGCACCTATAGATGGAAGGCATCCATGTAATTTGGACAACCTGAGCCATGATCCGATGGAGACTGTTACACAGAACGATATTCCCCATGGGAATGAGGTGCTATGGGAAAGCCGTGAACTGCCATATTGAGCCACAGGTCCTGGAGGAAGTGTTGCCAACCAACCAAGAGGACCACAATCTGTTCAGAAGAGGCCAACAAATCAAAGGACTTCCTTCTTCCCTTGAGATTCTTGTTTTGGCAGGACATGTTGCCAAAGACAAGGAGAGCCGCACTTGGTCCATCTCTGTTGCAGTCTTTTGCTTGCAAATCCAGCAAGAGTCTCACTGCTAAAAATAAAAATATTGTGACCAAGTTCCCCTCCAGAGCCATTTCAGGGACCTCATTTCATGGCCGAAACCGTCCAAATGCTCAATTTCTTGGTTTCACAAATACCGTATTTCATCGCATAATAGTCACCACAGCATAATAGATGCACCCCAATTTGTGAGATGCCCCAGAAATTGTATTTTTGTTTTCCTCGCATAATAGTCGCACCCTCATTTTGTGCTGGTTTCCTTTCCTTCCTTCCTTCCTTCCTTCCTTCCTTCTTTCTCAGTTTAAAAACTATATGGATGTTTCTGGAGCTCCACTCTTCTCTCCTCCCTCTGAGGCCTTAAGGCGGTTCACAAAACCTGGAATGGAGTTCTTTGGTGAAAGGAGGAAGGAGAGACGATCTGCACAGCAAAGACCTCCATTCCAGATTTTTTAAACTGCCTTGCCTTGGAGGGAGGAGAAAGGAGAGAAGAGTGGAGCTTGAAAGACCTATATTTTATTGTTTTTGAATACCTTGCCTTCGGAGGAAAGAGGAAGGAGAGAAGAGTGGAGCTTCAGAGACCTCCATTTTATTGTTCTTTTCAACTTTACCTTCAGAGGAAGGAGAAAGGAGTAAGGAGAGAAGAATGGAGCTTCAGAGACCTCTGTTTATTGTTTTTGAACTACTTTGCCTTTGGAGGAAGGAGAGAGAAGAGAAGAGTGGAGCTCCAGAGACCTCCATTTTATTGTTTTTGAACAACTTTGCCTTCGGAAGAAGGAGAAAGGAGAGAAGAGTGGAGCTCCAGAGACCTCCGTTTTATTGTTTTTGAACAACTTTGCCTTTGGAGGAAGGAGAAAGGAGAGAAGACTGGAGCTCCAGAGACCTATATTTTATTGTTTTTGAATACTTTGCCTTGGGAGGAAGGAGAGAAGAGTGGAGCTCCAGATACCTCCATTTTATTGTTCTTTTCAGCTTTACCTTCGGAGGAAGGAAGAAGGAGAGAAGAGTGGAGCTCCAGATTCCTCCATTTTATTGTTTTTGAACAACTTTGCCTTCAGAGGAAGGAGAAAGGAGAGAAGAGTGGAGCTTCAAAGACCTATATTTTATTGTTTTTGAATACTTTGCCTTCGGAGGAAGGAGAAAGGAGAGAAGAGTGGAGCTTCAGAGACCTCAATTTTATTGTTTTTAAACTACTTTGCCTTCGGAGGAAGGGGAAAGGAGAGAAGAGTGGAGCTCCAGATACCTCCGTTTTATTGGTTTTGAACAACTTTGCCTTTGGAGGAAGGAGAAAGGAGAGAAGAGTGGAGCTTCAGAGACTTATATTTTGTTGTTTTTGAACTACTTTGCTTTTGGAGGAAGGAGAAAGGAGAGAAGAATGGAGCTCCAGAGACCTCCATTTTATTGTTTTTGAATGCTTTTGGTGGAAGGAGAAAGGAGAGAAGAGTGGAGCTCCAGAGACCTCCGTTTTATTGTTCTTTTCAACTTTACCTTCAGAGGAAGGAGAAAGGAGAGAAGAGTGGAGCTTCAGAGACCTCTGTTTATTGTTTTTGAATACTTTGCCTTCGGAGGAAGGAGAAAGAAGAGAAGAATGGAGCTTCAGAGACCTATATTTTATTGTTTAGAATACTTTGCCTTCGGAGGAAGGAGAAAGGAGAGAAGAGTGGAGCTCCAGAGACCTCAATTTTATTGTTTTTGAACTATTCTGCCTTCGGAAGAAGGAGAAAGGAGAGAAAAGTCGAGCTCCAGAGACCTATATTTTATTGTTTTTGAACAACTTTGCCTTTGGAGGAAGGAGAAAGGAGAGAAGAGTGGAGCTCCAGATACCTCCGTTTTATTGTTCTTTTCAACTTTACCTTCGGAGGAAGGAGAAAGGAGAGAAGAGTGGAGCTCCACAGACCTCAATTTTATAGCTTTTTAACAATGGAGGAAGGCGAAAGGAGAGAAGATTGGAGCTTCAAAGACCTATATTTTATTGTTTTTGAATACTTTGCCCTCGGAGGAAGGAGAAAGGAGAGAAAAGTGGAGCTCCAGATACTTCCGTTTTATTGTTTTCAAACTGCTTTGCCTTTGGAGAAGGAAGGAAGGGAAGAGAAGAATCAGTCTGCAGTTTGGCTCTGCAGTTTTATACAGGAACAGAGCTATTTGTTTTGAGGCTGGATCATCCCTCCTCCCCTTCCAGAGGTAAGGCATTTTATTTAAAAAGAAACTGGAGGGGGAAAAAACAAGATTTTTTTTCCTCGCATAATAGTCGCACCCCTTTGATGGAAAAAAAAGGAGGAAATGTGACTATTATTCAGTGAAATACGGTATTTAGACTATGATGGAAGCAGTGTGCCCTCCAGGATGATCTCAACCACTACCTCTGGTGCCATTGTCCCATGCAAGGTCCGTTGTTTTTAAATGTATTGTTAGGCCTTGGGGGCCTTTTTCAGAAAGTTTGGGAGATAAAAGAGTCAACAATTAACAATTTTTGTCTGGAGTCTCATTGGGGCATAGCACCGGTATAACTCAGGGGGAAACTATTATTCTCTTTGACTTCTTCTATAAAAAGCAGAAGCAAGAACAGGAAAGAGGAAGAAAGATTATATCTATCTATATATCTATCAAAATCCTCTCGTTTTCCAATGTATGCTAACACAGATTAACACAGCTCTCTTTTTATATATATTTCCTCGCATAATAGTCGCTCTCTTTTTCAAAACTTGCAAGATCAATCATATCTATCTCCTATGGATTGTATAGATCAATGCAACTCTTTCCTTAGAAACGTCAAGAACATTCATAATATAGATGATTTGTAAGATATATATATTTCCTCGCATAATAGTCGCTCCCTTTTTCAAAACTTCCATAATCAATCATATCTATCTCCTATGGATTGTATAGATTAATGCAACTCTTTCCTTAGAAACGTCAAGAAGGTTCATAATATATATGATCTGTAAGATATATATATATATCCTCGCATAATAGTCGCTCTCTTTTTCAAAACTTCCATAATCAATCATATCTATCTCTTATGGATTGTATAGATTAATGCAACTCTTTCCTTAGAAACACCAAGAACATTCATAATATATATGATTTGTAAGATATATATTTCCTTGCATAATAGTCGGTCTTTTTCAAAACTTGCAAGATCAATCATATCTATCTCCTAGAGATTGTATAGATGAATGCAACTCTTTCCTTAGAAACGTCAAGAACATTCATAATATATATGATCTGTAATATATATATATATATATATCCTCTCATAATAGTCGCTCTCTTTTTCAAAACTTGCAAGATCAATCATATTTATCTCCTATAGATTGTATAGATTAATGTAACTCTTTCCTTAGAAACATCAAGAACATTCATAATATATATGATCTGTAAGATATATATATATATATATATATATATCTCCTCGCATATAATAGTTGCTCTCTTTTTCAAAACTTGCAAGATTAATCTTTTCTATCTCCTATAGATTGTATAGATTAATGCAACTCTTTCCTTAGAAACGTCAAGAACATTCATAATATATATGATCTGTAAGATATATATATATATATATATATATCCTCGCATATAATAGTTGCTCTCTTTTTCAAAACTTGCAAGATCAATCTTTTCTATCTCATAGATTGTATAGATTAATGCAACTTTTTCCTTAGAAACGTCAAGAACATTCATAATATATATGATCTGTATATATATATTTCCTCGCATAATAGTCGCTCTCTTTTGCTGAATGCCAAGAACATTCACACAAACACACACAAACACACACATATATAAAAATCTTACAGATCATACTGTCTTTAAAACATCAAGAACATTCTCATATATATATATATATATATATATATATATATATACACACACACACACATATACATATACATAATATCTTACAGATTGTGTATATTAACATCTGCCTAAAAACTTCAAGAACATTCATATATATATATATATATATACACACACACACACACTCACATACAAATCTTATGTATTAATAGTTTTCTAAAAACTTCAAGAACATTTACATATACATACACACACACACACACACACATATCTTACAGATTGTGTATATTAACATCTGCCTAAAAACTTCAAGAACATTCATATATCTATAGATATATATCTTGCAGAGTGTATATATTACCACACCACAGTTCTCTTTTAAAAGTTCAACATATATATACACACACACACACTTTCAGATCGTATGTATTACCACAGCTCTCTTTAAAAACATCAAGAACATTCATATAGATAGATAGATATCTTATGCATTCAATATATAACACAACTCTCTCTAAAAACTTCAATAACTTTCATGTAAACACACACATACATATATATACACACTTCTTAACAGATTATATATATTAACACAGCTCTCTCTTTAAAAACTTCAAAATCATATATACAAACGCACTTATAGATATAAATCTTAAAGTCAATATGTGGCCATCCTGCCCATTCTTTGGCTGCATTAGTTTATTCACTTGCAAAATGTATGCTAATCAAGGTGGTTGAAACATTCACACCTAGCTCCAGCAGACAAGAGTCCTTTGTCCCGTCCTGGTCATTCCGCATATATATAAACCCATTTTCCTAGTTCCAACAGACCTCACAACCTCTGAGGATGCTTGCCATAGATGCAGGCAAAACGTCAGGAGAGAATGCCTCTAGAACATGGCCATATAGCCCGAAAAAACCAACAACAACCCACTGTATGCCATACCTTGGCCACAAGGAGGCAGCACCAGCACACAGATGGGCCAGCATGAAAAACAACAACATAGCAATCTATTTTTTTGTGGGAGTAGTTTTGGGGTTTCCTAGTTCGGAAAAGGTACAAAGCCCTGCAGCCCAAGGATATATCTATGGGGATAGGATGACCTCCTTTGTATTATAATATATTCCACAACGAATATTGCAGAAAACAAATAATATAATAAATACAATTAAATAAATAAATATACCACGAAGACTGGAGCATACCAGGCGTTGTAGTCCAAAAAGTAATATTTTCCATTTGCTCGCAAAACTCTTTGAATTCCAGACAATAGCTGTTATGGAAAAGGAACAACATATATACATACATATATACACATACACACGCATATGCATGCATATATATATATGTGGGGGAGAGGTATATATATGGGGTGTGTGTGTCTCTGTGTGTGTATGTATGTATACATATGTCTGTGTGTATGTATGTATATTCTGTGTATGTATGTATGTTTACATATATATGTATACATATATATGCACACACACGCAGTATATATATATATATATATATATATATATATATATATATAATCAAATTCTATAGCTGTTTGTGTACATATACTCACACACACACATATATATCTGCCAACCTAGCAGTTCAAAAACATGAAAATGTGAGTAGATCAATAGGTACCGCTCCGGTGGGAAGGTAATGGCGCTCCATGCAGTCATGCTGGCCACATGACCTTGGAGGTGTCTACGGACAACACCGGCTCTTTGGCTTAGAAATGGAGATGAGCACCAACCCCAGAGGCCATAGACTTAATGTCAGGGGAAAACCTTTACTCCCCCCACTCTATATATAATAGTAAAAAGGTAAAGGTAGTCCCCTGACATTAAGTCCAGTCATGTCTGACTCTGGGGTGTGGTGCTCATCTCCATTTCTAAGCCGAAGAGCCAGTGTTGTCCGTAGACACCTCCAAGGTCATGTGGCCGGCATGACTGCATGGAGCACTGTTACCTTCCCGCCGGAGCGGTACCTATTGATCTACTGACATTTGCATGTTTTTGAACTGCTAGGTTGGCAGAAGCTAGGGCTGACAGCGGAAGCTCACGCCACTCCCTGGAATCGAACCTGCGACCTTTCGATCAACAAGCTCATCAGCTCAGTGCTTTAACCCACTGCGCCACCGGGGCTCCCCCTATATATAATATACTTTACTATATATTGTGTGTTACATGCATACATACATATGTGTGTATATGTGTATGTATATGAAGGAGCTGGGGGTGGTGACGGCCAACAGGGAGCTCTGGTGTGGGCTGGTCCATGAGGTCACGAAGAGTCGGAGACGACTGAACGAATTAACAACAACATGTGCTGTTCCTTTGATAGGTAATTAATACTATATATATTGTCCTTCCACATCTAATATATATTCAATTAAAATCTATGGCTGAGTTCATCTTGGTCAGAGCGATTGGAAAACTCCATCTATGGGTGCATCTGCACTGCAGAATTAACACAGTTTGGCACCACTTTCTGGTGCCATGGCTCAATACCATGGAATCCCAAGAGTTGTAGTTGTATTTGGCAGAGAAGGCTAAGGACCTTGTAAAACTACAATCCCCATGATTCCATAGTGTTGGGCCATGGTAGTTCAAGTGGTACCAAACTGCATTGATTTGATAGTGTAGACGAACCTATAATAATTCAATGAAACTCAAGAGAAGAGGAAAGCTATATTTGCTTAGAGGAACTCGGGGTCCAATTTATAATTTGCTGCCACAGCGTTCTGGATTCTCACTTTTTAATTAAAGACAAACCTCGTTCCCTAATTAAGAAGCGAGGAGAAACTCAAGCCGGGGGCTAACAGTCATTGAATGAAAAAGGAAACGTGTTTCGACCGAGAATTATTCAGAGCAGGGAACCCAGAGGCATTTCGAGCCATGAAGAGCAAACGAGTGTCTATGTGGAACCAAAAAAGCACCATCTATATACATAAAAATGTAATGTTCGTTTGTGGGATTAACAGAACTCAAAAACCACTGAACGAATTGACACCAAATTTGGACACAAGACACCTATCAGGCTAACGAGTGATCATCACTCATAAAAACACTGAAAAACATAGCAGAAGGGACTTAAAAAGCCAACCCACCCCCAAAAAAATTACAACACATGTGCAAAACCACATATATATACACAAACACACACATATTCACACACAAAACACATACACAGAAAGGGGGAATGAAGCAAGGAGGAAGGAAGGAGAGAAGGAAGGAAAGAAGGAGGGAAGGAGAGAAAGAAGGAAAGAAACATTGAGAAGGAAGGAGGGAGAGAAAGAGTGAAAGAAGGACGGAAGGAGAGAAAGAAGGAAGGAAAGAAACATTGAGAAGGAAGGAGAGGAGGGAGAGAAAGAGGGAAAGAAGGATGGAAGGAGAGAAAGAAGGCAAGAAAGATGAAGGAAGGAAGGAAGGAGAGAAGGAGGGAGAGAAAGAGGGAAAGAAGGAGGGAAGGAGAGAAAGAAGGAAAGAAACATTGAGAAGGAAGGAGGGAGAGAAAGAGGGAAAGAAGGACGGAAGGAGAGAAAGAAGGAAGGAAAGAAAGATAGAGAAGGAAGGAAGGAGAGTCAGAGGAAAGGAGAGAAGGAAAGAAGGAAAGGTAGAGAAGGAAGAAGAGAAGGAAATAAAAAAGTGAAAGAGGGAAGGAAGGAGAGAGGGAATGAAAGAGAGAAAGAGGAAAGGAAGGAAGGAAAGAGACAAAAAAGGATGGAACCAAAGAGCAAAGGAAGCAAGAAAAGAAACAGGTAGAGATGGAAGAAAGAAGGGAAAGAAAAAGAGGGAAGACAGGAAAGAGGGAGGGAAGGAAGGAGTGAATAAAAATGGAGAAGGAGGGAGGGAAGGTTTGCCACAGCAACGCGTGGCAGGTACAGCTAGTGTGTAAACACACACATATACACACACACACCATGCTCCTTTCCTCTCATATTATAAAGAAAGCAACCCTCTCTATATAATGGGACTGTGGCGCAGCTGGCTGGGAATCAGCTGCATTAAGATCACAACTGACCGAAAGGTCATGAGTTCGAACCCAGCCTGGGTTAGAGTGACCTTCCGACCAATTTGTGTAGCTTGCTGCCGACCTTTGCAGTCCGAAAGACAGTTGCTTCTGTCAAGAAGGAAATTTAGGTACCGCTTATGTGGGGAGGCAAATTTAACTAATTTACGAGGCCATAAAAATATCCAGCAAGCATGCAAAGAATGAGGAAGTACTTCAGTGTCACAAATGGTCGGTGAAGGGACAGTTCCCTTGGTGGCCAAAATACCCTCAAGAAAAGCTGGAATGTTACATAGCCTCAGTGTGTCTGTCTTTATATTTTGTGTGTCTATGGCATTGAATGTTTGCCATGTATATGTACATTGTAACCCACCCTGAGTCCCCTGCGGGGTGAGAAGGGCAGAATATAAATACTGTAAATAAATAAAATCTGGAAGGAAGGAAGGAAGGAAGGAATCAATCATATCATAGAATCATAGAAGGAAGGAAGGAAGGAAGGAAGGAAGGAAGGAAGGAAGGAAGGAAGGAAGGAAGGAAGGAAGGAAAGAGGGAAGGAAAGAAGGAAAGAAGGAAAGAGGGAAGGAAAGAAGTAAGGCAGGAAAGAAGGGAGGGAGGGAGGGAGGGAGGGAGGGAGGGAGGGAGGAAGGAAGGAAGGAAGGAAGGAAGGAAGGAAGGAAGGGGAGAGGGAAGGAAGGAATAAGTAACAAAGGAAATAACAAGGGAAAGAAAGAAAGAAGGAAAGAAAGAAACAAAGGAAAGAAGGAAGGTAGAAAGGGAGGGATGAAGGGAGGGAGGGAGGGAGAAAGGAAGAAATAAGGAAGGAAAGAAAGTAACAGGAAAGAAGGAAGAAACGAGGGAAGGAAGGAAAGAAGGGAGGGAGGAAGGGAGGGAGGGAGGAGAGAGGCAAGGAAGGAAACAGGGAAGGAAGGAGAGAGGGAAGGAAGGAATAAATAACAAATGAAATAAGGAAGGAAAGAAATTAACAAAGGAAAGAAGGAAAGAAAATAATGAAGGAAGGAAGGAAGGAAGGAAGGAAAGCAGGAAGGGAGGGAGGAAGGGAGGAAGGAAGAAATAAGGAAGGAAAGAAAGTAACAAAGGAAAGAAGGAAAGAAAGTAACAAATGAAAGATGGAAGGAGGGGAAGGAGGAAGGAAGAAAAGAGGGAAGGAAGGAAAGAAGTAAGAAAGGAAAGAAGGGAGGGAGGAGAGAGGGAAGGAAGGAAAGAGGGAAGGAGAGAAGGAAGGAATAAGTAACAAACCAAATAAGGAAGGAAAGAAATTAACAAAGGAGAGAAGGAAAGAAAATAATGAAGGAAAGCAGAAGAGAGGGAGGGTGGGAGGGAAGGAAGAAATAAGGAAGGAAAGAAAGTAACAAAGGAAAGAAGGAAGGAGGGGAGGGAGGGAGGAAGGAAAGAGGCAAGGAAGGAAGGAAAGAAGGAAAAAAGGAAGGAAAGAAGGGAGGGAGGGAGCAGAGAGGGAAGGAAGAAAAAGGGAAGGAAGTAGAGAGGGAAGGAGGGAATAAGTAACAAATGAAATAAGGAAGGAAAGAAAGTAACAAAGGAAAGAAGGGAAGAAAATAATGAAGGAAAGAAGAAAGGAGGGGGAGGGAGGGAGCAAGGAAGGAAGGAAGGGTGGAAAGAAGAAAGGCTCCAGTTTACACTGAATATAACTTGCTGGTGGGGAGGGTGATCTTATTACCTTACATATCTATTTTGAATTTTTGGGAAGCACTCGGTGGTGGAGAGCAAGAGGGTTGGGCGGCACATCTCTCCTTTGGTCCGATGAGCATGCTCAGGAGCGCAAGGAAGCCCACAGCTTCTGTTATCTTCCGAACACACTTAAGGCTTCCGCTGTTGCGGCAGCTGACAAAACATATTGGACGACAGGGACCACAGATTGGCGCAGCAGCGTGGGGCGATGGAGTGGAACAAGAGGCTCTGAGCCAAAAAAACAAAAACAAAACCCGACTCCAAGATTGAAATTGCTCAAGTCGGGAGTAGCCATCTATTCCGATCAAAGACCCAATCAAAGCCCTCCCCTCCCTTGTCCATCCTTGGGGATATAGGGTGCAAAACGACCGATCAGCAAAAAACAGCTTGGCGGAAGCATTTGCATATCCGAGAATAAATTAAAGGCATTTTCCGTGGATTGTTTTGATGGCGCCACGAGGCCTTTCTCCCCCCCTTTTTTTAGCCTGTGTTTCCCTCTCGCTGTCGGACCCTGATAAAAGCTTGCTATCTCTTCCTGGAGATCCATCTGGGAGAAATCATTCCCAGAGGCAACGGAGCAATGTATTCTTCCCCTTTAATCCCCCCCAAATGCATAATTAATTTACCGAAATGAGGACAGAAGGCTGGGGGCAGGAAAGGTGAACTTAGAGTTGGAAAAGAGAGATATCCGGACGGGATGGGCGCATGCATCTGTCCAAGGCCATTAGGCACAATAGCTATCTGGATCCTCCAGCTGTCAGTGCAGTCAACCACAGAAGACTACTTTCTTCAATGCTTTGGAAACTCAACTGGATCGAACGCAGACCACAAGGTAGAAAGGGGGGAAAAAATAAGGTTTATTTGTAGAAAAAGATTCACCGCAACACAGGATTATATAGCAAAAAGTGGGGCCACACAGAAAGATGGGGAGACGAGGCAATCCTTTCCGGGAAAAGAAGCCGAGAGGAATGTTTTGGAAGAGATTACATAGACTTGTTAGGCGAGGGACTGACAAAAGTCGCTTCCTCTGCAGAGCTTAATAGTGGACTATAATTCCCAGAATCTCCTCAAGTCAGACTAGAGAAGTCTGGGATTTACAGAGCCAAAAGCTACACACCATACCCTGATCTCAAGCCTGAAGAATCATAGTTTTTGTCTGGCTATGACCCCCCCCCCCCCAACTCCTTTTGGGTTCATCTCCCGGAATAAACAACAGAAGGAAGGAAGCTCCCAAATGGCAGGTATTTTGCAAGCTGCGTCCTCTGTATTTTGCCGTGTTTGAGCTTGTAAACAGTGATGTCAACATCCTTCATTGGAGATAATTATTATATTATTCATTGCCAAGCCACCCCCTGCTCCCTGGCTTTGTCCGCTGAAGGGACTACGTTCTCGTCTCAAGTTTGTTCATATACTCCTGCAGCGCTTGCAGGCGAGCGTCAATCTCAGAGAGGTCTGCGGATGGCTCGTCGTCATACAGATTCTCTGTCGGGACAAGGAAACGGGATGTTAACCCCAGCGAAGAGACAGGCATATAATAATAATAAAACTTTATTTATATACTTGCTCTATCTTCCCAAAGGGACTCAGGGTGGTTTCCAAGTATCAGCACCAGCACATACAGAACCACAACATAGGCAAAAATAACTATACTGACAACATAAGCATAAGATTATCCCGGTAACACATATACTGTATATACACAAGTATAAGCCGACCCGAATATAAACCGAGGCACCTAATTTTATCACAAAAAGACTGGGAAAATGTATTGACTCAAGTATAAGCCGAGGGTGGGAAATGCATCCACTATGGGTCAATTTCAAAATAAAAATAGATACCAATAAAATTACATTAATTGGGGCATCAATAGGCTAAATGTTTCTGAATATTTACATAAAACCGTAATTTAAGATAAGACTGCCCAACTCTTATTAAACCATTGTTCTATCCTCCTTCAATGTAAATGTACTTATTATTAAAATAATAAATATAATAAAAAATGGAGTAAAATAATGAAAATGAAATAAAAACAGTACTAATAGAGTAAAATAATAAATGTAGTAATAATAGGGTAAAATACTGTAAATGTAATAATAATAGAGCAAAATAATAAATATAATAATAATAGAGCAAAATAATGTAAATATAATAACAGAGTAAAATAATAAATATAATAAAAATAATGCTAATAACAGAGTAAAAGAATAAATAACCTTGACTCGAGTATAAGCCGAGGGGAGCTTTTTCAGACTAAAAAAGGGGCTGAAAAACTAGGCTTATACTCGAGTATATACAGTATATTAAAAGAAATCTGCCTGTTCTCCATGCCTTTTTTATTCGTTAGTGCATGGGAAGGAATGGGTCAGAACAATTAAAAAGGCCAGGCTGAGACTGGTACAAAATCGAAGTAAGAGGTGCCCAGAATTTTGGTACAGTACTGTAATAGACTAACAACAATGGCAGGAACGGGCTTGTGGCTGCTCATCCCAGGGGCCTGTTAGAATGACCAGGGTAATAAATAGGAGGTGCAAGGCTGTATCCGACAACGTCTGGGCTGGGCTAGCACTGGTCACTCTCAAAGATTTGCTGAAACCACAGAGTCTTCAAACTCTTACAAAAAAAGGGATGGGGCATGTCTTATTTCCCTTGGAAGGGTGTTCCAGAGGTGGGGGGCCACCACCGAGAAGGCCCTCTCTCTCGTCCCCACAACCATGCTTGTGACGGTGGTGGAAGCAAGAGGAGGGCCTCCCCGGATGATTCGCACCAGTTCATACAGAAAGAGATAGGTGGGGCCTGATCCGTTTAGAGCAGCGGTTCTCAACCTGGGGGTTGCGACCCCCAGGGGGGTTGTTGGGCCATTTTTTGGGGGGGTCATGAAGCTGCCTTGGTTGGCCCCGCCCTGACCAAAATGGCTGCCGACCCTTGCCCAAACGCTTCCTGCCTCCTGCGCCTTTCTGAGTTCAGAAGGTGGGGGGGGGGAGCAGAGGGCTGCCCTCATGGCCCTGCCATGAGCACAGCCTTTCTGCCCACCCCCCGCACCTTTCCGAGTTCGAAGGGCGTGGTGGGAGAGGCGGAGGGCTACCCTCACGGCCTTGCCATGAGCGCAACCTTTCTGTCCGCCCCCCATGCACCCTTCCGAGCTCTTTGATGGCATGGGAACTATACATCCCAGTAGCTCCCAAATGCCAAGGTCTGTTTTCCCCAAACTCCACCAGTGTTCACATTGGGACATATTGAGTATCCATGCCAAGTTTGGTCCAGATCCATCAGTGTTTGAGTCTGCAATGCTCTCTGGATGCAGGTGATCTACAACTCCAAAACTTAAGGTCAGTGCTCACCAAACCCTTCCAGTATTTTCTGTTGCTGGTGGGAGTTCTCTGTGCCAAGTTTGGTCCAATTCCATCATTGGTGGAATTCAAAATGCTCTTTGATTGTAGGTGAACTATAAATCCCAGCAACTACAACTCCCAAATGACATAATCAATCTCCCTCCAACCCCACCAGTGTTCAAATTTGGGCATATTGGGTAAGGTAAGGTTAAAGTTTTCTTCTGACATTAAGTCCAGTCGTGTCCAACTCTGGGAGTTGGTGCTCAATTTCTAGGCCAAAGAGCCAGTGTTGTCCATAGACACCTCCAATGTCATGTGGCTGAAACGTCTGCATGGAGCGCTGTTGGGTATTTGTGCCAAATTTGGTCCATTGAATGAAAATACATCTTGCATTTCAGGTATTTACATTATGATTCATAACAGTAACACAATTACAATTAGGAAGTAGCAATAATAATAATTTTATGGTTGGGGGTCACCACAACGTGAGGCGCTGTATTAAGGGGTCACGCCATTAGGAAGGTTGAGAACCACTGGTTTAGAGCTTTATAGGTTATGATCTGCACCTTGAATTTGGCTCGGCAATTTATTGGCAGCCAATGAAGCTGTTTTAGTAGGGGCGTTGTATGCTCCCTATAGTTTGCTCCAGTAAGGAGCCTGGCTGCCGCCCGTTGTACCAATTGAAATTTCCAGGCTGTCTTCAAGGGCAGCCCCACGTAGAGTGCATTGCAGTAGTCCTATCTGGATGTAACCACCCTGGCCAAGTCAGGGTACCCCTCCAAATCCCGTTTCATTCTGGTCTCACCATCTCTTCCTATACTTGAGACTCCAAAGACCTTACCTTTGTCTGCTCGCTTGCCTGGGGTGGGAGTGCTTTCCAAGTGTTTCCGGTGACCGCCGTCTGTCCGGGAGACCTGTATCAGGAATGAGGAGATGTTAAGGTTTTTACCTATATTATATTATTATTATCATCATCATTAATATTAACCACATTTTATTGGTGTGTGAATCTTGTAAGTATTTTAACAGCCTTGTGACTGGCAAAGCTAGTCACACAAACAAAGGTTCTCAGCTGCTGACAGACCAGCGGATGAAAGGAACTGAGGCAGTGGCCCCGCCCACCTGCTACTTATACTCGCAAGGGGAGAGTGGGCAGGGCCAGCCGGCAAAGTTTTTCAAATCTATTAAGAAGGTTCCGAAGCTGTCTGCTCAGGCGCAGAAACTACCATATGTGCGTAATCACAGTTGACCACGATGAAAAACAATGGTATGGACCTCCTAGATGCCCTCATGGTTCCCCTGTGGGACTGTATTTGGCAGAGCTCCCCATTGACACCTCCAGCCTGGGAGTATCATGGGATAATGACTCTTCTGGAGGAAGAACCCTCCCTGTGGGTCGCTTACCACTGTGGGGCCATTCCATGATGAGGTGCTCAGGAGCTTCCTGCCTCTTGCCACTCGCTTCCGGCCCCTGAAGGAGAAATACACAGAAAATCAGAGTAGATCATTGGAACGCTGAAGTGGCACAACAAATGCTTCCATCTTAACCAAAGGTAAATACCCCTGGTCCTGCAGCACATCGCTATGGGGATACTCTAATCAGGCATGAGCATCCCTCCAGGGGTTTTGGACTTCAACAGGACCAGGTTGGCGAGACGTTGGCGAGAAGTCAGCTGCATTAAATCACTACTGACCGAAAGGTCATGAGTTCAAAGCCAGCCCAGGTCAGAGTAAGCTTCCAACCATTTGTTTAGCTTGCTGTCGACCTTCACAGCCCGAAAGACAGCAACTACAACTTCCAAATGTCAAGATCTATTTTCCCCCAGACTCCACCAGTTTTCACATTTGAGCATATTGAGTATTCGTGCCAAGTGTGGTCCAGATCTACCATTGCATGAGTCCACAGTGCTCTCTGGATATAGGTGAACTACAGCTCCCAAACTCAAGGTCAATGCCCATCAAACCCTTCCAGTGCTTTCCATTGGCCAAGTTTGGTTCAAATCCATCGCTGGTGGAGTTCAGAATGCTCTTTGATTATAAGTAAACTATAAATCCCAGCAACTACAACTCCCAAATTACAAAATTAATCCTCCCCCAACGCCACTAGCATTCACATTTGGGTGTACTGGGTATTTCTGCCCAGTTTGGTCCAGTGAATGAAAATGCATCCTTCATATCAGATATTGACATTATGATTTATAACAGTAGGAAAATGACTGTTATGAAGTAGCAACGAAAACAATATTATGGTTGGGGGTCACCACAACATGAGGGACTGTATTCAGGGGTCACGGCATTAGGAAGGTTGAGAACCACTGCTCTAGAACATGGCCATATAGCCCGAAAAAACTTAGAGGAACCTAACAACATGATAAATTACATAAAACATAAAATGTAAGAACACAGTAAACAAAAATAAAATCACAATAAAATCCTTCATAACATAAAATAGAACAGTGAGTGGGCCACATGTATATGTGCATTGTGATCTGCCCTAAGTCCCCTGGGTGAGAAGAGCAGAATATAAATACTGCAAAATAAATGAATAAATAAATACACGTCCACAATTCCCAACAGCCTATTGGCTGTTAGGCATTGTGGGAGTTGAAGTCCAAAACACCTGGAGGGACAAAGTTTGCCCACGCCTGGTTTAATAGCTTCACGGGATACAAATGATAACACCAGAGCCTACCTCTCTCGCCTTGTTGCAACAGGTTCTGAATATTCGTCCATCTCACTCCCGGAGCTTGCAGAGGATCGCCTGCTGCGGAAGCTTTCCACTGCAAGAGAAGAGAATTGTCCAAAGTGAGTCTCTTTTGTACAAAGAGAGAAAAAGCGGAGTACAACTAAACATCATCATCATCATTATAATGTGATGGGAAAACTCTGTTTACAATTACATTATGTAACACTGTTTTTGTTCCTGGGTTATAAATGTCATTTCCTAATTGGTTCCATCATAAAAACATGGGAAAAGCTTATGAAACTGCAAAAAGAGTTTGGACTTGCGGGAGAGACATCCTGTAGCACATTTTGCTCTAGTTTTTCAATGAATCTCTCACCGAGTCTCAACTAATCCGACATAGTTTGTAGCAGCCACAAAAACAAAGTTTCTGGAGTACAGCCACTACTTCCAAAGTAAGGGCCTCACAATTATTTATTTATTTATTTATTTGATGCATTTATTAACCGCCATTCTCAGCCCTTTAGGGCGACTCATGGCGGTGTACAACACATATAAAGGCAATTTACAAAGAGGCAATTACAACAACATATAAACAATACAACAATTACAAAGTTACACTAAAAATCCGCTTCGTCTCATAGTGGAATCATAACCAATCTCATATTCCTTGTTCCATTCCAGTCATCTTTACCACATTGTTATAGCACTTAATTAAATGCCTTCTCGAACAGCCAATTAAACAGGATATAACATTTTCGGACCAGGAACAGATTTTCCCCCCAAAATTTGTTACATAATGTAATTGCTATGATTATATATTTTATATTACAAGTAATATTACTAATAATCTATATAAATAAAAAAATATAATGTTCGTTTGTGGGATTAACATAACTCAAAAACCACTAGGCGAATTGACACCAAATTTGGACACAATACACCTTTCACACCAACAAGTGACCATCATTCATAAAAAAACTGAAAAACAAAGCAGAAAAGACTTTAAAAGCCTATATATCTATCTATATCTATGGCTGGATGGCTCTTTGTCAGGAGGGATTGATGACATTTTTTTGTCCTGGTGAAGGAGTTGGACTGGATGGCCTTAAGTATTTTCTGTTAGTCATGGGGGTTCTGTGTGAGAAGTTTGCCCCAATTCTGTCATTGCTGGGGTTCAGAATGCTCTTTGATTGCAGGTAATCTATAAATTCCAGTAACTACAACTCCCAAATGTCAAGATCTATTTTCCCCAAACTCCATCTGTGCTCATATTTGGGCATATGGAATATTCATGCCAAGTTTGGTCCAGATCCATAATTGTTTGAGTCCACAGTGCTCTCTGGATGTAGGTGAACTACAACTCCCAAACTCAAGGTCAGTGCCCTCCAAACCCTTCTAGTGTTTTCTGCTGGTCATGGGAGTCCTGTGTGCCACGTTTGGTTCAATTCCATCGTTGGTGGAGTTCAGAGTGCTCTTTGATTGTATAAATCCCAGCAACTACAACTCCCAAATGACAAAATTGTTTTTTTTTAGTGATGGTCACTCCTTGGGTTAGCAAGTGTCTTGTGGCCAAATTTGGCAGCAATCCGTCCAGTGGTTTTTGAGTTATGTTAATCCCACAAACAAACATTACATTTTTATTTATATAGACTAGCTGTACCCGCAACACGTTGCTGTGGCCAACCTTCCCTCCCTTTTTCTCTCCTTCTTTCCCTCCTTCCTTTGCTCCTTCTTTCCTTTATTCCTTCTGTTTTCTTCTTTTCTTCTCTCCTTCCTTCCTTCTCTACCCCTTTCCTTCCTTCCTTCGCTTTTTGCTTCCACCCTTCCTTCTCTCTTTCCTTTTCCCCTTCTCTCCCTCTTTCTCTCCTTCTTTCCCGCCTTCCTTCACTCTGTATTTCTTCCCTTTTTCTTTCTCTCTCTCTCTCTTTCCTTTTCTACCTCATTCCTTCCTTCCCCCTTTTTTTTCCTACTACTTTCTCTCCTTCCTTCCATCTCTACCTCTTTCCTTCCTTCCTTTGCTCTTTGCTTCCATGCTTCCTTCTCTCTCTCTCTCTCTCTCTCTCTCTCTTTCTTTCTTTCTCCCCTTCCTTCCCTCCCTCTTCTTTACATTTTTTCTGTATGTCATTTAGCTTTTTTGGGTTTTTAAGTCCTTTCTGCTGTTTTGGGGGTTTTTTTATGAGTGATGGTCACTTGTTGGTCTGTTAGGGGTATAGTGTCCAAATCTGATGTCAATTCCCCCAGTGGTTTTTGAGTTCTGTTAATCCCACAAATGAACATTACATTTTTATTTATATAGATTACTATATTGATGGATTTCACACCAAAACAGACAAGCGTTCTTTCTTTTTCTCACCCTGGACTGCGTTGAATAATACAGAATGTTGGATAAGCGAAGGTTGGATAAGCGAGACTCTACTGTAGTTCCCTTTTTTTCACAGTATGATATTTGGTGAAGTTCATAGTACAAATCATAGCCAAACACCTTCATGTGACCTCAGTGGCGCAATGGGTTAAACCCTTGTGCCGGCAGGAGTGCTGACTGATAGGTCAGCGATTCGAATTCAGGGAGAGTGGGTTGAGTCCCCTCTGTCAGCCCCAGCTCCCCATGCTGGGACATAAGAGAAGCCTGCCACAAGGATGGTAAAACATCAAACATCCAGGCGTCCCCTGGGCAACGTCCTTGCAGACGGCCAATTCTCTCACGCCAGAAGCGACTTGCAGTCTCTAAATTCGCTCCTCACACTCACACACATACAAAACCCATCATGATGTGAAGTGGATTCTAATTTTTCCACAATGAAAACCTGAACCAGACCCACCGGAGGAGCTCCTGCCCCGAGTTTTTCCAAGGCCGCTGTTGTTGAAAGTCAACCCAGTTCGATGGTGCCATCCGCTCGGCGGGGTGTCTCCTATTCCTCGCCTCAAGTTTCGCTTGCTGAAAGCGGAGAGAGGAGAGTCAGCCCCAAAATGCCCTCAAACAACTCATTAGAGATACATATTAGAGTCCAACCAGCCCTCAGCTGTACCAATTTCAATGTTCCCTGGTATGTGTTTGTGTTTCCTTATATGTCTCTCTTCTACAGATCTTTATTTCAATACTTGGGGGGGGGGGGGGGAATGTAAGTTGCCTTGGGTGGATTGGGCCCTGAAGATGACGGTTATTTTCTGTTGGAACTCTTAACTGGATATGCCATCAGCTGGAGACTGTTGCTCTTGGCCAGAGTGAAGAGAGAGGGGGACAGGGGACAGTTCCACCTTGTCTCCTGTGCTATTCTAATAATATAATATAATATAATATAATATAATATAATATATTGTATATACTGTATATACTTGAGTATAAGCCTAGTTTTTCAGCCCCTTTTTTAGGCTAAAAAAGCTGCCCTCAGCTTATACTTGAGTCAAAGTTATTTATTATTTTACTCTGTTATTACTATTATTTTTATTATATTTATTGTTTTTCTCTATTATTGGTATTATTACATTTGCATTATTTTACTCTATTATTATTTTATTACATTTATTTTATTATTATTATTATTATTACATTTATTATTTTACTTTAGTCTTATTGTTATTACATTTATTATTTTACTCTATTATTGGCATTATTACATTTGCATTATTTTACTCTATTATTTTATTACATTTATCTTACTCTATTTATTATTATTATTATTGTTATTACATTTATTACTTTACTCTATTATTGGCATTATTACATTTGCATTATTTTACTCTATTATTTTATTACATTTATTTTACTCTATTTATTATTATTATTACATTTATTATTTTAATTTATTGTTGTTATTACATTTATTATTTTACTTTCTTTATTATTATTGGAAGGATACGTAAGCATATTGACACTGAAAAAAGTTAGAATAATAGTTTAATCAAAGTTGGTCAGTCTTACTTTAAATTACAGTTTTATGTAAACATTGAAACTTACTGTTTCCTCAATTAATGTAATTTTATTGGTATCTATATTTATTTTGTATTACCTGTAGCTGCTGCATTTCCCACCCTCGACTTATATTCGAGTCAATAAGTTTTCCCATTTTTTGGTGGTAAAATTAGGTGCCTTGGTTTATATTCAGGTCGGGTTATATTCGAGTACATACGGTACATATAATATTTATAATATTATAATGTAATGCAATATAATAATAAGAAGAAGAATATGATATTATAATTATATATTTATATTACATGCAAGGACTTTAAGATCATCTGGAGAGGCCCTGCTCTCGGTCCAGCCATCATCACAAGTACGGCTGGCGGGAACGAGAGACAGGGCCTTCTCAGTGGTGGCCCCTCGGCTATGGAATGCCCTTCCTAGGGAGATTAGATCGGCTTCCTCGCTCCTATCATTCCGGAAGAATCTTAAGACATGGCTATTTGAGCGGGCATTTGAAAATACGGAGTTAACGACTATAATAATGGAATAACTACATGGCAGAACTGGACATTGTTTTAATGATTATCAATTGAAGTATGTTTCATTATAATGTTTGATTTTATTGTTGCTAATATTATTTTATATTGTATATTGCAATTGTGTCCTTGGCCGCATTGAATTCTTGCCTTGTAAACCGCCTCGAGTCGCCGGAAGGCTGAGAGGGGTGGTATAGAAATGCACCAAATAAATAAATAAATAAATACATGTACTAAATAAATAAATAAATGTACTAAATAAATAAATAAAATATTACTAATAATATTATGATATAGTGCAATACAGCAACGTTTAATGCTGATATTGTACTATGCTAATAATATAATATATTGTATGTAATATATTCCTCGTAAATAAATAAATAAATAAATAAATAAACTAAATAAATAAAATATTACTAATAATATTGCGATATAGTGCAATACAGCAATGTTTAATGCTGATATTGTACTATGCTAATAATATAATATATTGTATGTAATATATACCTCGTAAATAAATAAATAAATAAATGTACTAAATAAATAAATAAAATATTACTCATAATATTACGATATAGTGCAATATAGCAATGTTTAATGCTGATGTTGTACTATGCTAATAATATAATGTATTGTATATAATATATACCTTGTAAATAAATAAATAAATGTAATAAATAAATAAATAAAATATTACTAATAATATTATGATATAGTGCAATACAGTAATGTTTAATGCTGATATTGTAATATGCTAATAATGTATTATATTGTATGTAATATATACCTTGTAAATAAATAAATAAATAAATGTAATAAATAAATAAATAAAATATTACTAATAATATTACGATATAGTGCAATATAGCAACATTTAATGCTAATAATATATAATATATTGTATGTAATATATACCTTGTAAGCCGCTCTGAGTCCCCTTCGAGGTGAGAAGGGCGGCATATAAATGCCATAAATAAATAAATAAACTGCATCCTGCACAACTTTACAGCCCTCATCAAGGAAAAAAATAGGCAGGGAAAAGCCCTTCTCCCATTGGCCTCTCCGCCTGTCACTCTGTTCCTCTTGTCCTATCCCCTGCTTGTTACGATTTCTCAGGGACACGCCTCTATTTATTCAAAGTGTCTTTGCACATAGTAACCATCGGTTTTTAAATTCTTGTGTGTTATTGTCTACGTGCGAGTTGTACTAAATTGTATTGTTTATTTTGCTTATTGCTTGTTGTTTTTATTATTGCATGTTTTTATCGATGTGTTGTTGGGCTTGGCCTCATGTAAGCCGCTCCGAGTCCCTTGGGGAGATAGTGGCGGGGTATAAATAAAGTATTATTATTATTATTAAAGTTTTATTATTATTTATTATAACAAGCCCCTGAGTGCTTCCTTTTGTTCTTCTCCTGTGAGCATGTCTCGAGAGAACTAAATCAAGCATGAGCAAACTTGGGCCCTCCAAGTGTTTTGGACTTCAACTCCCACAATTCCTAACAGCCTACCGGCTGTTAGGAATTGTGGGAGTTGAAGTCCAAAACACCTGGAGGGCCCAAGTTTGCCCACTCCTGAGCTAAATAGTTAAATAGCTAGGCCCTAACCTTCCTGTACAGAAGTAAATAAACATTCTGATTTGAGCAGTGAACACAAACAACAGACAAGAAGGAGCGGAGCACATTTGGGGAAGAATCTACCCACTTTTTCAGTTCGGCCTCCTTCTGCTTGCGTTCCTTGGCCTTCACGAAGGCGGTGGGGTCAAACCGAGGAGCCCGGGGGCCTACGAGATGGAAAAGAGAAGGACAGAATCAAAACAGACACCTTGAGAGGGTTGGAGAACAAGTTGCTGCAAGCTTTCAGGAACATTTCCACCAAAGATTCAAGGGAATTTATTGTAAAATGGTTTTGGGCATTATCAGCTACGCCTGTAGGAGAACTCAGTGTTAAGTTCGCCTCAATGTGAGAGAGGCATCAGTCTGAGAGAGTCTAAATATCCAGTTTAGGGCGTGTTCAGTATATACTATGTGAGAAGGCCTCAGTGGGAGAAAGGCCTCAGTGTGAGGTTGTGCTTTCAATTAGGCGGTTTTCATTGAAGACCCATTTCGATCCTATTCTATAATAAAGTCCTGCACTTTATTATAAGAAATAATAATAATAAAGCTTTATTTATACCCCGCCACCATCTCCCCAAGGAACTCGGAGAGGCTTACATGAGGCCAAGCCCAACAGTACATCAATAAACAAAAGCAATAAACAAAAACAATAAATACAATACAATTAATATACAATTAATATAAATCACATATAAACAATAACCAATAAACTGTAACACGCAAGGATTAAAAAACCTATGGCCGGGCCAAATGTAATAGTTTAAAAATTAAAAAATAAACTCTGGGCATGAATAAGGTAGGATATAACTGGTATAGGGTGTTCAAAGAGAGATGAGGGAACACAGTCAATCCCAAACCAGTAGTAAAGTGCAATCTGAGGGCATATTGCTGAGAATTTTCCTTATTCTGGGAAGGCACAATGGAACAGCCATGTTTTCAGGCTCCTCCTAAAGACTGCCTGATGTCCTTGGGAAGTGAGTTCCAGAGTCGGGGGAACAGTTATGGCCCTCCTATTGGTTTATTATGATACTTTCTCTAAGGATATTCCTTAAATATTTGAGCCTTGCACTTTTCATTGGCCCCATTGGCCTCATGTAAGCCGCTCCGAGTCCCCATTGGGGAGATGGTGGCGGGGTATAAGTAAAGATGATGATGATGATTATTATTATTATTTAGGATGCTTTGCACTTACTTGTACCCGAACCCAGCGTCTTTTTCATCTCAGTCATAATATTGTTTTATGATTATGTTTATTACTGCGTTATGTTTTTATTTGATTGATTTTATTGTGTTTTGTTTTTATCTGTATTCGGGCTTGTCCATTTGTAAGCCGCCCCGAGTCCCCTTGAGGAAATGGCGGTGGGTATAAAAATAAAGTTATTCAATTATTATTATTATTACTATTATTAGGCCTCAGTGTTAGTAGGCCTTGGTGAGAGAAGCCCCAGGTTGAAGGCCATTGTGTGTAAAGCTCCAATGTGAAGGCTGCTGTGTGTAAAAAACTACTGTGTGAAGCTCCTGTGTAACTTCAGTGTGAGAGAAGGGTCTGTGGGAACGAAGCTGTTTCCCTGTCATGGTCAACTGAATTACACATATGGTTATTCCTGCGCCTGCACAGACCAGCTTTGGAACCTTCTGGAAAGATAAAACAGACATTTTTACCCCTGACTCGCCCCACCCACCACCCTCAAGTATATATAGCCCGTGGGAGGGGCTAGGCCCTCAGTTCTCTTGATCCGCCGCTTTAGCAGCAGCTTGAGAACCTTCAGCTTGCGAGCTTCTTTTTTCGGACTGCTTTTAGAACGCCTGTATTCTGGTATTGACTTGGACTGGTAAATTACATGTATTGTTATTGTAAATAGTGCAATCGTATTATTTTACTTCAAAGAAAAGTCTCCTATGGAAGAGATAACATTGGTCTGTGTGTTTTTTGTTCTTTTTATCTACTGGTGATGGGCCACACTGCTGTTGTTAAGTTACTCTGCTGTGCATTTATGAGAAGGGTCTTTTGTTAATAAGCCTACTCACCCAACAAAGGACACCTGTGGTCTCACCTGTGGGAGAAGGAGACTGTCGTGGGGCCCGGCCTTGGCTCCCACTGCTGCGCCCTTCCCTGGATGTGGACCGTTGCCGGCCGGGACCCCAGGCCCCGCTACGCTCCCGTGAGGCCGATCGTTCCCTTGAGCTGCAGCGGCGGTCATCCCTTTTCTTGGCGCTGTCTCGAGTCAGGACGGCTGGCTGGGCAAAATGGCGGGAGGAGGCTGATGAGTGGTTCTGGGGTGAAGGTCCACTTGGGGTGAAGCGCCTGAGGAGGAAAGCAGAGGACTTGAAGGGAGGCAAAAAGAACTCTATCAGAAATATCTAAAATTAACTGGGTATTTTTGATTACAGAACTGTGAGTCAAAAACTGAAAGAGTTAGTAGGCCAAAGCCTGTTAGATTTAGTGGGCCAAAGCTAGTGTCGTCCCAAGGAGTGTGAGGTGAGCCTCTGTGTGAGAGAGGCTTCGTGTGAGAAAGCTCCAGTATGAAGACTGCTGTGTGTAAAGCTACTATGTATTTGTTTATTTGTGTTATGGAAACCATTGCACTCCAGAGCAGGAACACCTCTGACCTTAAAGACCACACCAGCTTGGTAAAAACAGCAAGCAGTTTATTGAGGTTAACCTCTGTGTGAGAGAAGCTTCGTGTGAGAAAGCTCCAGTATGAAGGCTGCTGTGTGTAAAGCGACTGTGTATTTGTTTATTTGTGTTATGGTGTCGCACCTCAGAGTAGGTTCACCTTGCTGAAAACACCAAACTGTACACAGCCAAGAGTCTTTATAGTTTATTAAAAAGTAAATGATAAAAAATTATTGAAAGCAAAAGTAATGTTTTAAAAGATCAATACAAAACAACACTTTGAAGCATGATCCAAAAAGGCACCAGCAAAGCAAAATCCCATGAGAACATGACTGAGTCCTGAGACCATGAACACAAGAACTGCAAGATAATCCAGACAAGCAAAATGTAAGCTTCAGAGCAACGAAAAGTTGCTCTGAAAAGGTTTGGTTCCAAACACACTGCTTAATATCCTTTGCAAAGCATGAAGGCGTTTCTTTGGCCTCTGACCTCCTTCTTGTTAGCTATTCTCACACTCCTTTCGAACTCTAAATTCCAACCGGTCAGCACGATCTAAGGTTCTCGTTTCATCAAGGTCAGTCTGTTCGTTAGTGTTATCCAGTTGCCTTCCTGCTCATTATCAAGCTGAGAACTGTCCTTCTTTTCTGAGTCAATTTGCACCTGCACCTGGCTAGTTTCAGTATCAACAAACTCATTTCTTGCTGTGGGAAACTGAACTTCCACACCCTGTTCCTCACTGACTATAACAGGGACATTTTGAACCAGATTGTCAACCTGAATCCCATCATCCTCATCAGAGGTACTCTGTGGTTCCAGCTGGGTCACAACATATGGAAACCATTGCCCTCCAGAGCAGGAACACCTCTGACCTTAAATACCACACCAGCTTGGTAAAAAGAGCAAGCAGTTTATTGAGGAATAAATGTAGGCAAAGCAATTAAAATGGTAAAAACAGTATAGTCCATGAGCTTCAAAGCACAAGGCAAAACACAAGATTCAAAAGTATAAAATCCACAGAACAAGGCAGCATGAAAATCCAACACACAGATCAAGAGCCTGGCAAAGCTTGGTACATGAAAGTAGGAACACTTAGAAACAAGACAGTCATGAAATTCCAACGTTGATGAGACTGAGGCAATTCTATCCCATGTATTAATATAAAGCTTTTCCAGACCCCAGAACCGAAAGGAAAGCATTTCTCTTGCCTTTACAACCAGATAAAGATTTCTTATATCTCTTTTCCTGCAGACAAATTGACCTTTGTCGCACCTGAGAATTTTGCCTCTGCTTACAAAATACTTGCTTTCTATCTTCACTCTCATTAAATTCTGCACCTGACCATTCATCTTCAGAAGACAGTTTCTCAGAGAAAGACTGTTGAGGGCCTCTCCCAGGAATGTGACCTTGTGAATCTTCATGAGACACCTCGGGCCTCTCGTCTGGGCTTAACTCAGGCCTAGGCAAACTTTCATCCCCATGGAAAACAGACCCAGGCCCAGAAAACCCTTCATCCCCATTCCCATTGTGAACATCAGACACAATCTCAGGGCGAACTACAAGAGAAACCTTGTTGTTGTAAATAGTACAACCATATTATTTTACTACAAAGAAAAGCCTCCTATGGAAGAGATAATTAGTCTGTGTGTTTTTGTTCTTTTTATCACTTTGGGCTACTTGGGTTGGGTCACACTGCTGCTAATAAGTTACTCTGATATACATTCATGGGGAGGATCTTTTGTTAATAAGCACACTCGCCCAACAAACTCCAAGACTCGCGAGGAAACAGCCCGTAAGGACAAACCATTGGCCCAGAATGCTCACCCTTTCCGGTATAAGGCCAACTCGTTGGTCAGGTTCTTCACGCGAATCCGGAGGCTCCGCTCTGTTGCTTTCATCTCCGCCAGCTGAAAAGGGCAGAAAATACAGTATATACTCGAGTATAAGCCTAGTTTTTCAGCCCCCTTTTTAGGCTGAAAAAGTTCCCCTCGGCTTATACTTGAGTCAAGGTTATTTATTACTTATTTACTTTATTTACTTTATTTATATACCGCTTTTCTCAGCCCTCAGGCTTTACTTTGTTATTAATATCATTTTATTACATGAATTATTTTAATATATGAATTATTATTATTATTATTATTATTATATTTGCATTATTTTACTCTACAGTATTATTATTATATTACATTTATTATTTTACTCTATTATTAGTATTATTATTACATTTATTATTTTACTTTATTTTTTATTGTTACTGCATTTATAATTTTACTCTGTTATTACTGTTATTACATTTTCATTATTTTACTCTATTATTATTATTATTATTATTATTATTATTATTATCGGGACACAAAAACACAGTATGACACAGCAAATGAGGTATATGCTGGATTTCATTATTATTGTTGTTGTATTACTATCCTGACACAAAAACACAGTATGACACAGCAAATGAGGTATATATGCTGGATTTCATTATTACTATTATTATTATTATTATTATTATTATACTCTATTATTATTGAAGGGATACATAAGCACATCTACACTGAAGATTAGAATAATCAGAGTTGGAAAGTCTTATCTTAAATTACAGTTTTATGTAAATATTCAAAAATATTTAACCTACTGATGAGTCAATTAATGTAATTTTATTGATATCTATTTTTATTTTGAAATTTACCAGTAACTGCTGCATTTCCCACCTTTGGCTTATACTCGAGTCAATATGTTTTCCCAGCTTTTTTGTTGTAAAATTAGGTGCCTTGGCTTATATTCGGGTTGGCTTATACTCGAGTATATACGGTATTAAAGCAGGTATGGGCAAACTTTGGCCCTCCAGGTGTTTTAGCTCCCACAATTCCTAACAGCAGGTCCTCCCAATTTATATTTTAGGCTAAATTTTGGTGTGCCTCCCTTGCATCTCTTTCCCAAGACAGGAAGCAAAGGATCCTAAAATGTTTGTCTCACCTCTTCCGCGAGGTGCTGGCTCTCCTGCAGGCGCTTGTTGGCGGCCCGCTGGTGCTTGGCCCTCTCTTTGGTCAGCTCCTCCTCCAGGCTCTGCACCACCTTCTTCAGGATCTTCACTTCTTTGAGGACGCCGTTTTTGTTGACAAGCGCCAGCTCTTCCCTTAGGCCCAAAAGGGCCGTCTCCGCGGCCTGCTTCTCCTCCAAGGCATTCTGCAGCCTGGAAATGGGAAACAATGAGATTACGCCATAGAGGCATGGGCACACTTTGGCCCTCTAGGTGTTGTAGACTTCAAGTCCCACCATTCCTAACAGCCTCAGGCCCTTTCCTTTTCCTGAGGAGAGTGAGTAGGCCGAAGCCTTTTAAGAATCAGCAGGCCAAAGCTAGTGTCATCCTGAGAATAGGCCAAAACCTGTTAAGAGTCAGTGAGCCAAAGCTAGTGTTGTCCTGAGGAGCATGAGTAGGCCAAAGCCTGTTAGAGTAAGTGGGCCAAAGCTAGCGTCATCCTGAGGAGAGTGAGTAGGCCAACTATTAGAGTCAGCGGAGCAAAGCTAGTGCCCTCGTGAAGAGAGGGAGTAGGCCAAAGCCTGTTACAGTCAGTGGGCCAAAGCTAGTGTCATCCTGAGGAGAATAGGCTGAAACCTGTTAGAGTCAGTGGGTCAAATCTAGTGTCGTTGTGAGAAGAGTTAGTAGGCCGAAGCCTGTTAAGAATCTGTGGGCCAAAGCTAGCATTGTCTTGAGGAGAGTCAGTGGGCCAAAGCTAGTTTTGTCCTGAGGAGAGTGAGTAGGCCAAAGCCTGTTAAGAATCAGCAGACCAAAGCTAGTGTTGTCCTGAGGAGAGTGAGTAGGCCGAAGCCTGTTAAGAGTCAGTGGGTCAAAGCTAGTGTCGTCCTGAGGAGAGTGAGTAGGCAGAAGCCTGTTAGAGTCAGTGGGTCAAAGCTAGTATCGTCCTGATGAGAGTGAGTAGGCCAAAACCTGTTAAGAGTCAGTGGACCAAAGCTAGTGTCGTCCTGAGGAGAGTGAGTAGGCCGAAACCTGTTAAGAGTCAGTGGACCAAAGCTAGTGTCATCCTGAGGGGAATTAGTAGGCCGAAGCCTGTTAGAGTCAGTGGGCCAAAGCTAGTGTCATCATGAAGAGAGTGAGTAGGCCGAAGCCTGTTAAGAATCAGCGCGCCAAAGCTAGTGTCGTCCTGAGGGGAGTGAGTAGGCCAAAACCTGTTAAGAATCAGCGGGCCAAAGCTGGTGTCGTCCTGAGGAGAGTGAGTAGGCCGAAGCCTGTTAAGAGTCAGCAGACCAAAGCTAGTGTTGTCCTGAGGAGAGTGAGTGGGCCGAAGCCTGTTAAGAATCAGCAGACCAAAGCTAGTGTTGTCCTGAGGAGAGTGAGTAGGCCGAAGCCTGTTAAGAATCAGCAGACCAAAGCTAGTGTTGTCCTCAGGAGAGTGAGTAGGCCGAAGCCTGTTAAGAATCAGCAGACCAAAGCTAGTGTTGTCCTGAGGAGAGTGGCCGAAGCATGTTAGAGTCAGTGGGCCAAAGCTAATGTCATCCTGAGGAGAATAGGCCGAAACCTGTTAGAGTCAATGGGCCAAAGCTAGTGTCGTCCTGAGGAGAGCGAGTAGGCCGAAGCCTGTTAAGAATCAGCAGACCAAAGCTAGTGTCGTCCTGAGGAGAGCGAGTAGGCCGAAGCCTGTTAAGAATCAGCAGACCAAAGCTAGTGTCGTCCTGAGGAGAGTGAGTAGGCTTAGGCAGCTGAGGGGAAAAAGGAAACGGTCCAAGGCTGTTAGGAATTGTGGGAGTTGAAGTCCAAAACACCTGGAGGGCCCAAGTTTGCCCATGTCTGATCTAAGGTCTCTCGCCCCAATAATAATAATAATAATAATAATAATAATACTTTATTTATACCGCGCTACCATCTCCCCAAGGGACTCGGTGCGGCTTACATGTGGCCGAGCCCACAACACATCAATAATACAAACAATGACAACAATAATACAAGCAATAAAATAAAACTCATAAAAAAATAAGCAATAGACATTAACAGTAACACAACAATGTGTGTTACGGGAAAGTAAATACCCGCCGTGCCAAAACAATTCAACCGGCCTCCCTCTCTCTTACTCACTCTTCCCGGAGTCGCCGGATCTCGGCATCCCGGAGGTCCTTGCCCGGCTTTCCTTTCAGGAGGGCCAGCTCTTCCTTGAGCTCCCGGATCACCTTCTGCAAGACCACCGGATCCGGCTTACCCACGTAAGGCAAAGGGAGTGGGTAGTGGATCCTGTTGGAGGCAAAGAAAACATATACAGATACGCCTTAAGCGTTTAATTTGTTCCATGACGGAGCTCTTAACTCAAATTGCTTTTATCTGCGGCTGTCCATTCCAGACAAAAACGACAAAAATAGTTTACCGGTCAAATTCCACTGAGTAGATCAATATGAGGTAACGCTTGGAGCTGAGCGGAGAGCTCTTGGCGGCAGGCAAGTGCCGGGGTCCCACACCAATTTTCCGATTTCTCAGCGACTCCAGGTCTGAGTAGGTAAGAAGGTCTAGCGTGACTGACTCACTGCTCTGTGGAGAGAAAGAGAAACCAGGTATTTCTCATCCATTCTCCAGGGGAGAGATCAGGGGGTAACTATTCATCTTTCTCTCTTCCCCACCTGAGCCAGGGCAGACTCCAGCATGTTGCAGAAGATCCCAAACTGCTTGAAATTCCCTGTCTTGTGCGTCAGGTCTTCAATGACTGTTAAGGGAAACATACAACAAACAGGCAGGTGAATAGAGCAGATGCTAGTTTCTGAAAGAACGTCTACAGCTCCATAAAACACACACAGTTTGCGATCTAATATGTTCCATTCACTCAGGGCTGCAGGACCTGCGGACTTCCAAATGTTTCTTGGTTACTACTGCTACTTCTTCTACTACTACTATACCATCAGTGGATGGATCTGTGCATTGTATGTTTTTACCCTGTTTCTCCTTCTGCTCCCTCACCCAAATTGTGCTTCAGTAGTTATATTTATATTTTTAATGTACCAAACATACCAAGTTTGTATGAAAATGTGACTATTTTCTGTGCTGGTCAATGACCGAAATAAATGATTTGATTTGATTTACTACTACTATTATTATGGTGTTGTTGTTATTGTTGTTATTTTGTAAGCTGCTCTGAGTGTCTTTGTTTCTGAAGACCAGGGTAAACATTATCTAAATAAAGTAAAATTAAATTAAATTAAAATGAATTATTTACCGCATAAGCCAAGTTTTAAAGCCCCTTTTTAAGGTTGAAAAAGTCCCTCTCGGCTTACACTTGAGTCAAAGTTGTTTATTATTTTACTCTGTTGTTATTTTTTTTTACATTTATTATTTTACACTATTTATTATTGTTATTACATGTATTATTTTGCTCTATTTATTATTGTTATTACATTTATTATCTTATTCTATGTATTATTACACATTATTTTCCCTATTTATTATTACATTTATTATTTTATTCTATTATTACATTTCTTTTTTAATCTATTATTATATTTATTATTTTGTTCTATTAATATTATTGTTTATTTTACTTTACTTATGATTGTTATTATTTTTATTATTGCATTTATTATTATACTCTATTATTATTACTACATTTCCATTATTTAACTCAAATTATTTACCACATAAGCTGAGTTTTAAAGCCCTTTTTTAGGTGAAAAAGCCCCTCTTGGCTTATACTCGAGTCAAAGTTGTTTATTATTTTACTCTGTTGTTATTTTTTTATTACATTTATTATTTTACTCTATTTATTATTGTTATTGCATTTATTATTTTATTCTATGTATTATTGCATTTATTATTTCCCCTATTTATTATTACATTTATTATTTTATTCTATTATTATTACATTTTTAACTCTATTATTATTATATTTATTATTTTGTTTTAATCTATTGATTTAAAAAAAATTAAGACAATAAGGTTATTTTATTTATCGTGTCAGGAGCGATCCAAAACAGTTGTATTCCATTCCAAACAAACAAAACACAAAGTTTGCAGACTTGGTATTCTATTAAATGTCCTTTGACCAGTAGCTGGTCAAAATAATAAGGTAGAATGAAGATTTACATAGCGATATAAATCATAGAGAGGGAAATCACTGTCTTTTTAAATTGTATAATAATACATATTGCTGAAAAAATAACAATATATAGATTTTTTTAAATGAATTATTTAAATTGTGTCACACTCTCTCAGCCTCAAAGAAAGACAAAGGAAAATCCCCTTTCATTAAATCTTGACAAGAAAACTCTGTGCAAAGGTTGCCTTCGGGGAGCCCTAAGTCTGAAACAATTTGAACACACACAACAGGAATGAAAAAAGCTATAGTCTGGACTCCTAACAGTCTTAAGGGACCATGAATTGGCCCTCTGTTGAAAAAGTTTGGGCCTGCTTTGGGAGAAAGAATACAAGCCCTCCTTTCTACATTAAATCAGGGGTGATGATATTTTTTGCAGCTTTCGTAAGTTGTCCCACTCACAAGCAGCATCAAACTCTCCTCGCCACTGGTCCGTAGTGAGACGGTCCTCCACTTCCACCTCCAAGAGGTTCCCTTCCACCGTCATCCGGACAATGTGGTCAACACCACGGAAAACATAGTCAGCTTGCAGTCCATGGAGTTTCGCCATAGTGGAGGACCTGAGAGGGCAAGGACACCGACTTGGAGCGTCCGCCTTCTCCTTGTAGTTGTCGCTTTGGGATGAAAACAGAACAGCAAAACAGAATGAGAACACGTATGGACAAATTTCAGCCCTCCCAACACAATCAATGAGAACAGACATGGATAAAATGGCCCTCCCAACACAATCAAAGAATTCCTGACAAATGGCTGCCCAGTCTCTGTGGGATCGCAGAATCCTAGCGTTAGAAGAGTTTATTGCTTTGTTGTTTTTACTGATGTGTTGTTGGGCTTGGCCTCATGTAAGCCGCTCCGAGTTCCCTTGGGGAGATGGTGGCGGGGAATAAATCAAGTTGTTGTTGTTGTTGTTATTATTATTATTATTATATAACCTACAGAGGAGAATCCAATGGACTCCAAGGCAGTCTGTATTCCATTAGAGTTGAAAGGCATCCCCAAAATGCCATCCAGTCCAACCGCATTCTAACATGCAGGAAGACATAATCCGATCCCTCCCGACAGATGGCCATCCGGCCTCTGCTTAAAAACCTCCAGAGCAGAATCCAATGGACTTCAAGGCAGTCTGTATTCCATTAAAGTTGGAAGGCATCCCCAAAATGCCATCCAGTCCAACCGCATTCTAACATGCAGGAAGACACAATCCGATCCCTCCCGACAGATGGCCATCCGGCCTCTACTTAAAAACCTCCAGAGCAGAATCCAATGGACTTCAAGGCAGTCTATATTCCATTAGAGTTGTAATGGATCCCCAAAACGCCATCCAGTTCAACCAGGAAGACACAATCTAATCCCTCCCGACAGATGGCCATCCAGACTCTGCTTAAAAACCTCCAGAGAATCCAATGGACTCCAAGGCAGTCTGTATTCCATTAGAGTTGGAAGGCATCCCCAAAATGCCATCCAGTCCAACCCCATTCCAACATGCAGGAAGACACAATCCGATCCCTCCCGACAGATGGCCATCCGGCCCCAGATCAAATGGATGAGGGCGAACAAATTGAAACTGAATCCAGACAAGACAGAGGTACTCCTGGTTAGTCGAAAGGCCGAACAGGGCATAGGGTTACAGTCTGTGTTGGATGGGGTCGCACTCCCCCTGAAGACGCAGGTTCGCAGCTTGGGTGTGACCCTGGACTCATCGCTGAGCCTGGATCCCCAGGTTTCGGCGGTGACCAGGGGAACATTCGCACAATTAAAGCTTGTGCGCCAGCTGCGCCCGTACCTTGGGAAGTCTGACTTGGCCACGGTAGTCCACGCTCTGGTTACATCCCGTCTAGACTACTGCAACGCTCTCTACGTGGGGTTGCCTTTGAAGACAGCTCGGAAGCTACAGCTAGTCCAACGTTCGGCAGCCATGATACTAACAGGAGCGGAGAGCAGGGAGCATACAATCCCTCTGCTGCACCAGCTCCACTGGCTGCCGATTTGCTACTGAGCCCAATTCAAAGTGCTGGCGTTGGCCTATAAAGCCCTAAACGGTTCTGGCCCAAGCTACCTATCCGAACGTATCTCTGCCTATGAACCCACCAGGACTCTAAGATCTTCTGGGGAGGCCCTGCTCTCGATCCTGCCTGCATCACAGGCACGTCTGGCGGGGACGAGGGACGGGGCCTTCTCTGTGCTGGCCCCTCGGCTGTGGAACACCCTTCCCATGGACATTAGATCAGCTCCTACGTTAATGGTGTTTCGAAGGAAACTAAAAACCTGGCTGTTTGAACAGGCATTCGGATAAGCAGCGCAATGAATACGATGAATATAGGAACGGAATTATGGATGATGAATTGGATCACGATTCTAGTTACGAGACGTTAATGTGTTGTTATTGATGTGTCATTACTTTGTATATTATGCTGTTAATGGTTTTTAAATATTGTATGTTGTTAGGATTGTCTTTTTGCTCTTGTTGTGAACCGCGTTGAGTCGCCTACGGGCTGAGAAACTGCGGTATACAAGCAAAGTAAATAAAATAAATAAATAAATCAAAAACCTCCAAGGAAGGAGGATCAATTGAACTCCAAGGCAGTCTATATTCCATTAGCATTTAAAGGGATCCCCAAAATGCCATCCAGTCCAACCCCATTCTAACATGCAGGAAGACACAATCCGATCCCTCCCGACAGATGGCCATTCTGTCTCTGATCAAAAACCTCCAGGGAAGGACTCCACATTATTCCCCATGAGGGGATAATGGGAGATACAGTCTTCCAGGCAACCCATCTGGAGGTTTTCCTTAGGGGGGGCGTCACTATAGCAACAGAGAAAAGAGACCCACCTGCCCTGCCTCTTACCTGCCCGCCGTCCCACCTCAACTGCCGCCTCGGCTGAGAAGTTTCTCCCTTCCGGTGCTCCCATTGGCTGCCCGCTCAACCGCTTCCCCGCCGCTATTGGGCCGAGTCAACGCCAATCAAGTAGCTCCCTTCTACGAGAGGACAACAAAGCTGTCACTCACTCGGTTGCCACGCCTCCTCCCGCCCCGGCGCAGGTTGTCCCAGCCGAGGATGCTAAACGTGCGCTGATTGGTTGCTAATCAAGTTCGGAAGCCCGCCCACGCGTTCGTGCCGGCTATTGGTGCTCACGCTTGTCAATCCTCCATGGAGCATAGCCGCGGCTCTTTATTGCCCTCTAGAGGCGGGTATGTGCCTAGCATTGAATGCACCATTGCTGTTTAATCCAGGTTGCATCTTTGCAAGTGGAGGATGCAGGAGGAAGAGCATCCCTCTCTGGCAGGTATGGGCCCACAACTCTATTGGGAGAAGTAGAGCATTTGGGTTGTGCTTGTCCTAAGAGAGAGAGAGAGGGGACAGTATTGGCTGGGCTCCATCCCCTCCCATTCATACCCAGGCAACACACAATGTATCCAGTCCTTAGTTAGACTTTATCATTTTGCGCAACTTGACACCATTCATCCCTGTTTGCCATTGAGATCCCTCCAAGCCACTCTTCGGCATGGGATGTCCCATTTATGGTCATTTCCATAGCTAGGATACATCTCGGTTTGCCGTTTATGTCTAGTCCCAAAGCAAAGTATTGGAAAATTAAGAAAGATCCGAATGCAAAGTGAACACTTACGTAGATAGATAATATAATATAATATTATTGTATATACATAATATCTGAATGCAAAGTGAACACTTACTTAGATAATTATAATATAATATTATTGTATATACATAATATCCAAATGCAAAGTGAACACTTACTTGTCCACTGAGTCCAATAGCAAAAACATATTGAGACCAGTGTGCATTCATATACACAATTGTGCATTTAGATAGATAGATAATATAATATAATATATTGTATATACACATATATCTGAATGCAAAGTGAACTCTTGTCCACTGAGTCCAATAGCAGCAACATATTGAGACCAGTGTGCATTCATATACACAAGTGTGGATTTAGATAGATTGAAAAATAGATAATATAATATATTGTATATACATATATATCCGAATGCAAAGTGAACACTTGTCCATTGAGTCCAATAGTAGCAACATATTGAGACCAGTGTACATTCAAATACATAATTGTGCATTTAGATAGATAATATAATATAATATATTGTATATACATAATATCCAAATGCAAAGTGAACACTTACTTGTCCATCGAGTACAATAGCAGCAACATATTGAGACAAGTGTACATTCATATACACAAGTGAGCAGATAGATAGATAGATAGATAGATAATATAATATATTGTATAAGCATATATATATCCAAATGCAAAGTGAACACTTACTTGTCCATTGAGTCCAATAGCAGCAACATATTGAGACCAGTGTACATTCATATACACCAGTGAGCATTTAGAGAGATAGATAATATAATATAATATAATTGTATATACATATATATCCGAATGCAAAGTGAACACTTACTTGTCCACCGAGTCCAATAGCAGCAATATATTGAGACTAGTGTGCATTCATATACACAAGTGTGCATTTAGATAGATAGAATATATAATATAATATATTGTATATACATATATATATCCGAATGCAAAGTGAACACTTACTTGTCCACTGAGTTCAACAGCAGCAATATATTGAGACCAGTGTGCATTAATATACACAAGCGTGCATTTAGATAGATAGATAATATAATATAATATATTATTGCATATAAATATATATACCCAAATGCAAAGTGAACACTTACGTGTCCACTGAGTTCAACAGCAACAATATATTGAGACCAGTGTACATTCATATACACAAGTGTGCATTTAGAGGGATAGATAATATAATATATGGTATATACATATATTTATAATATTATAATGGAATACAATATAATAATACTAATAGTACAATATCATAATTATATATTTTATACTAGCCGTCCCTTGCCACGTGTTGCTGTGGCCCAGTCTGGTGATCTGGAAATTAAAGTAATGAGAAAGTGTGGTTTCTAGGTTGTTGTAGGTTTTTTCGGGCTGTATGGCCATGGTCTAGAGGCATTCTCTCCTGACGTTTCACCTGCATCTATGGCAAGCATCCTCAGAAGTTGTGAGGTGTGTTGGAAACTAGGAAAGTTGGGTTATATATCAGTGGAATAATTTCCAGGGTGGGAGGAAGAACTCTTGTCTGTTTCAGATAGGTGTAAATGTTTCCATTGGTCACCTTGATAAGCATTTAAAGGCCTAGCAGTTTCAAGGTCTGGCTTCTTACTGCCTGGGGGAATTCTTTGTTGAAAGGGGAGTATGTGTTCCTGATTGTTTCTTGTCTGGAGTTCCCCTGTGTTTAAGTGTTGTTCTTTATTTACTGCTATGATTTTAGAATTGTTTTTTTTAAATACTGGTAGCCAGATTTGGTTCATTTTCATGGTTTCTTCCTTTCTGTTGAAATTATCTATATTGTAAATCCCATATAATGCATTATACCAGTCTATACCATGGGCAAACTTTGGTCCTCTAGGTGTTTTGGACTTCCAATCCCACAATTCCTAACAGCCTCAGGCTCCTTCCTTTTCCGCCCTCAGCCTCTTAAGTCAACCAAAAGGGCTAGCTAACACCTCCCAACAAAGGATTCCACCAGGCAGGAAGTAACCAGGATTTGAAGCTGCAGAGCCATTCAGTGCTGATCAAGATGGTCAACTGAAACATTCTTACATACTTAGGCGATCCCTCGTAGTCCAAGGATGATGGTCCTCCAAGGTCAGTATTCTGGCGGTGTGTCCATAGGTGCTTGTGGAGCCCTATTCTTGACCTGCATCTTCTCCCGCAGTGAGGGCATTGGTTTCCAGGTGGAAGGCAGTCTCGGTCGGGGTTGGCTTGACGCGCCTTCCTCTTGGCACGTTTCTCTCTTTCGCCCTCCATTCATGCCTCTTCAGATTCTACAGCACTGCTGGTCACAGCTGACCTCCAGCTGGAGTGCTCAAGGGACAGGGCTTCCCAGTTCTCAGTGTTTATGCCACAGTTTTTAAGGTTGGCTTTGAGCCCATCACTTCTCCTCTTTCTCTGATGACATGCAATAGGTCAATCATTACATATTTCCATTACGACAATATTACATGCGAGCCCACCTATAAAAGCAATTAATCCAACCTAAGATGTGATTGATCTGACCAATTCTATATATCACTGTTCCCCACAAGAAAAAGCCATGCTTACCTGCGACTATTGTAATTGCGGTAAAAAGAAAGGTAAAGGTTTCCCTTTGACATTAAATCTAGTCGTGTCCGACTCTGGGGGGTGGTGTTCATCTCCATTTCTAAGCCGAAGAGCCGGCGTTGTCCATAGACACCTCCAAGGTCATGTGGCCAGCAGGACTGCTTGGAGCGCTGTTACCTTCCCACAGATGCGGTACCTATTGATTTACTCACATTTGCATGTTTTCGAACTGCTAGGTGGGCAGAAGCTGGGGCTAACAGCGGGAGCTCACCCCGCTCCCCTGGATTCGAACCGCCAACTTTTCGGCCAACAAATTCAGCAGCTCAGCGGTTTAGCTCGCTGCACCACCTGGAATTGCGTATGTTTACCATAATTGTGGTATGCTTGCAAAATACCGCAGCGGCGCAATTGCGCACGTACAGTAAAACTTACATTTAAGAAAACTTCACGTCCACCATGATGTCTTTTCTATCCAGACACTTGGAATGGAATAACTTCTCCCTGCTTAGGTTGAAGCAGCAGCTTCAAAGGCCAATGTAATTCTAGACTGCAACAATAGGATAGTGCTGAGATCAAAGGAAGTTATAGTTCCCCTATTCTTGTTTGGGAATAACCCTATATTCAATTGTGGGCATCACAATTCCAAAAGGATATGGTCAAAAATGGAAGGTGTCCCGAGAAGGGACACCAAAATGGCCCAAGGTCTGGAAGTCAAGCCCTTCCTAATGTCGCAGCCCCTTAATACAGTTCCTGATGTTGTGTTGACCCCCAACCATAACATTATTTTCGTTGCTACTTCATAACTATAATTTTGCAACAGTTATGAATCATCTTGTAAATATCTGATATGCAGGATGTATTTTCATTCACTGGACCAAATTTGGCACAAAGGTTTGATACACCCACATTTGAATACTGGTCTGGTGGGATTGATTTTGTCATTTGGGAGTTGTAGTTCCTGGGATTTGTAGTTCACCTACAATCAAAGGGCATTCTGAGCTCCACCAATGATGGAATTGAACCAAACTTGGCACATAGAACTCCCATGACCAACAGAAAATACTGGAAGGGTTTGGTGGGCATTGACCTTAAGTTTTGGAGTTGTAGTTCACCTACATCCAGAGAGCACTGTGGACTCAAATAATGAAGAATATGGACCAAACTTTGCATGGATACTCAATATACCCAAATGTGAACACTTGTGAAGTTTGGGGAAAACAGAGCTTGACATTTGGGAGTTGTGGATCTGGATTAAACTTGGCATAAATACTCAATATGCCCAAATTTGAACACTGGTGGAGTTTGGGGAAAATAGACTTTGACATTTGGGAGTTACAGTTGCTGGGATTTATAGTTCACCTACAATCGAAGAGCATTCTGAACCCCACCAACGATGGAATTGAACCAATCTTGGCACACAGAACTCAAATGACAAACAGAAAATCCTGGAAGGGATTTTGGAGTTATAGTTCACCTACATCCAGAGAGCACTGTGGACTCAAACCATGTTGGATCTGGACCAAACTTAGCAGGAATACTCAATATGTCCAAATGTGAATACTGGTGGAGCTGGACTAAGTTTGGTCAAGATCCAGCATGGTTTGAATCCACAGTGTTCTCTGGATGTAGGTGAACTACAACTCCAAAATCCCTTCCAGTATTTTCTGTTTGTCATTCGAGTTCTGTGTGCCAAGATGGGTTCAATTCCATTGTTGGTAGAGTTCTTTGATTGTAGGTTAACTATAAATTCCAGCAACTCAAGCTGGAATTTATAGTTCACCTACCATCAAAGAGCATTCTGAACCTCACCAATGGTAGAATTGGGCCAAACTTCCCACATAGAACCCCCATGCCTTGAAGGGACTCACTGGCACAAACCTCCCTCCAACCTCACCCACTCTCCCTCGCCCACACGTGTAACACGCTGCCATGCACCAAGCACGCCTGTTCTCCCCTTCCCTGCTTGGAGTCTCAGAAACAGTCCTCACAGCCAATCACAGCAGAGGAGGGCTTTTGGTGGGAGGATTTTCCTTCTGTTTCCAAAAAGGAAGAGAAGGACAGGTGGAGAGGTCTTCAGCCTTCTCTGCCAAAGGGCTTCTTAAGACCATCGGAAATATATGTTTTCTGATGATCTTTGGTGACCCCTCTGAAACCGCCTTCCAACCCACCCAGGGGTCCTGACCCCCAAGTTGGGAAACACTGCTGCAACTGTTGAAGATTTTCATGACTGGAATCACTGGATTGTTGTAGACTTTTTGGGCAGTATGGCTATGTTCTCAAAGCATTCTCTCCTGACGTTTTGCCTCCATCTGTGACAAGCATCCTCAGAGGTTGTGAGGTTTGTGGAAACTAGGAAATTTGGGTTTATATATCTGTGGAATAATGTCCAGGGTGGGAGAAAGAACTCTTGTCTGTTGGAGGTCGCTGTGGATGTTTCAATTGGCCACCTTGATTAGCATTTGATGGCCTGACAGTTTTTAGGTGTGACTTGTTACTGCCTGGGGAAATCCTTTGTTGAGAGGTGATGAAAGGCATTGCAGACTACTTCAACCAGAGAAGTCAGCCACAGCAGAGCACCTGATGAACCAACCTGAACACAGCATTTTATTTTAGAACACAGGAATGCTAGACCACTCTGACAACCACCATGTCAGACTACACAGAGAAGCCATTGTAATCCACAAGCATGTCGACAATTTCAACAGAAAGGAAGAAACCATGAAAATGAACAAAATCTGGCTACCAGTACTAAAAAAACTCTAAAATTATAACAGTAAATAAAATCAAAACTCAAACACAGGGGAACTCTAGACAAGAAACAATCAGGAACACCTAATCACCTCTCAGCAAAGGATCCCCCCAGGCAGTAACAACCCACCCCTAAAAAATGTTCTTTCTCCCACCCTGGACCTTCCACAGATATAAACCCAATTTTCCTAGTTTCCACAAACCACACAACCTCTGAGGATGCTTGCCACAGATGCAGGCGAAACGTCAGGAGAGAATGCACCGGGACTGTGGCGCAGCTGGCTGGGAGACGAAAAGGTCATGAGTTCGAAGCCAGCCAGGGCAGAGTGAGCGTCTGACCAATTTGTGTAGCTTGCTGTCGATCTTTGCAGCCCAAAAGACAGTTGCTTCTGTCAAGTAGAAAATTTAGGTACCGCTTATGTGAGGAGGCAAATTTAACAAATTTAAGAGGCCATTAAACATCTCCAGCAAGCATGCAAAGAATGAGGAAGTACTTCATCCGTGTCACAAATGATTGGTGAAGCGACAGCTCCCCTGGTGGCCAAAAATACCCTCAAGAAAAGCTGGAATGTTAAGTAGCCTCTGTGTGTCTGTCTATATATGTTGTGTGTGTATGGCATTGAATGTTTCCCATGTATATGTACATTGTAATCTGCCCTGAGTCCCCTACGGGGTGAGAAGGGCGGAATATAAATACTGTAAATAAATAAATAAATAAATCCTTCCAGAATCATAGAATCATAGAGTTGGAGGAGACCTCATGGGCCATCCAGTCCAGAACATGGCCATACAGCCCGAAAAACCTACAATAACCCACTGCTGTAATTGATATTTACTGTCCTGAAAGACTAGGCAGATGACCCACGAATGGTCCCAAAAGTCATCAAATCATCAGATCACGGTCCCAAAAGTCATACGTAGAAAATGGTCCCAAAAGTTATAGAATCATTGGCTTGTGGTCCCAAAAGTCATAGAACCATGGTTTCACAAGTCATAGAATCATGATCCCCAAAGTCATAGAATCATAGAATCAAAGAGTTGGAAGACACCTCATGGGCCATCCAGTCCAACCCCCTGCTAAGAAGCAGGAATATTGCATTCAAATCACCCTTGACAGATGGCCATCCAGCCTCTGTTTAAAAGCTTCCAAAGAAGGAGCCTCCAAAGAATCGTGGTTCCAAAGTCATAGAAAATATGGTCCCAAAAGTTGTGGAATCATAGATCCAAGTCATAAAATCATCTCAAAATCCATAGAATCATAGAAACATGGCACCAAACATCACAGAATCACAAAGCTAGAAGAAATCACAAAGGCCATCCAGTCCAACGCTATTTCTGACACGCAAAAGCCATATAACACTCTTGTAGGCTTCATGATTACGGGATCCATCCGACAGGTCTTTGGCAAGCATTGGATGTCCAATGATGATGTTTTATCCAAGTCAGAAATACAACTAACTATTAGATCTGTGGTTCTCAACCTGTGGGTCCCCAGGTGTTTTGGCCTACAACTCCCAAAAATTCCAGCCTGTTTACCAGCTGATTTCTGGGAGTTAAAGGCCAAAACATCTGGGGAACCACAGGTTGAGAACCATGGTCTTAGATCAGTGGTTCTCAACCTTCCTAATGCCACGACCCCTTAATACGCTTCCTCATGTTATGGTGACCCCCAAGCATAAAATTATTTTTGTTGCTACTTCATCACTGTAATTTTGCTGCTGTTATGAATCGTCATGTATGTATCTGATATGCAGGATGTATTTTCACCCACTGGACCAAATTTGGCACAAAGACCCAATACGCCCAAATTTGAATACTAGTAGGGTTGGAGGGGATTGATTTTGTCATTTGGGAGTTGTAGTTGCTGGGATTTATGGTTTACTGACAATCAAAGAGCATTTTGAACTCCACCAATGATGGAACTGAACCACACTTGGCACACAGAACTCCCATGACCAACAGAAAATGCTAGAAGGATTTGGTAGACATTGACTTTGAGTTTGGGAGTTGTAGTTCACCTACATCCAGAGAGCACTGTGGGCTCAAACAATGATGGATCTGGGTTGTTGTAGGTTTTTTTGGGCTATATGGCCATGTTCTAGAGGCATTCTCTCCTGATGTTTCGCCTGCATCTATGGCAAGGTAGTGAGGGTAATGATGGATCTGAATCAAACTTGAGACAAACACTCAATATGCCCAAATGTGAACACTGGTGGGGTTTGGGGAAAATAGACCTTGACATTTGGGAGTTGTAGTTGCTGTGATTTATAGTTCACCTACAATCAAAGAGCATTGTGAACCCCATCAATGTTAGAATTGGGCCAAACATCCCACGCCCAGAACCCCCATGACCGACAGGAAACACTGTGTTTTCTGATGGTCTTTGGCGATCCCTCTGACACCCCCTCGTGACCCCTCCAGGGGTCCCGACCCTCAGGTTGAGAAACGCTGTCTTAGATGGACAAAACAAACAGAGCCACAATGGCTAACTTTCCCTTAAGGGACAAACTCTGGCATTACCTCCTAAGTGAAAAATATGGAAAAAACCCAACTCTTCCTGTGATGCTAGACACGTGTGGGTTAAATCTAGGGCAAGGAGGGGGGAAATATAGATGGGAGGGTCCAATGTAAAAGGTTTTGGACCCCTCCCCTTATATATAAAGCACAGACTCCGCCCCCAATATGGGGCATTTGGTGTGTGCCCACACATCCTTCCAACATGCTCTCCAGATCAGCCATGCACATGCCACGTTATGCCCCTTCCATGTTCAGGGAGTTCGACAGGTGGAAGGACTATCTGAGCCTTGCAAAGGTGGTTACAGAGATCGTTGAAGAACGTAAGAGGGTCCAGTCTCAGAGTTGGGACATGATGGACTGTGACATGCAGCTAGTCCTCAATGAGGACGACACGGAAACGGCATCGCAGTGGCTCAACGGAAGTGGATCCAGCAGCAAGAGCTCCAAAGGCAGTGCCAATGGCCAGGCTTCCCAAAGCAAGGAGATTTGCAATTTTTGCAAACACAATGGCGAATCCAAGCAGGTCTATTCATCTCACCGGCTGAAGGGAGCAGACGGCGCCGTGGAATGCCCCATCTTGCGCAAATACACCTGTCCGCTCTGCGGTGCCACCGGCAATAAGGCCCATACGTTGAAATACTGCCCACTGAGCCAAGGGAAGCGGTCGCTGTATCGCAAGTGCGGACGCAACTCGGCTGGACGCAAGGTCAAGAGATAAGAAGGTCAGCAAGGAGTCTTCTTCAGGAGGTTTGAGGAGGAAAAGCAAAAGCAAAAGAACATTTCATTTCATAGTTTTTCTTTGACTTTGGAAAAGAACATCATTTGATTTTGAGGATCATGAACACTATTTTTCTGATTTCTTCCCACTTCGTTTCAAGTATGGAGAATGGAAGCCCAATTCTCTTCTTTGTTTGGAAAAACTACATTTGTGACCAGATTTTTTTAATGTATATAGTTGCCTTATATCACATTTCTAGGTAATTATATCATCTTTCTTTACATATGTAATTGCCTTATGTCATATCTTTATATCATGTTTTATATGTGAAGTTACTTTACATGCTTCTTTTATGTATTTATGTGTGCCTTTGTACATATTTAATTGTTTCATGTTTCTTTTATGTATGGTAATTGCCTATATGTGCAATTACATCATGTTCCTTTTACATATATATGTGCTTGATATCATGTCAGGGTTATCATGTGTGTCTCAAGAGGGATGCAGCCTTTGCAGGGAAATATATCTTCTAAATTGCTACTGTCTAGATTCTCGTTTTGTAAACAAAGGAAAAGTTTATATGCTTTTGGAAAGAAAGACACTATTTTTATGTTTATATATTTTGCAAAGGAAAAAAATTGTTTTTTTTTATTGTGGTCTGTTTGCAAGTTGTTCTAAAGTTGGGACTGTTGAGTTTAATAAACAGTTTACAATTTTTGCATCAAAACTATTGATGTTTTCCTTCAATGGGTCTGGATTTTCCTTAAATTGTTTCCATAATAGGTTGGTTATAAGCCTTATCTGGAAGGAGTTCCCAGTAAATTGAGTGAAAAGAGGGCTTCAGAAAAACATTTAGTATCACAAAGAGGAAAAAGGGATAACAACAACAACTTTACTGGTAGAAGCCAGCAAAGGTGGTCCCAGTGGTGATCAGCACACTGGGTGCGGTGCCTCAAGACCTAGGCCTGCACTTAAAAATAATCAGCATTGACAAAATTACCATCTGTCAGCTGTCACCTGACTCGGATCTGCACGCATTATTCGCCAATACATCACATAATAATAATAATAATAATAATAATAATAGCTTTATTTTTATACCTCTCCATCTCCCCGAGGGGACCCAGAGCGGTTCCCAGGTAACATCACAATGCATAGTCCTAGACACTTGGGAAGTGTCCGACATGTGATCCAATACAACAACCAGCATAGTGATCTTGCTTGCTGAGTACTAATCTTGTTGCGTTTCAAATAATAATAATAATAATAATAATAATAATAATAATAATAGCAAAGACTCTGGCACAAGCCAGTCAAGGTGGTCCCAAGGGTGATTGGCACACTGGGTGCAGTGCCTCAAGACCTTGACCTGCACTTAAAAACAACCGGCACTGACAAAATTACCATCTGTCAGCTGCAAAAGGCCACCTGCATGCATTATTCACCAATACATCACACAGTCCTAGACACTTGGGAAGTGTCCGACGTGTGATCCAATACAACAACCAGCATAGTGATCTTGTTTGCTGTGTACTAATCTTGTTATGTATCTAATAATAATAATAGAATAATAATAATAATAATAATAATAATAATGGGAGCCCCCGGTGGCGCAGTGGGTTAAACCCCTGTGCCGGCAGGACTGAAGACCGATAGGTCACAGGTTCGAATCCGGGGAGAGCGAGGATGAGCTCCCTCTATCAGCTCCAGCTCCTCATGCGGGGACATGAGAGAAGCCTCCCACAAGGATGGTAAAAATAATAATAATGGGAGCCCCCAGTGGCACAGTGGGTTAAACCCCCGTGCCGGCAGGACTGAAGACCGCTAGGTCACAGGTTCGAATCCGGGGAGAGCGCGGATGAGCTCCCTCTATCAGCTCCAGCTCCTCATTCGGGGACATGAGAGAAGCCTCCCACAAGGATGGTAAAAATAATAATAATGGGAGCCCCCGGTGGCGCAGTGGGTTAAACCCCTGTACCGGCAGGACTGAAGACCGCTAGGTCACAGGTTCGAATCCGGGGAGAGCGCAGATGAGCTCCCTCTATCAGCTCCAGCTCCTCATCCGGGGACATGAGAGAAGCCTCCCACAAGGAGGGTAAAAATATCAAAACATCTGGGTGACCCCTGGGCAACGTCCTCACAGATGGCCAATTCTCTCACACTATATGCAACTTGCAGTTTCTCAAGTTGCTCCTGACATGACCATAATAATAATAATAATAATAATAATAATAATAATAATAATAATACTGTAATGATGATGAAGATGCAGAGGGATGCAAAATGTAGTGCTGACCATCCAAAAAGGAATTCTGCCCCAAAGGTACGTTTTCCTCCAGTCTGCAAATTTCTAGCGTTTACATAACTTTTGTTTTCAAAGCAGCGAAAGTGACCAGAGCAAATGCAAAAACACAAGACAGAAGAGATCAAAGTGTGAACAATTTTCAGTTTCACTCTCTGCAGTGCTAGACATTTGGGGAACGAAATACAATTTTAGGGACAGAATGTCTTCTTTGGGGGAGAAATGACCTCAATTCCATGTTGTGTTGTCAAAGGCTTTCATGGCCGGAATCTCTGGGTTGCTGTGAGTTTTCTGGGCTGTATGGCCATGACCTCAGTTCCACCTTTTGCACACACTTTGCACATTATCTAGTTGAGATGCAATCGAGGTTTAGCTTAGCTGCAGAAAATTCCAGGTTGGGAATGAAGGGAAACTGTCGAACTACAAGTCCTAGGATTCAATTTCATGGAGCACGCCAAACTCAAGTGGTATGAAACTGCATCAATTCCTCAGTGTAGATGCCCTCCTAATGCAGCACATCGCGATGCAAGATTGAAGCTGACTTACTGAGTGCAAGAGCTACGTTTTTGGAGTCATTGTTTGGAGAGGAGTAGAATTTTGTATCAATTTCCAGGCTCCGACTTGTCTTCTCCAAAAACGCCCTCCTTGGCTCGAATGGTAAACAGAGAGCAGGGATCAATAGAAAAGATATGGAAAAGACAAGTCTTCTCTCCCCCATGTTATACTTTGGAGCTGAAGAAACCAAAGAAAAAATGGTTAAGTCAACAGGGAACACGACATTTTAAAAAACATCAACGTTTGCAAAACCAGGGCCAAGAGATAAGAATCTTTCCTCCCCAATTTGAACTATCCAGACCTGTCATTTATGTGCAAACCTCCCTTGATACTGGAAGCATTATTGAATGGGTTAAAACATAGGCAGCCAGGGCAAAAGTTCATTCCACCCCATATATCATGTTTGAAAAGTGCCCAAAATATCTCTGAACTTCATTAACATGATTAGACGTTACCCAGGAAGAACGACGCACATTCTTGGACTGGGCGCAGCAGTTTGCTTTTGCTTGAGCCCACTGGGAAGTAACCCATTCCCGTTAGCTGAGCATGGAGAGAACTGAATAATAATAATAATAATAATAATAATAATAATAACAAACCTTTATTTGTACCCCGCTACCATCTCCCGAAGGACTCGGTGCGGCTTACAAGAGGCCGAACCCAAATACAACTGAATAGGGGAAATGGAACATTTTAAAACTGGGGTGACAGGCAGGTAATGGTAATGGGGACTATACTGGTCAAACTGGGAACGTTTAGGGCCTACAGATTCCATGTTTACAGAGCAGGAGGTGTCATGATGATCATGATTCTGTAGCTTGTGAAACCATGACTCTATGACTTTTGGGACCATGAGCCAATGTTCTATGACTTCTGGGACCAAATTTATACGTATGACTTTTGGGACTAAGATCTGATGATTCGATAATTTTTGGGACCATTCGTGGGACATCTGGCTAGTATTCCAGGACAGTAAATATCACTTACAGTAGTTTTTTTCCAACCTGGAGGTGGGTTGCAAGGCGGTTTCAGAGGGGTCACCAAAGGCCATCAGGAAACACATATTTCTCATGGTGTTAGAAACTCCTTTGGCCAAGAAGGCTGAAGATCTCTCTGCCTGTCCTTCTCTTCCTTTTTGGAAACAGATGGCAAATCCAACAGCCCTCCTCCGCTGTGAGTGGTAGGGGAGGGCTGTTTCTGAGACTCCCAAGTGAGGAGGGGAGAGCAGGCATGTTCAGCGCATTGCAGCATGGTGCACATCCGGGGATGAGGGAGAGCATGCACCACCAAGTCCCTTCAAGGCATGGGGGTTGTGTGTGCGAAGTTTGGCCCAATTCTATCATGGGGTTCAGAATGCTCTTTGATTGTAGGTGAACTATAAATCCCAGCAACTACAATTCCTAAATGTCAAAGTCTATTTTCCCCAAACTCCACCAGTGTTCACATTTGGGCATATTGAGTATTCACTCTGAGTTTGGTCCAGATCCATCATTGTTTGAGTTCACAGTGCTCTGGATGCAGGCGAACTATAACTCCAAAACAGAAGGTCCTGACCTGAAGCAATCATGGCCAGCTAACACCTTCCAACAAAGGATTCCCCCAGGCAGGATGCAGCCGTGACTTGAAGCTGCAAGGCTATTAAATGCTAATCAAGGTGGCCACCTTCAATATTCAAACTTGCCACAAACAGACAAGAGTTCTTTCTCTCGCCCTGGACATCATCTTACAGATATATAAACTTCACCAACAGACCTCACAACCTCTGAGGATGCCTGCCATAGATGCAGGCAAAACATCAGGAGGGAATGCTCCTGGAACATGGCCATACATTCCAGAAAACACACAACAACCCAGTGATTCCGGCCATGAAAGGCTTCGACAATATATTGAATATGAAAGAGCTTGTGAGACTACAAAACCCATAATTAGCATCAAGCCATGGCTGTTAAAGTGGTGTTAAACTGCGTTAATTCTATACTGTATACACCAGGGGTCCTCAAACTAAGGCCTGGGGGCCGGATTCGGCCCGCCAAGGTCATTTACCTGGCCCTCGCTCAGGGTCAACCTATGTCTGAAACAACTTGAAAGCACACAACAACAACAATCCTATCCCATCAGCCAAAAGAAGGCCCACGCTTGCCATTGAAATACTAATAAGTTTATATTTGTTAAAGTTGTTCTTCATTTTAATTATTGTATTTTTTTTGCACTATAAATATTATATGTGCAATGTGCATAGGAATTCTTTTTTTTCAATTTATAATCTGGTCCTCCAACAGACTGTGACCTGGCCCCCTGTTTAAAAAGTTTGAGGACCCCTGGTATACACTGTAGACTTAATGCAGTTTAACACCACTTTGACAAATGCATACGTTTTCCCACTGCCAAGCAGCCAGAAAGAGAAATGTAGCCATCCTATTAATGTAACCTTCTTGGATATTTCTTTTTCCTGGAAAAATCCTTTCCGGTTTATACTGCCGTGACTCAGCGCTATGCAGTCCTGGGATTTGCAGTTTGGCGAGGCACAAACTTTCTTTGGTTTTGGGAAAAAAGTATAGTGGGTTGTTGTAGATTTTTTTTTGCTATATGGCCATGTTCTAGAGACATTCTCTCCTGACATTTCGCCTGCATCTTTGGCAAGCATCCTCAGGCGAAATGTCTGGAGAGAATGCCTCTAGAACATGGCCATATTGCCCGAAAAAACCTATAGCAACCCAGTGATTCCAGCCATGAAAGCCTTTGACAATACAAAAAAAGTACAACTCCTAGGACCACATATCATTGAGCCATGGAGGTTCAAGTGGTGGCAAAGTGCATTCGTGCCACAGTACATGAAACCACTTAAAAACCAAAGATGTTCTAGCACAGGCATGGGCAAACTTGATTTACCTGGATTTCAGTAAGGCCTTCGACAAGGTCCCCCATGACCTTCTGGCAAACAAACTAGTCCAATGTAGGTTAGGTAAAATTACGGTGAGGTGGATCTGCAATTGGTTAAACGGTGATTCTCCCCAAGGCTTCCTCTTCTTCATCCTGGAAAGAAGTGACGAGCGGAGTGCCATCAGCAGGCTTCCCTCCTGAGCCCAGTCCCGTTCAACATCTTTATAAATGGAGTGGTTCTCAACCTGGGGTCCCAAGATGTTTCTGGCCTACAACTCCCAGAAATCCCTGAGAACTACTGACTTAGATGAAGGGTTGGAAGGCAGGATCAACAAGTTTGCAGACGACACCAAATTGGGAGGGAGAGCCAATACTCCAGAGGACAGGAGCAGGATTCAAAACGATCTTGACAGATTAGAGAGATGATTGGCCAAAACTAACAAAATGAAGTTCAGCAGGGACAAATGCAATATACTCCACTTAGGCAGAAAAAACGAAATGCAAAGAGACAGAATGGGGGAGAGCAGTATGTGTGAAAAGGATCTTGGAGTCCTCGTAGACAACAAGTTAAACATGAGCCAACAATATGATGCGGCGGCAAAAAAAGCCAATGGGATTTTGGCCTGCATCAATAGGAGCCTTGTGTCTAGAATAGATCCAGGGAAGTCATGTTCCCCATGCTCTATTCTGCCTTGATTAGACCACACCTGGAATACTGTGTCCAATTCTAGGCAACACAATTCAAGAGAGATATTGACAAGCTGGAATGTGTCCAGAGGAGGGCGACTAAAATGATCAAGGGTCTGGAGAACAAGCCCTATGAGGAGCGGCTTAAAGAGCTGGGCATGTTTAGCCTGAAGAAGAGAAGGCTGAGAGAAGACATGATAGCCATGTATAAATATGTGAGAGGAAGTCACAGGGAAGAGGGAGCGAGCTTGTTTTCTGCTGCCCTGGAGACTAGGACACAGAACAATGGCTTCAAACTACAAGAAAGGAGATTCCATCTGAACATTAGGAAGAACTCCTGACTGTGAAAGCCGTTCAGCAGTGGAACTCTCTGCCCCGGAGTGTGGTGGAGGCTCCTTCTTTGGAAGCTTTTAAACTGGATGGCCATCGGTCGAGGGTGGTTTGAATGCAATTTTCCTGCTTCTTGGAAGAAAGGGGTTGGACTGGATGGCCCATGAGGTCTCTTCCAACTCTATGATTCTATGAAACTTCGGTCATCCGGGTGTTTTGGACTTCAACTCCCACAATTCTTAACAGCCAGTAAGTTGGACCAGAGCCATTGAGAGCTTTATAGGACAAAGCCACCACTTTGAATTATGCTCGGTAGCAGATTGGCAGCCATTGGAGCTGACGCAACAGGGGACTTGTATGCTCCGTGTACATTGCTCCAGTGAGCAACCTGATTGCCACTCGTTGGACTATTTGAAGCTTCTGAACAGTCTTCAAAGTCAGCCCCATGTAGAGTGCATTGCAGTAGTCTATTCAAGATGCAACCAGAGCATGAACTACCATGGCCAAGTCTGATTTCCCAAGGTACAAGCACAACTGGAACACAAGTTTGAATTGTGCAAAAGCTCCCCTGGGCACTGCTGAAGCCTGGGTTTCCAGACTCAACGACAAATCCAGGATCACTCCCAAGCTGCGAACCTGCGTTTTCAGGAAGAGTGTACCCAGCATTTCTCAACCTGGGGGTCGGGACCCCTGGGGGGGGGGTTGCGAGGGGGTGTCAGAGGGGTTGCCAAAAACCATAAAAAACAGTATTTTCTGTTGCTCCTGGGGATTCTGTGTGGGCAGTTTGGCCTGATTCTATCATTGGTGGGGTTCAGAATTCTCTTTGATTGTAGGTGAACTATAAATCCCAGCAACTACAACTCCTAAATGTCAAGATCTATTTTCCCCAAACTCCACCAGTGTTCACATTTGTGCATTTTGAGTATTCATGCCGAGTTTGGTCCAGATCCATCATTGTTTGAGTCCACAGTGTTTTCTGGATGCCAGCAAACTAGAAATCCCAGAAATTACAACTCTCTAATGTCAAGATTTTCCGCAAACTTCACCAGGCATATTGAGGATTCGTGCCAAGTTTGGTCCAGATGCATCATTGTTTGAGTCCACAGTGCTCTCTGGATGTAGGTGAACTACAACTCCCAAACTCAAGGTCAACTCCCACCAAACCTTTCCAGTATTTTCTGTTCATCATGGGAGTTCTGTGTGTGCCAAGTTTGGTTCAATTCCATTATTGGTGGAGTTCAGAGTGCTCTTTGATTGTAGGTGAACTATAAATCCCAACAACTACAACTCCCAAATGTCAAGGTCTATTTTCCCCAAACTCCACCAGAGTTCACATTTTGGTATATTGAGCATTCGTGCCAAGTTTGATCCAGATCCAGTCCACAGTGTTCTCTGGATGTAGGTGAACTACAACTTCCAAACTCAAGGTAAACGCCCACCAAACCTTTCCAGCATTTTCTGTTCATCATGGTGTGATGCCAAGTTTGGTTCAATTCCATCATTGGTGGAGTTCAGAATGCTCTTTGATTGTAGGTGAACTATACATCCCAGCAACTACAACTCCCAAATGACAAAATCAACCCGGCCAACCTCACCACTAATCAAATTGGGGCGTATCGGGTATTTGTGCCAAATTTGGTCCAGTGAATGAAAATACATCCTGCATATCAGATATTTATATCACAATTCACAACAGTTATGAAATAGCAATGAAAATAATTTTGTGGTTGGGGGTCACCACAACATGCGGAATTGTATTAAGGGGTCACGGCATTAGAAAGGTTGAGAAGAACTGGTGTAACCCTTTCCAGCACAGGCGGTAACCCTATACCTTGTTCGGCCTTTCGACTGACCAGGAGTACCTCTGTCTTGTCTGGATTCGATTTCAATTACATCGCCCTCATCCAGATCGTCACAGCTGCCAAGCACCGGTTCAGGACCTGAATATGCAATATGAAAGGATTCCAGATCTTTTAAAAACTGGATAGCAAAAGGATTCTGGAGAAGGCAAAAGGGGCATTTATTCCAGATGCTGAAGCTTGGTGCTCTAGAGATCCCGAAGGCACTATTTTCCTCCAAAGGAGTGCTATTGATCTCTCATTTCATGGTTTCGATCCACTTTGCAGCGGGGTCGGCTCTATATTTTCTTTTCTAGGAAGGGAGAAATGAAAAGGAAGAGATAAACATCAAAGATGGAAGAATCCCATCCTTACATTCCTTTTCTATCTGTTGCACCCGAGGGAGGAGAATTCGTACTTGTTAAGATTGGATCTACACTGTCATATAACTCAGTTTGAGACTGTGTTATATGGTCAGATGTTTTGGACTTCAACTCCCATCATTCCGAACAGCCTCGGGCCCTTTCCTTTTCCCCCTCAGCCGCTTAAGTGGCTGAGGGGGAAAAGGAAGGGGCCTGAGGCTGTTCGGAATGATGGGAGTTGAAGTCCAACACATTTTGAAGTTTGCCCATGCCTGGTGTAGACCCATATAATGCTGCTCAATGCCACTAAACTTCATTATATGGGCCTATATGGTAAAGGTTTTCCCCTGACGTTAAGTCCAGTCGTGTCCGACTCTGGGGTTTGGCGCTCATCTCCATTTCTAAGCCAAAGAGCCGGCATTGTCCATAGACACCTCCAAGGTCATGTGGCCGGCATGACTGCATGGAGCGCCATTACCTTTCCACCTATTGATCCACTCACATTTGCATTTTTTCGAACTGCTAGGTTGGCAGAAGCTGGGGCTGACAGCGGAAGCTTACGCAGCTCCCTGGATTTGAACCTGAGACCTTTCGATCAACAAGTTTAGCAGGTCAAGGTTTAACCCACTGCGCCCACTCCTATATGGGCCTATACTGACTGTATAATATACTTTCAGCCCCAAAGTAGGTCCACCCAGAAGTAATAGGAACCTCAAAAGTCATGGACCGCTTTCACATTGTAGTTTGTTGGGTCACTAGAACTCTCTGGCTGAGATGTATACCTACTTTATGGAGCCACACATCCCAAGATCCCATAGGATGTTAAAGTGGGATCATAAGTTGCATCTGCACTGCATAATTAATACAATTTGACACCACCAGAACTGCCCTGGTGCAATGCTATGGAATCCTGGGATTTGTAGTTTGGTGTGGCACCAGCAGAGAAAAAAAAAAAGGAAGATGTTGTGAAACTTCAGTTCCCACATTCGCGTAGCATGTGAACTGTTCAGCAGTGGAATGCTCTGCCCCGGAGTGTGGTGGAAACTCCTTCTTTGAAACAGAAGCTGGATGGCCATCTGTCGGGGTGCTTTAAATGCGGTTTTCCTGCTTCTTGGCAGAATGGGGTTGGACTGTATGGACCATGAGGTCTCTTCATAGAATCCTAGAGTTGGAAGAGACTTGATGTGCCAACCATTCCAACCCCTTGCCAAGAATCAGGAAAATTGCATTCAAAGCATCCCCGACAGATGGCCATCCAGCCTCTGCTTAAAAGCATCCAAAGAAGGAGCATCATAGAATCATAGAATCCTAGAGTTGGAAGAGACCTCATGCACCATCCAGTCCAACCCCTTGCCGAGAAGCAGGAAAATTGCATTCAAAGCACTCCTGACAGATAGCCATCCAGCCTCTGTTTAAAAGCTTCCAAAGAAGGAGCCTCCACCACACTCCGGGGTAGAGAGTTCCACTGCTGAACGGCTCTCACAGTCAGGAAGTTCTTTTTCATGTTCAGATGGAATCTATTTTCTTGTAGTGTGAAGCCATTTCTCCATTGCGTCCTAGTCTCCAGGGCAGCAGAAAACAAGCTTGCTTCCTCCTCCTTATGAGTTCCTCTCACGTATTTATACATGGCTATCATGTCTCCTTCTCTTCTTCAGGCTAAACATGCCCAGCCCTTTAAGCCGCTCCTCATAGGGCTTGTTCTCCAGACCCTTGATCATTTTAGTCACCCTCCTCTGGACACATTCCAGCTTGTCAATATCTCTTCCAACTCTATGATTCTATGATTGTAACTATATTGTCATGTCTCCTTCTCTTCTTTGGGTTAAACATGCCCAGCCCTTTAAGCCGCTCCTCATAGGGCTTGTTCTCCAGACCCTTGATCATTTTAGTCGCCCTCCTCTGGACACATTCCAGCTTGTCAATATCTCTTCCAACTCTAGGATTCTATGATTGTAACTATATTGTTTGTATGTGTGTCGCACAAATGGAGTTGGAAACCTCCGAGTCTTTGTGAAATAGGTAATAAATATAATATTTTTAAAAACAGAAATGAAAGGTGTTCATGAAATATGTCATGTTCCCACATATTCCGTTATTACAATTTGCATATGTGTATCTCTTATACGGGGTTGGTTTTCACCTTTGTTTTGGTAGCAAAACTAAATGTGTTGCAAAATGTGTCACTAACACAAAACGTTTGGAAAGTCCTGCTATATTGGATGCAGAGAAGAGCAAATTATATGGCAGCTGCTTACTTTTTGTTCTCTCCTTGGCAGGTACAGGCACCTGTAAACAAACAGCCAGAGAGGACAGAAGTCAGAAAGTATACTTTTTTGCTGTATTTTTGGTGTATTCTTCCCAACGTCAACATCCAGAAATGCCACCTTGCTCGTATATGTGTGCAAAGACACATGCTCTGTGCTTTCGGACACGAAAACATGGCCACAATATATCAGAACGTCACTAAGACCGAAAAAGTTATTCCTAGGGAAGAGCACAGAAACTAGGAGAGTCTGCAGCAGTTTGTTATTGCCTTAGTCTCTTGGAAAGGGCAAAGATGGGTTTTGGATCCCATCTGGAGCCAAGCTATCAATTGAATAAATACAGAAATATTCATTATTATGAAAGGTAAACATTGAACAGGACAAAGGTGTGCATTTAATGAATAATATGTAAATAAATACCTTTGCAGAAGCATACGAGAAGCTCGGCCTGTCATTAAACATCGAGAAAACTCAAGTGCTCTTCCAGCCAATCCCTCTCCAATGCCAGAGATACAGCTTAATGGTGTAACACTAGAAAATGTTGACCATTTCTGCTCCCTTGGCAGCCACTTCTCCACAAAAGTCAGCATTGACACTGAAATTCAACACCGCCTGAGCTCTGCGAGTGCAGCATTTTTCCGAATGAAGTAGAGCGTGTTTGAGGACCGAGACATCCATAGGGAGACCAAGGGGCTTGTTTATAAAGCTATTGTCCTCCCAACCCTGCTCTACGCCTGCGAGACGTGGACTGTCTACAGACGTCACATACAACTTCTGGAACAATTCCATCAGCGCTGCCTTCGGGAAATCCTGCAAATCTCTTGGGAAGACAAGTGGACAAATGTCAGCGGGCTGGAAGAAGCAAAGACCACAAGCATTGAAGCTCCTCTGCCATCAACTTCGCTGGACCGGCCACATTGTCCGGATGCTCTACTACCGTCTCCCAAAGCAGTTGCTCTACTCCAAACTCAAGAACGGAAACCGGAATGTTGGAAGACAGGAAAAGAGGTTTAAAGATGGGCTCAAAGCCAACCTTAAAAACTCTGGCATAGACACTGAGAATTGGGAAGCCCTGGCCCTTGAGCGCTCCAGCTGGAGGTCGGCTGTGACCAGCAGTGCTGTAGAATTTGAAGAGGCACGAATAGGTGAAAGAGAGAAATGTGCCAAGAGGAAGGCGTGTCAAGCCAACCCCGACCGGGACTGCCTTCCATCTGGAAACTGATGCCCTCACTGTGGGAGAAGATGCAGATCAAGAATAGGGCTCCACAGCCACCTACGGACCAACTCCCAGGATACTATTCTTGGAGGACCATCATCCTCAGACTACGAAAGATCGCCTAAGTAAGTAACATAAATAAATACTCTGCCCTCTCCTCTCTCGTCCGCTCATACTGCAGGTGCATCTAATGCATATGGAATCCTGAAAGTTGTGGTTTTAGCCTTCTCTGCCTTACCAAACTACAACTCCCAGGACTCTATAGCATTGAGCTGAAAGTGGTACCAAGCTGCATTCATTCTGCAGTGTAGATATGCCCTCCGAGTTAGTGGAGCGCAAATGAATTCAGGTTGCAGCAACGGAAATAAATGGGGGACAAAGGTGGGAGGAGGAGAAAAACCTGGGACGTTCTAAAAGCAGCTGGAAAAAATGGGACAGCAATGGAATAATGAGGACTAAATCTCTGCCAAATTAGAGCAGTTTAATGGTGTGGCGCTGACTGAGATATTCAAAAGCTTCAGACAAGATGCTCATTGTTTTGGCTCATGTCGCTAGGCAGCTTTCCTTTGACTCCAGGGAGTTTTTACAGACACATATGTCTCCTTCTCTCTCCGTGTCTGTGCTCAGCACATGTTAACCCATGCATAAAGAAAGGAAGATCTTCAAGTCGCATGCAACTTCCCTTCCTCCCCTGAAGGCCTGGGTTGTGTTTACGGAAGCCGTGTCAGCCTGCATTAGATCCCCCAAACTAGGTCTTTTGAGGAGAAAACATTTTATAGCATTGCTGTTGAACTGTTTTAGAAATTAGGACGTAAGGTTTTTCAGGCATCAGTTAATTTTTCCATCTTTTGCGAAGGAATCCCATTGAAACAAAAGGGAACTCTGCACATGCCCTTGGAAATCAGGGATCAGGTTTGCTCTGAGAAGATTGGAGGAATTTTCCCCATTGCTTAACAAGTCTGTTCTCACCACAATATTGAGGGGAAAGGAAAGAAGGAAGGAAGAGAAAGGGAAGGTGAAAAGTATGAGAAAAGTAATGAGAGAAAAAGAGAAAAACAGGAAGAAATAAGGGAGGGAAAGAAAGAAAAAGAAGGGAAGGAAAGGGAGGGAGGAAGGAAGGAAAATGAAGGAAGAGAAAGGAAAGATGGAAGGAAGAGAAAGGAAAGGTGAAAAGTATGAGAAAAGGAAAGAGAAAGACAGGAAGAAGAAAGGGAGGGAAAGAAAGAAAAAGGGAAGGAAAAAAAGGAATGAAGGAAGGAAAACGAAGGAAGAGCTAAGGAAGGTGAAAGGGAAGAGAAAGGAGAAGAGAGAGAGAGAAAGACAGGAAGAAGTAAGGGAAGGAAAGAGAGAAGGGAAGGTAAAGAAGGGAAGGAAGAAAGACAGGGTGAAGAAAGGAAAACAAAGGAAGAGAAAGGGAAGATGGAAGGAAGAAAAAGGGAAGGTGGAAGGTATGAGAAACAGAAGACAGAGAAAGAGAAAGACGAGAAGAAGTAAAGGAAGGAAGGAAAGAGAGAAGGGAAGGTAAAGAAGGGAAGAAAGAAAGAAAGAAAGGATGAAGAAAGAGGAAAACAGGAAGAGAAAGGAAATATGGAAGGAAGAGAAAGGAAGGTGAAAGTATTGGAAAAGAGAGAAAGAGAAAGACGGGAAGAAGTAACAGAAGGAAAGAGAAAGAAGGGAAGAGGAGGGAGGAAAGAAACAAAGAAAGAAAGGATGAAGAAAGAGGAAAACGAAGGAAGAGAAAGATGGAAGGAAGAGAAAGGGAAGGAGAGAAAGAGAAATAAGGAAAGAGAAAAGGAGGGATGAAAGAAGGGATGAAGAAAGGGATAGAAGAAAAAAAGAAGAAAACACCAAGAAAGGAAGAGAAAGGAAAGAAGGGACAAGAAAAAAGGGAGGAAGGGAAGGGGAAAAAAAGATAAAGAAGAGAGGGAATAAAAAGAACGGGAAGAGAAGAAAAAAGGAAGAAAGAAGAGGAGGAAAAACATATGAGGGAAAGCAAGGAAGAAAAGAGCAAGGAAAGAAAGAAAGAGCCACCTATATCCAGGCAATGCTGGTTTGAAATAAAACCCTCACCCAGTATGAAATGGTTATTTGGGAGAATAATTTCAAAACAGATTGAAAATAGTCATAACACAAATAGCAAATGGCGTCATGGAGAATTCTTGTGTTTCGCACTCGTGCGGTCGCAAGCCAAAGGGTTTGGGGTGACTTACACAGCTGTTCTTCCAGAACGTAAATATCATCTTGCTGGAAGGAAAAGAGAGAGAAAGAAAGATGTTATTCGGGTAATTATAGACACTGGCATTTCCTAAACACCTTGGCAGAGAAGGCGCCCATCTGGAGGAAAGGGCTGGTTTCGGCTAGCAAGGGGGAGCCAGGCCATTTCTTCATGTTTTCTCACCCAAATGCCTGCAAATCCATTTTTTAAAGTCTGTTTTAAAAGGCAGCATATTTGGGCTCCCTGGTGGGTCTTTTTCCTCGCCAGATTGAAAACTAGGGGAAACTGAGTCGCTCGTAGTTTGGTAGACGATGACACTTCGGCCATTGTTCACCTTTTTACCTTTTTTGCACAGGAAGAAATGCCTGGTGCAATTACTTCTGTTGCAACACCACTGAAAATACAGGAGTCCTTTCATAGAACCCTAGAGTTGGAAGAGACCCCAAAGGCCATCTAGTCCAACCCCCTTTGGTCAGACAGGAAGGCATCATCCAAGTCCTCCTGACAGATGGCCAGCCACTCTCTAGTGAATCACAGAATCCTACAGTTGGATGAGACTCCAAAGGCCAACTAGTCCAGCCCCCTTTTGCCAGGCAGGAAGGCACCCCCAAGCCCTCCCAACAGATGGCCAGCCCGCCTCTACTGAATCATAGAACCCCGAAACACAAAATCCTAGAGTTGGAAGACACCCCAAGGGCATCTAGTCCAACCCCCTTTTGCCACACAGGAAGGCAACATCCAAGCCCTCCTGACAGATGGCCAGCCAGCCTCTACTGAATCATAGAACCCCGAATCACAAAATCCTAGAGTTGGAAGACACCCCAAGGGCCATCTAGTCCAACTCCCTTTTGCCAGACAGGAAGGTATATACCATCCAAGCCCTCTTGACAGATGGCCAGCCACACTCTAATGAATCACAGAATCCTGAATCACAGAATCCTACAGTTGGATGAGACACCAAAGGCCATCTCATCCAACCTCCTTTTTCTAGGCAGGAAGGCACCATCCAAGCCTTCCTGACAGATGGCCAGCCTGTCTCTACTGAATCATAGAATCCTGAATCACAAAATCCTACAGTTGGAAGAGACCCAAAAGGCCACCTAGATGAACCTCCTTATGCCAGGCAGGAAGACACCACCCAAGCCTTCCTGACAGATGGCCAGCCAGTCTCTACAGAATTGTAGAATCCTGAATCACAGAATCCTAGAGTTGGAAGAGACACCAAAGGCCATCTAGTCCAACCCCCTTTTGCCAGACAGGAAGGGACCACCCAAGCCCTCCTGACAGATGGCTATCCAGTCTCTAGTGAATAATAGAATCCTGAATTGCAGAATCCTACAGTTGGAAGAGACCCCAAGGGCCATCTAATCCAACCCCCTTCTGTCTGATAGGTAGACCCCATCAAAGCCCTCCCAACAGATGGCCATCCTGCCTCTGCTTTTAAAATCTATGAGACAAGGGGACTCCAAGGCCATGTGTTCTACCATCACACGGCCCTTACCAACAGAAAGTTCTTCCTAAACTTTGGGTGGAATCCCTCGTGTGGCATTTGAAGCCATTACTCCCTTAAACCGCATGGAAACGAGCTTCCTCAATGTGACATCCTTCCCAAGATTTAAACATGGCTCTCATGTCCCTCTTCGCTTTCTCTTCTCCAAGCTGAACCCCCCTTATCTCCTTTAAGCCACTCCCCAGAGGGCTCGGCTTCCAAAACCTGAACCATTTTCATCATCCATCTTTGGACATGTTCGAACTTGTCCATCTCCTCCTTGAATTGCTTTTCCCAGACTTGGACAGAGTCTTATTGCAAGCGACTAAAGCGGAATAGAGTGGCTTCAATCTGCCAAGCCTAAGCCAGAGTGCCTCCAAATACCTTTATTTCAGCAATCACGTGGCCTCTTTTCTCTCCAGCATTGTGTTACAATTTATAAATCTTTTTTAAAAAAGATAACTTCAAGGATACTATTACTCTGAGTTTTTTTTTCTCTTTCAAAACCTCTCTAGATCTGACACTAGAGGATTTAGAGTGAATCAACATCTTTATTAATGACTTAGATGAAGGGTTAGAAGGCAGGATCATCAAGTTTGCAGACGACACCAAATTGGGAGGGAGAGCCAAGACTCCAGAGGACGGAGCAGGATTCAAAACGATCTTGACAGATTAGAGAGATGAAGGGCCAAAACTAACAAAATGAAGTTCAACAGTGACAAATGCAAGATACTCCACTTTGGCAGGAAAAACGAAATGCAAAGATACAGAATGGGGGACAATGCCTGGCCCGAGAGCAGTACGTGTGAAAAGGATCTTGGAGTCCTTGTGGACAACAAGTTAAACATGAGCCAACAATGTGATGTAGCGGCAAAAAAAGCCAATGGGATTTTGGCCTGCATTAATAGGAGCATAGTGTCTAGGTCCAGGGAAGTCATGCTACCCCTCTATTCTGCTCTGGTTAGACCACACCTGGAATATTGTGTCCAATTCTGGGCACCACAATTCAAGAGAGATATTGACAAGCTGGAATGTGTCCAGAAGAGGGCGACTAAAATGATCAAGGGTATGGTGAACAAGCTCTATGAAGAGCGGCTTAAAGAGCTGGGCATGTTTAGCCTGAAGAAGAGAAGGATGAGAGGAGATACGATAGCCATGTATAAATATGTGAAAGGAAGCCACAGGGAGGAGGGAGCAAGCTTGTTTTCTGCTTCTCTGGAGACTAGGACACCGAACAATGGCTTCAAACTACAAGAGAGAAGATTCCATCTGAACATGAGGAATCACAGAATCACAGAATCAAAGAGTTGGAAGAGACCTCATGGGCCATCCAGTCCAACCCCCTGCCAAAGCAGGAATGTTGCATTCAAATCACCCCTGACAGATGGCCATCCAGCCTCTGTTTAAAAGCTTCCAAAGAAGGAGCCTCCACCACACTCCAGGGCAGAGAGTTCCACTGCTGAACGACTCTCACAGTCAGGAAGTTCTTCCTCATGTTCAGATGGAATCTCTTCTCTTGTAGTTTGAAGCCATTGTTCCACGTCCTAGTCTCCAGGAAGAACTTCCTGACTGTGAGAGCTGTTCAGCAGTGGAACTCTCTGCCCCAGAGTGTGGTGGAGGCTCCTTCTTTGGAAGCTTTTAAACAGGGGTGATTTGAATGCAACATCTGTCAGGGGTGATTTGAATGCAATATTCCTGCTTCTTGGCAGAATGGGGTTGGACTGGATGGCCCATGAGGTCTCTTCCAACTCTTTGATTCTATGATTCTACACTGTAGAATTAATAGAGTTTCACACCACTTGGGCTACAGTGGCTCAAGACGACGGAATGATGGTCCCTAGCCTTAAACTCCCAGGTCGCATCTACATCTATATAAATAAAAATATAATGTTAGTTTGTGGGATTAACATAACTCAAAAACCACTGGACGAATTGCCACCAAATTTGGCCACAACACACCTACTAACCCAAGGAGTGACTGTTCTGTCTCCCAGGAGCCTGGTTTGCCCTACCTTTCAGCTGTTTGAGGCTGCGTTCTTTTGCATTTTGTCCCAGGGCTGCTGCAATTTGCAAGAGCCCTAAAGGTTAATAGTAGCAGGTTTGCAAGGCCAGTCTGCAGGCCTCCTTTGCAGTTATTGGCCCAGAGAGTAACTTTTGAGCCCGCCCCTTTTACCGGGCCAGACCTCCATTTTGGAGTCCTCCCCGCCTGTTCAGTTCTGAAGAAGGAATCGGATGTGTTGGAGGAGGCCAGAAAGGTAGGTCTGACAAAACCACCGCAAAAACAATTGAGAACTATTGAAAACAATTGAGAATAAGCTTAATTGAGTTACAGATAGGAATTGAGAAGTTTATTGAGCTATAGTTAGATTATAAGAGAGTTAGAGTGTAAAGAAGAATAGATATTGAGCTTTGAGAATTGAGTTTTGTAGAGTCTTATAGAGAGAGAGAGAGAGAGAGAGAGAGACACTGCATTGCCTTATCTCCAAGGCTAATCTGGAGCTTAGATAGATAGGGAAAGATTTGTTCTTTCTAAAAGACAACAGCTTTGGATTCGGGTGAAGGATTCCCGGATCCCTTTGCCACTTGGGGAAAGGCTGACTCAGTAACTGGTGGAGAAGAGAAAGAAGAAATATCTATTTGGTTTATCAATTGACCAAGGCAGAGACATCTCCAGATCATCCCCTGTTTGGGTATCAGCCAGCATGTCAACGACTTAAATCTAGACATAGTTTCTAAGATCTACAGAGACACTCGCTGGAACACCTCAGCAAGCGAGAGTCCAAAAGTGGCAGGCTCAAACCCAGAACCTCAACCAATGGCTGATACCAAATGAGACTCCCCCCTGGGCACACAGAGGACTGGGCGACTTGGAAGGCACTGAACAGACTGCGCTCTGGCACCACAAGATGCAGAGCCAACCTTCAGAAATGGGGCTACAAAGTGGAATCCTCGACATTCGAATGTGGAGAGGAGCAAACCACTGACCACCTGCTGCAATGCAACCTGAGCCCTGCCACATGCACAATGGAGGACCTTCTTTCAGCAACACCAGAAGCACTCCAAGTGGCCAGATACTGGTCAAAGGTCATTTAAACTCACAAATTTTGTATTTTGTCTGTTTGCTTTGTTCTGTTAGAAATGTAATATAATTGATTGGTTGCCCTAACACGACAAATAAATCAATTGACTGATCTGTTTGCAACTTTCAGAAATAAATATCCTTTTTTGATATTCAGAACTTGTAATAGACTCAGTTACTGAGAATCTCAATCTTCTCAAGAAAAGCACCAGCAGTTCGCCCAGACATAGGGAACAACACATCATAGTTTTGTTTTTATAAAAGTGTCTGGATGTAACGGCACAGTGACCATCATACACACAAAAAATATTAAATTTGTCATTTGGGAGTTGTAGTTGCTGGGATTTATAGTTAACCTACAATCAAAGAGGATTCTGAACTCCACCAATGATGGAATTGAACCAAATATGGCACACAGGACACATGCTGATGACAATGTCATCTGTGCGCATTCAGAAGAAGATCTACAAGCCACTCTAAACACCTTCGCAGAAGCATACACGAAGCTTGGCCTGTCACTGAACATCGAGAAAACCAAAGTGCTGTTCCAGCAGTCACCAGCCATCCCCTCCCCAATGCCAGAGATACAGCTTAATGGTGTAACATTAGAAAATGTTGACCATTTCCTCTCCCTTGGCAGCCACCTCTCCACCAAAGTCAACATCGACACCGAAATACAACACTGCCTGAGCTCTGCGAGTGTAGCATTTTCCTAAATGAAGCAGAGTGTTTGAGGACCGAGACATCCATAGGGATACCAAGGTGCATGTCTACAAAGCTATTGTCCTCCCAACCCTGCTCTACGCCTGTGAGACGTGGACTGTCTACAGACGTCACATGTAACTCCTGGAACGATTCCATCAGCGCTGCCTCCGGAAAATCCTGCAAATCTCTTGGGAAGACAAGCGGACAAACGTCAGTGTGCTGGAAGAAGCAAAGACCAAGTGATGGTCCTCTGCCATCAACTCCGCTGTGCCGGCCACGTTGTCCAGATGCCTGACCACCGTCTCCCAAAGCAGTTGCTCTACTCTGAACTTAAGACCGGAAAACGGAATGTTGGTGGGCAGGAAAAGAGATTTAAAGATGGCCTCAAAGCCAACCTTAAAATCTCTGGCATAGACACTGAGAACTGGGAAGCCCTGGCCCTTGAACACTCCAGCTGGAGGTCAGCTGTGACCAGCAGTGCTACAGAATTCGAGGAGGCACGAGTAGAGGGCGAAAGAGAGAAACGTGCCAGGAGGAAGGCACGTCAAGCCAACCCCGACTGGGACCGCCTTCCACCTGGAAACCAATGCCTTCACTGTGGGAAAAGATGCGGGTCAAGAATAGGGCTCCACAGCCACCTACGCACCCACAAGGAAACGCATAATGGAAGACCATCTTACTCGTCCAACGAAGGATCGCCTAAGAAGAAGAATGAGTCCACAATAACATATAATCCAGTTCAAAGCAGATAATCTGGATTTTATATGGCAGTGTAGAAAGGGCCTCACAGTTCAAAGCAGATAATGTGGATTATCTGCTTTGATAATCTAGATTATATGGCAGTGCAGATCCAGCCTCAGGATCCCACAGAAATGAACCATGGCGGTTAAAATGGAATCAAGCTGCATTAATTTTGCTGTGTAAATGCACTCCAAAACTAGCTGCTGCCTCTGGAAAGAGATAGTTTTGGATTTTTTTCCATCCCAAAAGGAAAGGGAAACTCACCAGAGATTCTTGAAGCTCCTTCAGTTGATGGACTTTCTTCTTGATTTTGTCGTTGTCCCTAGAAATGCAAAAGATGGAGTTATTCAATTCTGCTGCTTCCAAAGAATTTACATTAGTATTGTAAAAGGCTTTAATGGCCAGAATCACTGGGATGCTGTGAGTATTCCAGGCTGTCTGGCCATGTTCCAGAAGCATTCTCTCCTGATGTTTCACCCACATCTACGGCAGGCATCCTCAGAGGTTGTGAGGTCTGTTGGAAACTAAGGAAGTGAGGTTTATATATCTGTATATAAGAACTCTGGTCTGCTTGAGACAAGTGTGAATCTTGCAATTGGCCCCCTTGATCAGCATTGAATAGCCTTGCAGCTTCAAGGCTTGGTTGCTTCCTGCCTGGGGGAAGCAAGGCCATTAAATGCTAATCAAGGTGACCAGTTGCAACATTCACACCTGCCTCCAACAGACAAGAGATCTTTCTTTCTCCCACCCTGGACACCTCCTTTGTTGGGAGTTGTTAGCTGGCCTTGATCGGTTCCTGTCTGGAGTTCCCCTATTTTGGAGTGTTGTTCTTTATTTACTGTCACTTGGAACACTCAGAAAAAAGGGGAATTCCAGACAGGAAACAATTAGGACCAGCTGACACCTTTCAACAAAGGATCCCCCAGGCAGGAAGCAGCCAGGCCTTGAAGCTGCAAGGCCATTCAATGCTAATCAAGGTGGCCAATTGCAATATTCACACTTGCCTCAAGGAGACAGGAGTTTTTTCTCCCACCCTGGACATTATTCCACAGATATACAAACCTCACTGGCTTAGCTTCCAACAGACCTCACAACCTCTGAGGATGCCTGCCATAGATGTGGGCGAAACGTCAGGTGAGAATGCTTCAGGTACATACAGCCATAATCCGGAAAACTCTCAGCAACCTAATTTACATTAGGATTGCCTTGTTCATGGTCACCAAGGGTGCATCCACACTGCAGAATTAATGCAGTTTGATACCACTTTGACTCAATACTATGGAACCACAAGATTAGTAGTTTATGGAGCTCCTATTAAACCCCCTTTAAAAGTATTGGATAAACTAACACATCGATGTTTTAAAAAGCCAGTTACCTAAGTAAGATTTCTTCTGTTGACTTGAAGACTGTTGAGGAAGAACAGAGAGGGAGAAAATTGTGATTCTTTTTGGGGAAAGAAACAAAACAGGTGGCTGTTGAATGAAACTTTCACCTTGTGCCGGTTTGGGTTATAATGCCAGGTGGCAAAATATGTTAATTTTTATATTCTTTTAATATTTTTCTTATTTTAATTTTTTATTTTGTGTGCTTTATTTGTTAGCTGCATTGAGTCCTTAAGGAGCAGAAAGGCAGTGTAGAAATAAAGCTATGGTAATGATAATAATAATAATAATAATAATAATAATAATAATGTAATAATAATAATAATAATAATGTAATAATAATAATAATAATAATAATACATCACATAGTCCTAGATGCTTGGGAAGTGTTCAGCTTGTGATGTTGCGATACAAAATCCAGCATATAGATCTCGTTTGCTGTGACATACTGTGCTTTTGGGTCAATAATAATAATAATAATAAGGCAACTAGTTGTGATCAGTAGTAGCAATGGGAGTGTCAACATGAAATAGGAGGCCTTTAGGACAGGTTTAAATCTAGTATGGGTTTGAGCATAGTATGGGTTTGAGTCTAAATCTAGTATGGGTTTGAAGTGTTGGGATTTTGGAAGAATTTTCCCAAGTAGAACAGTGTTTCTTAACGTGGGGGTCGGGATCACTGGGGAGAGGGTCACGAGGGGGTGTCAGAGGGGTCGCCAAAGACCATCAGAAAACACAGTATTTTCTCATGGGGGTTCTGTGTGGGAAGTTTGGCCTAATTGCATTGTTGGTGAAGTTCAGAATGGTCTTTGATTGTAGGTGAACCATAAATCCCAGCTACTACAACTCCCAAATGTCAAGATCTGTTTTCCCCAAACTCCACCAGTGTTCACATTTGGGCATAATGAGTATCTGTGCCAATTTAGGTCCAGATCCACATTGTTTGAGTCCACAGTGCTCTCTGGAAGTAAGTGAACTACAACTCCCAAACTCAAGGTCAATGCCAACCAAACCCTTTCAGTATTTTCTGTTGGTCATGGAAGTTCTGTGTGTCAAGATTGGTTCAGTTCCATCATTGGTGGAGTTCAGAATGCTCTTTGATTGTAGGTGAACTATAATTCCCAGCAACTACAACTCTCAAATGACTAAATCCCCTCTCCAACCCCACCAGTATTCAAGTTTGGCTGTATCAGGTATTTGTGCTAAATTTGGTCCAGTGAGTGAAAATACATCCTGCCTATCAGATATTTATGTTACGATTCATAACAGTAGCAAAATTGCAGTTATGAAGTAGCAACAGAAATAATTGTAAGGTTGGGGGTCAACACAATATGAGGAACTGTATTAAGGGGTTGCGGCATTAGGAAGGTTGACAACCACTGCCCTAGGAATTGAAAGTTGGAGTAGAAATAAAACAATAATAATAATAATAATAATAATAATAATAATAAATAGTCCTAGACACTTGGGAAATGTCCGATGTGTGATCTAATACAACAGCCAGCAGAATGTCTGCTGTGTGCTCATCTTCTTGTGTTTCAAATAATAATAATAATAATAATAATAATAATATGAGGATTTAAAGATTGAACTGCAAAGACTCTAGCACAAGCCAGTAAAGGTGGTCCCAGTGGTGATTGGCACACTGGGTGCAGTGCCTGAAGACCCTGGCCTGCACTTGAAGACAATCAGCACTGACAAAATTACCACCTGCCAGCTGCAAAATGCCACCGTACTGGGATCAGCACACATTATTTGCCAATACATCACACAGTCCTAGACACTTGGGAAGTGTCCGACGTGTGATCCAATTCAACAGCCAGCAGAGTGATCTTGTCTGCTGTGGACTCATCTTTTTGTGTTTCAAATAATAATAATAATAATAATAATAATAATAATAATAATGGCATTTAGTTGTGATCAGCAGTAGCAATGGTAACCCTTGACATGAAATATGAGATCTTTAGGATAGGCTTAAATCTAGTATGGGTTTGAGCATCCCTTATTCGAAGTGTTTGGAATTTGGGATTTGCCCCCCAATTTGGGCAGGATCCGAGTAGTATAACCAGTTCAAGCTAAACTAGCAATCTTCCCAGTAACTGCAGTGTTTCCCACCTTCGTTTTCTTCCTTCAGCCTTGAATTCTGTGGAGACCAGCAAAAGATGGAACTAGATTAGACTATGAAGCAATGTTTGCTTATTTTTGCTACCCTTTTTTGGACTGTGAAGCTGCAACAAGTGGAAGAACGTATTGTGAAAGGCTTTCATGGCCAGAATCACTGGGTTGTTGTAGGTTTTTTCGGGCTATATGGCCATGGTCTAGAGGCATTCTCTCCTGACGTTTCGCCTGCATCTATGGCAAGCATCCTCAGAGGTAGTGAGGTCCTCACTACCTCTGAGGATGCTTGCCATAGATGCAGGCGAAACGTCAGGAGAGAATGCCTCTAGACCATGGCCATATAGCCCGATAAAACCTACAACAACCCAAGTTGAAGAACGTCCATTACTAAATAGAGATTCTTGGTCTAAAGTTGCTTGGCTTTGTTCATTCCTGTTCTTCATTTAGTTTAACTATGGCAATTTCCCATAAATTGGGGATTTCATTCGATCCTAGAATTGAGATAAATAATTCCCACATGAAAGAATCAGGACCAGCAAACACCTCCCAACAAAAGATTCCCCTGGGCAGGAAGCAGCCAGGCTTTGAAAATGCAAGGCCATTCAATGCTAACCAAGGTGGCCAGTTGCAACACAATTGTTTCAAGCAGACAAGAATTTTTTCTCCCACCCTGGACATTATTCCACAGATACTTGACTAGTTTCCAACAGACCTCACAGCCTCTGAGAATGCCTGGCATAGATGTGGGTGAAGCGTCAGGAGAAAATGCTTCTGGAGCATGGCCAGACCACCCGGAAAACTCACAGGAATCCAGTGTGTTTTTCGGTGTTTTTATGAGTGATGGTCACTCGTTGGCCTGATAGGTGTGTCGTGTCCAAGTCTGGTGTCAATTCGTTCAGTGGTTTTTGAGTTATGTCAATCCCACTAATTTTTATTTATATAGATATCACATTGCCTTTGCCACCCAATTTCTTTTTTAAAAAACCAGGAGCGGAAAAGATATAATGTAGTCCAATACTTACCATTTGGCGTAAATTTGTATTCGCCTTCTGAAGCGATCTGATTTTCTCCATCTGAAGGGAAGAAAAAAGTGTATAGATGCCTGCAGAAAACACCAGGATCGTGTGCTTGATAGGAGGTGTTTTAAAAACAGGTTGCACATAAGTACTTGGATTTATTCCATGTGTAGCCGAATGGCGTTGGATTGGATACACCTTGGAGTCTCTTCCAAAGCTATGATTGTGGGATTCTGACCAAAATACCCACTGATTTGTCACAGATGGTGGAATCTGAACTACTGAGGCAGTGAATCTTTTCCAGGTTTCATCCAGGCTTTAAATCAGTTCTTTGTACTTTACGAGGGTTGAATGAAAAGTAATGCCTACACCTTCGTTACTTGGGTTTGGATGAGAATATTTTAATAAATCAAACACAAAATAATCCTTAGAATGTTCTCTTTAAGTCCCACTATTCACTTTTCCACATAATCACCAGACAATTGGATAAATTTCTGCCAACGATGAACAAGTTTTCTGAAGCCGTCACGAAAGAAGTCGAAACTTTGTTTCCACAACCAGCATCTCACAATTCTCTCATCCTAGGTACCCATCGTGCACAGATCTTCCGATAGCCAAGCAAAGCAATAATGTACCCACAAGTTCTTGTGAAATGCTGATTATGCTTGAAATTTTTCTCTGAGTGATACGACGATCATCCTGAATCAATCTGTCAACCTTCTGCTTGTGAAACTCAGTGGTTGTTGTCACAGGATGCCCAACTCTTTGTTTGTCAATCAAGTCAGATGTTTCCACCTCAACATCTTTAAACTTACTCATCCAACAACTCACAGTACTCACATCAACACAATCACCATAACAGCTTGCATTTTCTGGTGAATCTCCTTTGGGGTGACACCTGCTGTCAAGAATTCAATGACTACACATTGCTTAAGTCACATTGACCAACTGTTTGCGCTCGGTTCCATACTTCACACTTTAACAACACAACTGTTCAATGCTAAGGCTTTCTGCCAAAATGGAACTGTAGAGGAGAGTCTACTGAACAAGCCAGTACCTGCTGCATACCAGGACTGCCATCTGTTGAGGAGTTACGAAGGTGGAAGCATTACTTTTCACTTTAACAACACAACCATTCAATGCTAAGGCTTCCCGCCAAAATGGAACTGTAGAGGAGAGTCTACTGAACAAGCCAGTACCTGCTGCATACCAGTACTGCCATCCGTTGAGGAGTTACGAAGGTGGAGGCATTACTTTTCACTTTAACAACACAACCATTCAATGCTAAGGCTTCCTGCCAAGATGGAACTGTAGGGGAGAGTCTACTGAACAAGCCAGTACCTTCTGCATACCAGTACTGCCATCCGTTGAGGAGTTATGAAGGTGGAAGCATTACTTTTCATTCAACCGTCGTATTGCTGAATCCTGTTCCTGCACACATTCAGCACCTTGGGGGATTATTTTAAAGGGAGAGTGTATCTTGAACATATTCGGTGCTCACTTTGGTTGCATCTATGCTGCCAAATAATGCAGTTTGAATTGAATTATATGGTCAGTATACCAAGTATGGGCCAACTTCAGCTTTCCAGGTGTTTTGGACTTCAACTCCCACAGTTTCGCAAATAGGAATTGTGGGAGTTTAAGTCCAAAACACGCGGAGGGCCGAAGTTTGCCCATGCCTGATTTCGACACTCAAAGGCACTCACCAGAGTTTGATTCCGTTGTTCCAGCGAACGCAGCCTCCGCTCTCGTTCTGCCATGTTGGGCAGCTGCACATACATAAAAAGAGTTATGATGAGGTCAATGTTACTACGTTTCCCTACTTCTGCCCCAAATCCATACCATCTAAATGTCCCAATTTGGTCAGGAAGGGGCCCCATCCATCCCCTGACATCCCACTTGTCCAGTTGCCTTTGGCCCCTTCTACACTGCCATATAAAATGCAGATTATCTGCTTTGAACTGGATTATATGGCAGTGTAGATGCAAATAATCCAGTTCGAAGCAGATAATGTGAGTTATCTGCTTTCCTAATCTGGGTTATATGGTAGTGTAGACATTGTCCTTAAAACATTCAGTTTAGTCCCACCTTTGTCCTCAGGTTACTTCAGTGGATGAAAATTGGAGTTCAAGTGCTTTCAGGCCCCTTCTACATTGTTTTATATCTGCTTTGAACTGGATTATATGGCAGTGTAGAAATACGCTGGATCTGAATGATGCTCCACATGACTTTGGAGGTGTCTACGGACAATGCCGGCTCTTTGGCTTAGAAATGTAGATGAGCACCACCACCCAGAATCAGATACAACTAGACTTAACGTCAAAGAGAAACCTTTACCTTTTTACACTGCCATATTATTCAGATTATAAAAGCAGATAATCCAGATAATCTGCTTTGAACTGGATTATATTAGGATGGATCTACACTGCCCTACATCCCAGGATATGATCCCAGTTTTTCTGCTTTGAACTGGATTATATGAAACTGCACTGCCATATAATCCGAGTCTTGATATACATTGCCATATAATCCAGATTATTAAATCAAATAATCCATATTATCTGCTTTCATTGGATTATATTAGGATGGATCTACACTGTCCTACATCCCAGGTTATGATCCCATTTTTTCTGCTTTGAATTGGATTATATGAAACTGCACTGCCAGATAATCCGAGTCTTGATCTACACTGCCGTATAACCCAGATTATTAAATCAAATAATCCATATTATCTGCTTTGAACTCGATTATATTAGGATGGATCTACACTGCCCTACATCCCAGGATGTGATCCTAGTTTTTCTGCTTTGAACTGGATTATATGAAACTGCACTGCCAGATAATCCGAGTCTTGATCTATACTGCCATTAATCCAGATTATTAAATCAAATAATCCATACTATCTGCATTCAATTGGATTATATTAGGATGGATCTTCACTGCCCTACATCCCAGGATATGATCGCAGTTTTTCTGCTTTGAACTGGATTATATGAAACTACACTGCCAGATAATCGGAGTCTTGATCTACACTTCCATATAATCCAGATTATTAAATCAAATAATCCATATTATCTGCTTTGAACTAGATTATATGGGTCTACAATGCCATACAATCCAGTTCAAAGCAGATAATATAGATTTTATATGGCAGTGTAGCTCCAGCCTGGGATAAACAGATAATCTGGGATCAGATCCTGGGCAGTATGGATCCATCCTGAGTCTACACTGCCATATAATCCAGTTCAAAGCAAATATTTTTATATGGCAGTGTAGATGGGGCCTCATATAGTCCAGTCCAAAACTGGTAATTTGGATTATCTACTTTGATAATTGGATTATCTGGCAGTGCAGATCCAACCACTGCCATATAATCCAATTTAAAGATAATCTGGATTTTATATGGCAGAGTAGATGGGACCCCCAGTGGGTTCCCAGGCTGAGCTCTAAGTCTTTCAAAATCCTACTACATCACTCTACACAATTTATGACACCAGCCAACGATGTACCTCATTCAATCGCTGTTGTGGCTTCTGTTGTCTCCAATCCACTGTGGGTTCATTCAGCACCTGGTGTCCCCACACATCTTTCCTTATGGCATCAGCTATGACCTCATAGGGCACCTGTATTTGTGTCCCTGCAGGACTTTAGCCAAAATACTAATGATATAAAATAAAAGGTTTGGAGAAGTTCAACAAAGTGCTCCTGGTGGGGAAGGTAAGGCAATGGTGACCATTTTTATTCCTTCTTTCCATGTGGAGAGGCATAAAGAAAGTGATACCTGGTGCCAGGTATACATCTCAAGTTTCAGCGGTGGCCAGGGGAGCATTCGCACAATTTTAACTTGTGTGCCAGCTGTGCCCGTACCTTGGGAAGTTAAACTTGGCCACTGTGGTCCATGCTCTTGTTCCATCTTGCATAGACTACTGCAATGTATTTTACGTGGGGTTGCCTTTGAAGACTGTTCAGAAGCTTAAAGTAGTCCAAGGGGCGGCAGCCAGATTTCTAACTGGAGTGACACACAGGGAACAGACATCCCCCCTGTTGAACCAGCTCCACTGCCTGTGTGCTGGTATGGCTGTACCAGGAGCTCCAACTTTATTTTCGTTCTGTTATCTGTTTGCAGTCATAGGGCAGAGCTCCTGTCCATCATAATTAAGCTTTGGTTCCGCCCCTTGTTCAGGGCTCTGGGAGGGAAAGGAGCCATTTTTTGGGCAGTCTTTCATAAGGAAGCTAAACTATAGGACGTAGACCAGCTCGTCCCGTAGAAAAGCTTTTCTCAAGAACATCCGGGGAAACAGAAACAGAAATTCCAGGGAAAATGTCCCAAGGCTCTGGATGATAGCTCACAGCCTCTCAGCCTCACAGCAATCAGAGGGAAAACAACCCCTGAGGTTTTCAAAGAATTCTCTGCGGGAGGACAGCACTACAGATCCAGGGAACTCCATCTGAAATATCTACAAACCTCGGCTGGTAGGTCTACTTGATACCCAGATGCATTTGGAATCGGTAGTAGGACCCACACCAATGAGGCATAGATAGTAAACAACCTGGGAGAGGTTAAATAGGGTTTTTTCCTACAGAGAAAGTACAGTTAATTAAAGTCAGATACCAGTCCATTGAGGACTAGACTAAGAAAGCCTTGAAGTATTGTTTGAACCATTGAAGATTTGTTGTTTGTTCCATAATAAAGACTTTGTTGTATCATCAAAGACTCTAAAGACCATCACTTCAGAAAAATCCCTGAGAACCTTTCTTTGAGGCTCCCTGGCTTCCTGCTGGGCTTACAGTATACGTCCTATAGAAAAGACAGCTGTTACAGGCCCAGCACGCGACAGAACAGCCTGCCAGTTCGCTACCGATTCAAAGTGCTGGCTTTGACCTACAAAATCCCTAAGCCAGTGGTTCTCAACCATCCTAATGCCATGACCCCTTCCTCATGTTGTGGTGACCTTCAACCATAACATTATTTTCGTTGCCACTTCACAACTGTAATTTTGCTACTGTTATGAATCATAACGTAAATATGCAGGATGTATTTTCATTCACTGGACGAAATTTGGCATGAATACCCTATATGCCCAAATTTGAATATAGTGCTCCCTCACTTATTGTGGAGGTTTCGTTTCAGGACCACTCGCGATAAGTGAAAATCTGCAAAGTAGAATAATAATAATAATAATAATAATAATAAACTTTATTTATACCCCGCTCCATCTTCCCCAGGGGGACTCGGGGCGGCTTTCATGAGGCCACACCCATCAATACAATAAACACAGTATTACACAAAAACATAACAAAACCAAAAAATAAAATACATAAAATGCAAAAACCAATATAATAGATAACACAGCAATATAAAAGCAGACATCAAAACACAGAAAAATTTAACTGGGCAGGGCCAATTCAAGAATTAAAATTTAAAAATTTAAAAAACACTGGGATATAGGGCGGTGTAAAATAGAGTTGGAAGAGACCTCATGGGCCATCCAGTCCAACCACCTGCCAAGAAGCTTGAAAATTGCATTCAAAGCAGCCCGGCAGATGGCCATCCAGCCTCTGTTTAAAAGCTTCCAAAGAATGAGCCTCCACCACACTCCGGGACAGAGAGTTCCACCGCTGAACGACTCTCACAGTCAGGAAGTTCTTCCTAATGTTCAGATGGAATCTCCTCTCTTGTAGTTTGAAGCCATTGTTCCCCAGTCCTAGTCTCCAGGGCAGAAGAAAACAAGCTTGCTCCTTCCTCCTTATAACTTCCTCTCACATATTTATACATGGCCATCATGTCTCTCTCAGCCTTCTCTTCTTCAGGCTAAATATGCCCAGCTCTTGAAGCCGCTCCTCATAGGGCTTGTTCTCCAGACCCTTGATAATTTGAGTTGCCCTCCTCTGGACACATTCCAGCTTGTCAATACCTCTCTTCAATTGTGGTGCCCAGAATTGGACACAGTATTCCAGGTGTGGTCTAACTAAGGCAGAATACAACATGGGTAGCATGGATCTAGACACTAGACTCCTAGTGTAATAATATAATAATCATCAACATCATTATTAATAATAATTCTGAATAAGAGATCCCAATATGGAGTAATAGTATAATAATCATAAAAATAATTCTGAATAAGAGATCCCAATATGGAGTAATAGTATAATAATCATAAAAATAATTCTGAATAAGAGATCCCAATATGGAGTAATAGTATAATAATCATAAAAAATAATTCTGAATAAGAGATCCCAATATGGAGTAATAGTATAACAATCATAATAATAATTCTAAATAAAAGATCCCAATATGGAGTAATAGTATAATAATAATAATAATAATAATAATAATAATAATAATTCTGAATAAGATATCCCAATATGGACTAATAGTATAATAATAATAATAGATCCCAATGTGTAGTGGTAATAATAATAATGATGATGATGATGATGATGATGATGATGATAATAATTTCTGAATAAGAGATCTCAAACTGGAGTAGTAGTAGCAATACTATATCTATCTATCTATACTTACATATAATAAAAGTCTATCTATCTATCTATCTATCTATACATCTCTCTATCTATCTATCTATCTATCTATCTTTCTATACATGTAATAAAAGTCAAAGTTTGTATGCGGCGGAAGTGTGGCGGTGTATGTGCCGGCTTTCTGATTGGCTGCCACTGTGGTGCTATTTGCATATGGTCTCTGATTGGCCGGCTTCAACAGGAGCCTCTGGTGGAGGAAAGGGTTCATGACAGAAATGGGGACATGAGAGAAGGAAATTTGCATATGGTCTCTGATTGGCCAGCCTCAATTCCAAGATTCCGAAATGACAAAGAGAGGAAAGGAAAAGGCCAGAGGGGGCTGAGTCAGAACATTACCAATACAGACCAAACTAGGCACACAGAGCCCCCATGACCCACTCGACATCCTGCTGCAGATTTGGAGGAGGGTTGACCATGGATGATGGGACTTGCAGTACCTTCACTCACATTCTGAGACCACTGTTAACCTCATCCAATGACTGATCAGGACCAAACTTGGCACATAGAACTCTCATGACCCACTTTACGTCCTGGTGTGGTTTGGCCGGGGATGGACCATGGATTATGGGACTTGCAGTACCTTTGCGCAATTCTTGAGACCACGGCAACCCTCATCCAATTACCGATAAAGATCAAACTTGGCACTCTGAGTCTCCATTGCGCACTCTACATCCTGGTGCAGTTTGGAGGAGGATGCACCATGGACGATGGGACTTCCAGTACCTTCACTCACTTCCTGAAACCACAGCGACACTAATCCAGTTTGGAGGAGGATGCACCATGGACGATGGGATTTGCAATACCTGCACTCCCTTCCTAAGACCATTACAACTGCCAACAATGATGGATCAGGACCACAATTTACACAGAGAGCCCACATGACTCACTCTACATCCTGGTGCGGTTTGGAAGAATTTGACAATTGATGATGGGACTTGCAGTCACTTCACTCACTTCCTGAGACCACTGAGACCCTCGCCAATGACTGATCAAGACCAAACTTGGCACACAGAGTCCACATGACCCACTCTACATCCTGGTGCACTTTCGAGAAGGACAGACCATGGATGATGGGACTTCAAGTACCTCCACTCCCTTCCCAAGATGGCTGCAACCCTCATCTAATGTCCGATGAAGACCAAACTTGGCACACAGAGCCCCCATGACCCACTCTACATCCCGATGCTGTTTGGAGGAGGATGGATGATGGGACTTCCAGTACCTTCACTCACTTCCTGAAACCACAGCGACACTTATCCAAATACCAAGAAAGACCAAACTTGGCACAGAGAGCCCCCTTGGCCAACTCAACATTCTGGTGAGGTTTGGGGGAGAACAGGCTATGGAGGATGGGACTTGCAGTACCTAAACTCATTTTCTGAGACCACTGTGACCCTCATCCAATGATTGATCAAGAACAAAACTTGGCACACAGAGCCCCCGCGACCCACTCTCCATTCTGGTGCAATTTGGAGGAGGATGGACCACAGATGATGGGACTCACAGTACCTTCACTAACATCCTGAGACCACTGGGAGCCATATAAATAACTGATAAAGACCAACCTTGAGACACAATTCCTTTCACAAATAACCCGGTCTGCGCCGGGTCCCCAAGCTAGTAATACTAATAATTCTGAATAAGAAATCCCAATGTGGTGATAATAATAATGGCAATAATAATATTAACAATAAATAAGAATCCAAATGCAGTGGTAATATTAATTCTCATTAGGAATAATAATAATTCTCATTAGGAGGCGTCACTCCTTTCTTTCCAATTCCATTATAACAAAAAATAATCCTGTTTTTTTAGTGGAAGGAGATAACACAGGCCTCGGTCCCATGATACTTATATTAAATGTATCGCAATATTCTATATATTTTGAGGGGAGGTTCTAGTATCCTTGAGGAAGGAGAAGCTTCTCAGGAATGGAAAAAAAAGTTAACCCTCTTTTTTAAAAAAAAAATGGGGGGGGGGAACTCAAGCAACAAAGGATTTGGGAAAAGGCCAAAAAAGGGGGCAGAGGCCATGTTTGCCTCTGGAAGGATGCTCCACGGTCACCATAGCAACCGCCTTTGCTCCTTGTTGCCATGGCAACAAGAAGGGCCTTCTTTGCCTCATGAGGAGAATTGGAAGTGTCTCCTTTGGTGGAGAAAAAAATGGGATAATAATAATAATAATAATAATAATAATAATAATAGTAATAATAATAGTAATAGTAATAATTCAACAAGGCAACATGGCTTCATTTCCAATTCTCCAGGCCTTTTTTGAAGACTTGAAGGCAGAGAGTGTTTCCTTGTGCTGCCAAAGGCCTAGTGTTTTTGCGGGTTGTCGAAGGCCCACTGTTTTTGTGTTATTTTAAGTAGGTTTTAATGGCATTCAGTACTCATTTTTTAGATAGTTTAATTCTAGATTTCATTCTATTTTAATTGTTTATAGCCTTTAGGTTTTAAAGGGTGCCTTGTATTGTTTTTTTTTAATGTTCTTAGAAATGTATTGTCGAATGCTTTCATGGCTGGAATCACTAGGTTCTTGTGGGTTTTTTCGGGCTATATGGCCATGTTCTAGAGGCATTTTCTCCTGACTTTTCGCCTGCATCTTTGGCAAGCATCCTCAGAGGTAGTGAGGTCTGTTGGAACTAGGAAAAAAGGGTTCATATATCTGTGGAATGACCAGGGTGGGACAAAGGACTCTTGTCTGCTGGAGCTAGGTGTGAATGTTTCAACTGACCACCTTCATTAGCATTTGAAGGCCTAGCTGAGCCTGGGAAAATCCCCTGTTGAGAGGTGTTAAGATGTGCCTGGCTGTTTCCTCTCTGCTGTTTTGCTGTTGTAATTTTAGAGTTTTTTAATACTGGTAGCCAGATTTTGTTCATTTTCATGGTCTCTTCCTTTCTGTTGAAATTGTCGACATGCTTGTGGATTTCAATGGCTTCTCTGTGTAGTCTGACATGGTTCTTAGAAATGTTCACCGCTTTGAGACCGTATAAGAGAGGAAATTATATAATAATAATAATAATAATAATAATAATCTGGACTTAAATATTCTGGACTTAGATGAAGGAATCAGTGTCAGTGGATTTCATACATAGTCAGTTCTTCATAAGAGAGAAAAAGTGGCATAATAATAATAATATACCCTATAAGAGAGAAAATGACATAATAATAATAATAATAATAATAATAATAATATAATTATTCTGGACTTTTAATATTCAGGACTCAGATGAAGGAATCAATGTCAGTGGATTTCATACATAGTCAGTTCTCTATAAGAGAGAAAAAGTGGCATAATAATAATAATAATAATAATATTCTGGACTTTTAATATTCTGGACTTAGATGAAGGAATCAATGTCAGTGGGTTACATATATAGTCAGTTCTCTATAAGAGAGAAAAAGTGGCATAATAATAATAATAATATACCCTATAAGAGAGAAAATGACATAACAACAACAACAACAACAACAACAACAATAATCTGGACTTTTAATATTCTGGACTCAGATGTGGATTTCATATATAGTCATTTCTTCATAAGAGAGAAAAAGTGGCATAATAATAATAATAATAATAATAATAATATTCAGGACTTTTAATATTCTGGATTTAGATGAAGGAATCAATGTCAGTGGATTTCATACATAGTCAGTTCTCTATAAGAGAGAAAAAGTGGCATAATAATAATAATAATAATAATAATAAACCCTATAAGAGAGAAAATGACATAATAATAATAATAATAATAATAATAATAATAATAATAATAATCTGGACTTTTAATATTCTGGACTCAGATGAAGGAATCAATGTCAGTGGATTTCATATATAGTCAGTTCTCTATAAGAAAGAAAAAGTGGCATAATAATAATAATAATAATATACCCTATAAGAGAGAAAATGACATAATAATAATAATAATAATAATAATAACAACAACAACAACAACAACAATAATAATCTGGACTTTTAATATTCTGGACTCAGATGAAGAAATCAGTGTCAGTGGATTTCATACATAGTCAGTTCTTCATAAGAGCAAAAAAGTGGCATATAAATAATAATAATAATAATAATAATAATAATAATAATAGGCTGGGCTTAGGGTTAGATGTAGGCATTAATGTCAATAGATTTGATATATCCATTGACATTAATGGATAAGAGAGAAAAAGTGGCATAATAATAATAATAGTAATAATAATATGCTGGGCTTAGGGTCAGATGTAGGCATTAATGCCAATGGATTTCATATCTCCATTGACATTAACGGGTAAGAGAGAAAAAGTGGCATATAAATAATAATAATAATAATAGTAATAATAATAATAACAATAACATGCTGGGCTTAGGGTCAGATGTAGGCGTTAATGTCACTAGATTTCATATATCCATTTACATTAATGGGTAAGAGAGAAAAAGCGATATATAAATAATAATAATAATAATAATAATAATAATAATAACATGCTGGGCTTAGGGTCAGATGTAGGCATTAATGCCAATGGATTTCATATCTCCATTGACATTAACAGGTAAGAGAGAAAAAGCGACATATAAATAATAATAATAATAATAATAATAATAATAGTATGCTGGGCTTAGGGTCAGATGTAGGCATTAATGTCAATAGATTTCATATATCCATTGACATTAAAGGGTAAGAGAGAAAAAGTGGGATATAAATAATAATAGTAATAATAATAATAATAATAATAATAACTACAGATCCGTAGTGTAGACTCTGCAAGGAAGCAGACAAAATGATGGATCACATCTTCAGCTGCTGCAAGAAGATCGCACAGGTGAACTACAAGCAGAGGCACAACACTGTTGCTCAGATGATCCTGGGCAACGTCTTTGTAGACGGCAGATTCTTTCACACCAGAAGCGACTTGCAGTATTATTATTATTAATAATAGTAATATGTTAATAAAACATATATATTCAGTCTCCATGAGAGAGAAAAAGTGGCATATAAATGATAATAATCATTAGTTGTTTTTGGGCTTAAACAGTCCTCTATAAGAGAAAAAAGCAGCATATAAACAACAATAATAACAACAATAATAATAATTTGATGAGCTTTGGGTAAAATGTAGGTATTATTGTCAATGGATTTCATATGTAGTTCTCTGTAAGAGAGAAAAAGTGGCATATTAATAATAATAATTTGCTGGAATTATATCCAATCACAGCCACATTCAGTAGCCTATAATTATTGGGAATCTGGACCCAGAATGATCGACATTGCACTCCATGGAGACTCCAACTATAATTCTATGCTCCTAAAATACAAAAATACAGCTTTCTGGCACTGTGTTGTTTTCTAGCAATGCCACTAGAGAGCACTAAAACTCCTTAAACATGGTTGGAGTGATAGGAAAAAGAGGCATGAAAGACATTGATCTCAATGTCTTCTGCTTCTTTCTATGTTTCTTGTAAAAACATAAGCCTAAATTTGGTATCTTAATCAATTCCAAGTTATTTTTATCATGACTATTCCATTATTCCTTTCCGGCAGGACTTCCCAGGCAATATTAAGCTACATATTTTAAATTTACATTTTGTTACTATTGGTGTTTTCACCTTTGTGTTGCTGTGTGTTTTCCAGGCTGTATGACCATGTTCCAGAAGTATTATCTCCTGATATTTCACCCACATCAATGGCAAGCATCCTCAGAGGTTGTGAGGTCTGTTAGAAACTAGGCAAGTGAGGTTTATATATCTGTTAAATGTCCAAAGTGGGAGAAAGAATTCTTGTCTGCTTGAGGCAGGTGGGAATGTTGCAACTGGCCACTTTGATTAGAATTAAATGGCTTTGTATCTTCAAAGACTGGCTGCTTCCTGCTTGGGGAAAGCAAGACCATTCAGTGCTAATCAAGGTGACCAATTGCAACATTCACACCTGCTTCCAACAGACAAGAGTTCTTTCTCCAACTCTGGACATTATTCCACAGATTTATAAACCCCACCTTACCCGCTTCATAGGAAATCTGCTACAAAACAGAAGCTTTTTTGTTGAGTTCCAGGGTCAGAGAAGCAGATGGCGAAAAGAGAAGAATGGCCTGCCTAAGGGAAGCATGCTTGCTCCATCAATGTTTAACATTTACACAAATGACCAGCCACTGCCAGAAGGGACAGGGAGTTTCATCTATGCTGATGATTGTGCCATCACCCCCCAAGCAGGGAGTTTTGAGATAGTTGAACAAAAGATCTCCGAAGGTTTAGGTGCTCTTACTGCCTACTCCAGGGAAAAAGCTGATTCTTAACCCATCTAAAACACAGACATGGGCTTTTCATCTTTAGAACAGACAAGCATCTCGAGCTCTGAGGATGACCTGGGAAGGAACCACGCTGGAGCATTGCAGCACACCCAAATACCTGGGAGTTACCCTGGACCCTTCTCTGACCTACAAAAAGCACTGTTTGCATAACAAGCAAAAAGTGGGCACTAGAAACAATATCATATGAAAGCCGACTGGCACAACTTGGGGATCACAACCAGATACACTGAAGACATCTGCCCTTGCGCTTTGCTATTCTGCTGCTGAGTCCACATGCCCAGTGTAGAACACATCGCACCATGCTAAAACAGTGGATGTTTCTCTTGAAACATGCTGCATTATCACACAATGTTTGCGCCCTACACAACTGGAAAAATTACACTGTTTAGCAGTATTGCACCATCTGACATCCACCGGGAAGTAACAGCCAATAGTGAAAAGACCAAGGCAGTGACATCTCTGGCTCATCCTCTGTTCAGATATCAGCCAGCAGCCAACGCCTTAAATCAAGATCTACAAAGATACTCGCAGGAACACTTCAGCAAGAGAGAATCCAAAAGTGGCAGGATAAAACCCAGAACCTCAATCCATGGCTGATACCAGATGAGAATTCTAAATTTACATTTTGTTAGTATTGGTGTTTTCATCTACTGCTACTTCTGGATGGATGTCAGGTGGTGCAATACCGGCTAAACAGTATAATTTCAGTGGAGTGTTGGATCACTCCAACAACCACCATGTCAGACTACACAGAGAAGCCATTGAAATCCACAAGCATGTGGACAATTTCAACAGAAAGGAGGAAAGCATGAAAATGAACAAAATCTGGCTACCAGTATTAAAAAACTCGAAAATTACAACAGCAAAACAACAGAAAGAAAACAAACTAGGACATCTAATCACCTCTCAACGAAAGATTGCTCTAGGCACTGCCAGGCAATCAAATGCTAATCAAGGTGGTCAGTTGAAACATTCACACCTAGCTCCAGCAGACAAGAGTCCTTTGTCTCACCCTGGTCATTCCACAGATATATAAACCCTTTTTTCCTAGTTCCAACAGACCTCACTGGAGGAGAAAATGCCTCTAGAACATGGCCATATAGCCCAGAAAAACCTACAACAACCCAGTATAATTTCTGTAATCCTCCGAGCTCGAGATGCTTGTCTGTTCTTAAGATGAAAACAACATGTCTGTATTTTAGATGGATTAGGAATCAGCTGGTTTTCCTTGTAATAGGCAGTAAGAGCACCTAAAGCTTTGGAGAGCTTCTGTTCAACCATTTCAAAGCTCCCTGCTTGAGCGGTGATGGCACCATCGTCAGCATAGATGGCACCATCGTCAGAAACTCTCTGTCCCTTCTGGCAGTGGCTGGTCATTTGTGTAAATGTGAAACATTGATCATGCAACCTGGAACCCCAGGTCTCAGCGGTGACCAGGGGAGCATTCGCACAGTTAAAACTAGTGCGCCAGCTGCACCCGTACCTTGAGAAGCCTGACTTGGCCATGGTAGTCCATGCTCTAGTCACATCCTGCTTAGACTACTGCAACACTCTCTACGTGGGGTTGCCTCTGAAGACTGCTCGGAAGCTTCAAATGGTCCAACGATCGGCAGCCAGGATGCTAACAGGAGCGGCACTCAGGGAGCACACCACTCCACAGCTGCGCCAGCTCCACTGGCTGCCAATTTGCTACCGGGCACAATTCAAAGTGCTGGCTTTAGCCTTTAAAGCCCTAAAACAGTTCTGGCCCGACCTACCTGTCCGAATGCGTCTCCTCCTATGAACCAGTTAGGACACCGTCCCCGCTGGCTTCACAAGCACGTCTGGCGGGGACGAGAGACAGGGCATTCTCAGTGGTGGCCCCTCGGCTGTGGAACGCCCTTCCTGCAGATATTAGATCGACCCCCTCCTTGCTGGCATTCCGGAGGAAAGTAAAGACTTGGCTGTTTGAACAGGCATTCGACTAAGCAGTGTGATTGATTGACTGATCAAGGGTCTGGAGAACAAGCCCTATGAGGAGCGGCTTAAGGAGCTGGGCATGTTTAGCCTGAAGAAGAGAAAGCGGAGAGGAGATATGATAGCCATGTATAAATATGTGAGAGGAAGCCACAGAAAGGAGGGAGCAAGCTTGTTTTCTGCTTCCCTGGAGACTAGGACGCAATGGAACAATGGCTTCAAACTACAAGAAAGGAGATTCCATCTGAACACGAGGAAGAACTTCCTGACTGTGAGAGCCGTTCAGCAGTGGAACTCTCTGCCCCGGAGTGTGGTGGAGGCTCCTTCTTTGGAAGCTTTTAAGCAGAGGCTGGATGGCCATCTGTCAGGGGTGATTTGAATGCAATATTCCTGCTTCTTGGCAGGGGGTTGGACTGGATGGCCCATGAGGTCTCTTCCAACTCTTTGATTCTATGATTCTATGACTATCGGAACACGGAATATCGGATGAGTTTGGATTCCGATTTCATTGACGAGACCTGATGGATTTGTTATATTGATGTAGTGATGTATTGATATTGATGTTTAATGATTTGTGACGCTATTGCTTTTAAATGCTTAATGATTTTGTATTGTGTATACCTAAATTGTTGTAATCCGCTCTGAGTCGCCTGAGGGCTGAGAAGAGCGGTATACAAATAAAGTAAATAAATAATAAATAAACCTGGTTTTCCCTGTAATCGGCAGTAAGAGTGCCTAAAGCTTCAGAGAGCTTCTGTTCAACCATTTCAAAGCTCCCTGCTTGAGCGGTGATGGCACCATCGTCAGCATAGTTGAAACTCTCTGTCCCTTCTGGCAATGGCTGATCATTTGTGTAAATGCTAAATATTGATGGAGCAAGCACGCTTCCCTGAGTCAGGCATCAAACTGTATTAATTCTACAGTGTGGATGCATTGTCTCCCCATGTTTTACCCTGTTCCCTCTCTAGCAAATTTGGGCTATTTTAGGGTTTCTTGGGGGAGGCGGGGAAGGGATATCATGAAGATTTTGATACAATCCAAACTGCACCTTGCTCCAATAGAATTAGCACTCGGATCAGGGGGAGAAGAGAATGAATAGAGCAAAACGCTTCAAAAAATGTTCCTTTATTAGGTCACTGTCAGGAAGAAAGCCGCAGAGAGGGGAAAGGGAGGGGGTTCCTGCCTCTCTGTTAAAAACGGCCCTATATTGTCTCATCCTAAATAGCCTCGGCATGAATCGGCACAGCTGCCTCTCTCTTTCTCTGTCTCGGCTTCCTTTCGCAGCAGCATCCCCCCCCCCCCGTCCAAAGCGATCCAGCCTGCATCCCGTCGCCATGGTAACGCGGTCCAGCTGAAAACCCTCCAGTCTCCTTGAAATCAAGGAACACTGCTGGAGTGTGAAGGAAGGTGAAGAAAGGAGAAAGGGAAGATGGAGGGGAAGAAGGGGGGAGGGTGGGGAAGAGGAAGAAAATGGGCATCATTGACCAATTTTACCCATCCGTTGACCACATCTGCTTGGTTCTATATGATGTCTAGCTTGGCCCTACTATGTAAAGGAGGCGGTTGCTTCCGAGGATGGTCTCTGGGTGTCTTTCAAGGGTGATAATTCAGGAATTTAGAGTTCATAGGATCCAATTTTATGTCATATCCTCCAACTGTCCTTATTTTTCAGTTATGTGATCCCAGCTGCTTTTAATATATCCAACTAACTTGGGTACCCGGTGTTGCCTGGATTAATTGGAAAAGTTAGTTTTTCATTGTGCAAAATTCATAAGGTTATGGGTGAACTACAACTCACGTCATGCCATGTTGATCATGAAAAACTCAATCAGTACTTAAAGTTTGTTATGTTGGGCAAGTTTGCTGTAGATTCATCATCGGTGGGGTTAAGTGTGTTCTCTGGTTGTGGGTGAACTACAACTCCCAGAAAGAAAAAGTGAGTTCCCCACAAATCATCAAATTTTGGCATATCAGGTATGTGTGCCAAGTTTGGTCCAGATCCATTGGTGTTTGGGTCCACAGTTCTCTCTGGATGTAGGTGAACTACAACTCCTTCAAATCAAGGTGAATTTCCCCCAAAAACCTCCAGTATTTTTTGCTGGTCAAGGGGGCTTTGTATGGTCCAATTCCATCTTTGGTGGAGTTCAGAGTGCTCATTGATTGCAGGTGAACTATACATCCCAGTATCCACAACTCCAAATTTTTAAGGCCAATTCCCCTCAAAACCCACCACTTTTCAAATTTGGGTATTTTGAGTATGCATGCCAAGTTTATTTATTTATTTATATACTTTATTTGTATACCGCTCTTCTCAGCCATTAGGCGACTCAGAGCGGTTAACAACAAGCAGCGGCAAAAATTCAATGCAAACATCATACAGCCATTTAAAAAACAATTAACACAATAATACACTAAGCAATTCAGTTCAGTTCAGTCCAGATCCATCATTGTTTGGATTCTTAGTGCGTTCTGGATGTAGGTGAACTACAACTTCTATTAATCCCTCCAAAGACCTCCAGTATTTTTTGTTCGTCATGGGAGTTGTGTGTGCCAAATTATTTCCAGGTCCATCATTGGTGGAGTTCAGAGTGCTCTTCGATTGCAGGTGAACTATACATCCCAGTGCATACACGGGATTCCTCAGTGGAAATGATGGAGACTTCTAATGTAGAGAAGGATAAGGACTCTAATGTAGAGAAGGATAAGGACTCCTATAAATTGTGGTGAATTTTCCCCAAATCTCTCTAGTATGTTCAGTTGCTGATCAATTCCGCAGTTTGCTGTGTGGTATGGAATAGAATAGGAAAGGGTTAAAGGAGAGGCAGTGGGCAGGGTCATACAAATTCCACACCAGTGGAGAGAGTCAGAAAAACTGGGATGTCTGTGGTGGAGGAAATACATAAAATCTAGGATGAAATGGTCCTTGTATAAAAGGCTTCACTTGGGTGGTGGGCAGTATGGCATTTGTGGAGAACATTGGCAGGGCTCTTGGACATGTTCATGGCGCTCACTATAACCTGCAATATCAATGGAGGGAGGGTCTTTGGTGTCTCCTGAGTGGTGGGAGCTATAGCTGTTTGTGGAGGCAGGAGCTTGTCTGTGTAAGTGGACACCCCAGCCATACACACATACATATTTTACTTTTATTATGTGTACAGATTTCTCTCTCTTTTCCCATTGTCAGTGGAAGCTGGGATGTACTGGGAGATGGATGGAGGAAGGGCTTGAAAACTGATAGTGGCCTTGATAGGAAAATGGGGAAGGTAGCAACAGGACAAAAGACTTAAAAGTCTCAATGCACTTTAATAGGAATTGGGAAGAGAGGAATATAGGAAGGAGTGGGAAAATATGAATTACACCTTAATTGGAAAGTTGTCAAGAGGTGGATCAAGAAAAGAGGTGAAAACCTGATAAGGCTTTGATGGGAAGGTGGGAAAAAAGAGGTCAAAAGGCACCAAAGGGTGCATCTGCACTGCAGAATTAATACAGTTTGACACGACTTTAACTTCCATGGTTTAATGTTGTGGGATTTTAGGAATTGTAGTTTGGTGAGGCAACAACCCTCTTAGGCAAAGAAAGCTAACAAACCCATAAAACTACAGCTCTCAGGATTGTATAGCATTGAACTATGGTGTCATACTACATTAATTCCACAATGTAGATGCAACCTAAGGTCCTTTCTACACTGCCATATAAAATCCAGATTATCTGAACTGGATTATATGGCAGTGTAGACTCATATAATCCAGTTCAAAGCAGATAATGTGGATTACCTACTTTGATAATTCGTATTACATATCATTGTAGAAGGGGTGTAAGGCTTCATCTACATTTCCATATAAAATCCAGATTATCTGCTTTGAACTGGATTATATGGCAGTGTAGACTCATATAACCTGGTTCAAAGCAATTAATGTGGATTATCTACTTTGATAATCTGTATTACATGTCATTGTAGAAGGGGTCTAAGGCTCCACCTACATTTTCATATAAAATCCAGATTATATGGCAGTGTAGACTCATATAATCCAGTTAAAATCAGATAATGGTGATTATCTGCTTCAATAATCTGGATTATATGACAGTGTAGAAGGGTCTAATTAGCCCAAAGGCACCAAATCATGGAAGCTAAGAAGGGTCAACATTGGCTAGTACTTGGATGGGAGACTGCTAATGAATATCAAGTGCCATTGGCTATATTTCAGTGGAAGGAAGTGGCATAAACCACCTCTGAAGAAACTTGATAGCAAAATGTATTGGTATTGTCAAAGGCTTTCATGGCTGGAATCATTGAGTTGTGAGTTTTCCAGGCTGTATGGCCATGTTCCAGAAGCATTCTCTCCTGATGTTTCACCCTCACTGATGGTAGGCAGACCTCACAATGAGTTCTTGTAGGGTTTTTTTTTTTTGGCTATATGGCCATGTTCTAGAGGCATTCTCTCCTGACGTTTCGCCTACATCTATGGCAAGCAATCTCAGAGGTAGTGAGGTCTGTTGGAACTAGGAAATAGACCTCACTACCTCTGAGGATGCTTGCCATAGATGCAGGTGAAACGTCAGGAGAGAATGCCTCTAGAACATGGCCATTTAGCCCGAAAAAACCTATAACAACCCAGTGATTCCGGCCATGAAAACCTTCGACAATACATTAGACCTCACAACCTCTGTCAAAGATGCTGGCAAAGCATCAGGAGAGGATGCTTCTGGAACATGGCCATACAGCCCGGAAAACTCACAACAACCTGAAATGTATTGAACTGACATAATAAATCATCAGGCAACATACAAAAAGTTTGGTCAATGATCGGAGCAAATTGAATGGTGTGAAAGGCAGAAAGATGGGAAGAGGATAGAGATGGGAACGATTACTTCCACTCTCAGCAAGAAATATTTTTGAGTCCTGAGGAAGTGGAGCATTGCAGCAGGAAAATCTTGATGCTGTTTTGTTTTCACCCATTAATTTGTCTTTTATTTACCAGCTTGCCGTCACCAGCGCATGAGCCACTTTGCCGAGGTTGTTTCAACAATCAAAAGGATGCCAGCTGCAAAGCCGCTTCCTATATCTGGAGAAGTGAAAGGAAGTGGAAGAAGAGCCCTGGAAACAAAAGGATGAATGTAAGGGCTCAATGGTCTTTTTTTGGAAGTGATAACAGCTAACAGTCCAAGGCTGGCTCCATCGGCAATGTATCGGACACCTCCCACCATCCCCAGCGACTGTGTTGGAGCACATTTCTGGGAGTTAAAAGAGTCCAATCTATTTGAAAGAGGCCATAGAATTGGGAAATCTGGAGTAACGCCTTGTGTTTAATAGGGGAATTGGAGAATGGGGACAAGGCTCAGTGGAATAGAGATCGGGAAAGTGTTTTCGGCGTGAAGAGCAAGATGAGTAAGAACACGAATCAGGAAATGGTATGTGTGGGATATAGTTGAGGCAGCATAGGATCGTGGTTATGATTCTGCTCCTCGTTCACAAATAATGTTTCCGGATTCGAATCTGGGGAGCAGGGTGAGCTCCCGCTGTTAGCCCCAGCTTCTGCCAACCCAGCAGTTTGAAAACATGCAAATGTGAGTAGATCAATAGGCACCGCTTCTGCAGGAAGGTAACGGCGCTCCATGCAGTCATGCTGGCCACATGACCTTGGAGGTGTCTACAGACAACGCTGGATTTTCGGCGTAGAAATGGAGAAGAGCACCACCTTCCAACACGACTAGACTTAATGTCAGGGAAAACCTTCACCTTTATATGTGTGTGTGTAATATGCTTGTACCACAAAAGCTCCTCTATGGCTTGATATATCTAGGTCAAGCCTTGCATACAGACCCTTCATTATCCAACTTGAAATAATTGAAGGATTTAAAGTTATTATTTTTTAAAAACCCATCTTTTTCAGGCCCAGAGCAGAGGGAAAGAAAATAAATTTGGCTGTTGCTAGGTGAAGTGGCCCTTTGTGTGTGTGTGTGTGTGTGTGTGTGTGTAATCTTTATTGAGTTTTTCCAAAAGCAGTTAAAAAGAAAGCTTGGTAGGGGGGTGGGATGAGGGGGAGGGAAGAAGGGGAAAAAGAGAGAGAGAAGGGAGGGAGAGAGAGAGGGAAACAGGGGGGGGGGTGTTAAAAATATAATAAAAATAAAAATTTTCGTGGCTTCTCGGTATCTTCTTGAGGGTATTTTCTTTTCTTTTCCTCGTCTCCTTCTCCTTCATCTTCCGTTTCTTGCTTGTTTCTTCCTCCCTCTCATTGTTCTTAGGTCTCATCTTCGGTGGTATTTACCTGGTTAGTTTATTAGGATCTTCTTGTTTCTTTCTTTAAAATATTCTGACACTTTCTCCCAGTTTGTTTCTTTCTTGTTTGTGCACAAACAACTGAAGTGGCCCTTTGTGATGTCACTGGGAGAGAAAGGGAATGAAGGGGATTGGCTTTTGCTAGGTGATATGTATATGAGGGGAAGGGAGGAAGGAAGAGAAGGAGGGAAGGAGGAAAAAAGGGAAAGAAGGAAGAAAGAGGAAAGGGGAGGAAAGAAAGAGAAGGAATGGAAGACAAAGGAAAGGAAGAAAGAAGGGATGAAGGAAGGGAGGGAAGAAAGTAAAAGAAGGAGGAGAAAAGAAAGGATGGAGGGAGGGAGGAGGAAGGAAGGGAAGGAAAAAAAGAAGGGAAGAGAAAAAAGAGAAAGAAGGGATGAAGGAGGGAAGGAAAGAAGGGAGGGAGGAAGGAAGGGAGAGAGGGAAGAAAGAAAAAGAAGGAGGAGAAAAGAAAGGAAGAAAGAAGGGACGAAGGAAGGAAGGGAGGAAGGGAGGGAGGGGAAAGGAAGGAAGGAAGGAAGGAAGGGAAGGAAAAAAGAAGGGAAGAGAAAAAAGAGAAAGAAGGGATGAAGGAGGGAAGGAAAGAAGGAAGGGAGGAAGGAAGGGAGAGAGGGAAGAAAGAAGAAGAAGGGAAGAGGAAGAAAGGAAGAAAGAAGGGACGAAGAAAGGAAGGAAGGGAGGGAGGGAAGAAAGAAAAAGAAGGGAAGAGAAAGGAAACGAAGGGAAGAAAGAAGGGACAAAGGAAGGAAGGAAGGAAGGAAGGAAGAGAAGAAAGAAGGGAAGGAAGGAAGGAGAAAGGGAGGGAAGAAAGAAAAAGGAGGAAGAGAAAGGGAGGGGAAATTGAAGAGATAAAGGAAGGAAGGAAGGAAGGAAGGAAGGACAAAGGAAGGAGGAGATGAAAGAAAAAGAAGGGAAGAGAAAGGAAGCAGCAGTCCCAATGACACCTGGGCAATGCTAGGTATCTATGTTAGTAGTCAGTATAGGTGACATGGGGTGCAGCTATACTGTGGAATCAATGCAGCTTGACACCACTTGAACTGCCATGGTTCAGTGCTATGGAATCCATAGAGTGCCATTTAGGTGACTGGCACTCTATGGCAGAGAAGACAAAAGACTTTCTAAAACTGTCGCATGGTTCCATACCATTGAGCCATGAAAGTTAAAAGTGGTGTCAAAATGCACTAATTCGACAGCGGAGATTCGTCCCTCATCTTCTTCTATTTTCATGACTGCAGTCTCCATTTGGATTCAGTTTGTTTCCTGCTCTTCCAAGGCAGCGGCCTTCTCTTCCAGTTCCAGCTAGAACAGGTTTTTCTGAACCGATGCCCCTCTCTCCCCGTTGCGCGTCTTTCCTCTCTGAGGACATCTTGGTGAATAATTCAGGGCCCGGGCTGGTTCTGACAGCGCCCTGTCTTCTCCTTGGATGGGGCTTGTCATCTTCCATCCTGTCTCCGAGCCTCTGAGCTCAGAAAAAGTGGCGGAGACCTGGCCCGACCTTCTCCCTTAAAGGAGGAGGGGGCAGGACTGTGTCTCGCTGGAGCTTGAACATACAATAAGCAGAGAAAGGACACCCCGTTCTATGGAGTGGCAAAATTTGGACTTCGTATCCACTCAATATTGGGGGGGAAAAGAGGGGGAAACAAGCAATACACAGTCAGCACTCCACATTTTGGGATTTGATGAAGACCTTATCCTAGGAATCACTAGGTTCTCAAAAGTTAATCTAGATAAGGCAAGGGCAAACTTGGGCCCTCCAGGTGTTTTGGACTTCAACTCCCACAATTCCTAATAGCCTACCGGCTGTTAGGAATTGTGGGAGTTGAAGTCCAAAACACCTGGAGGGCCCAAGTTTGCCCATACCTGATCTAGCTAATGCTAGAGGTCTAGATGTTTACAAAATATAGCAACAGTTGAGGTAGAGAGAAGAGAAACTGGAAGCCCCTTTGTCCTAAAGTAGTCTCCTTCGTCCACACAACGGAGGTGTTGGACTTACCCTATTCCAGTGGTTCTCAACCTGTGAGTCCCCAGGTGTTTCGGCCTACAACTCCCTGAAATCCTAACAGCTGGTAAACTGGCTGGGATTTCTGGGAGTTGTAGGCCAAAAACATCTGGGGACCCCAGGTTGAGAACCACTGCCCTATTCCAAACAAGCCAGCATGATGGAAGACATAGTCAAATGCAAAGTTGTCAAACTCATTTCCATAGAGGGCCACATCAGCCTTTGGTTGCCTTCAAAGGACCTTTGAATCCATGGGTGGAAAATCCACGGATACAGAGGGCCAACTATATAGATAAGATAGATAGATAGATAGATAGATAGATAGATAGATAGATAAATATGTGAGAGGAAGCCACAGGGAGGAGGGAGCAAGCTTGTTTTCTGCTTCCTTGGAGACTAGGACGCGGAACAATGGCTTCAAACTACAAGAGAGGAGATTCCATTTGAACACGAGGAAGAACTTCCTGACTGTGAGAGCCGTTCAGCAGTGGAACTCTCTGCCCCAGAGTGTGGTGGAGGCTCCTTCTTTGGAAGCTTTTAAACAGAGGCTGGATGGCCATCTGTCAGGGGTGATTTGCATGCAACATTCCTGCTTCTTGGCAGAATGCGGTTGGACTTGATGGCCCATGAGGTCTCTTCCAACTCTTTGATTCTATGATTCTATACTCTTTAGTTTTTGCCCAGTCTGGGTCCCCAGAAGTTACTGAATGACAACCTCCATCGCTTTTGGTTATCCACTATGAAGACTGGGGATAATGGGCACTGCAACCCAACAGCACTTGTGGCTCTGAGGTTGGGGAAAGGCTAAAGGACATTTTAAACTCAAGACAAGCCTTGTATCGAAATCCAAACCCCACTCTCCTGACTAAACAGAGCAAACAGCAGCCTTCCAGGTGTTACTGGACCACAACTCCCATCAGCTCTGGTCATGATGTCTAATAGTGCGGAATACAAGAGTTGGAGCCTTCGGTGACGCAGTGGGTTAAACCGCTGTGCCGGCAGGACTGAAGACCGACAGGTCACAGGTTCGAATCTGGGGAGAGTGAAGGTGAGCTCCCTCTATCAGCTCCAGCTCCTCATGTGGTGATGTGAGGGAAGCCTCCCACAAAGATGGTAAAAACATCAAAACATCCGGACGTTCGCTGGGCAACGTCCTTGCAGATGGCCAATTCTCTCACACCAGAAGCGACTTGCAGTTTCTCCAGTCACTCCTGACACGACAAAAAAAAAAAAAAAAGTCCAGCATCTGAAGGAGAGCCACATAAGATTACACAGAGGGTTAAATTCAGCCCGTTGGCCTTGAGTTTGACACATGTACTCTTATGCATCCAAAGGCTTTCAGAGTGAAAAGGTTTTGAACCCAAACACGTTGGCATGATAAAGGCAAGGACTGCAGTCATTGGGGACACACAGAGAGGGTTCAGGTGAAACAGGTGAGATGTGGTCAATGAAGGTGTGATGGAAGCGATGACGGGCCAAATGGGACTCCATTTTTTTGTGACGGGCTTTCTGTCCTTGTGCCTTCAAGTGGTTTAAAGGCTGGAGTGTGACTCCAGAGTCTGGGATTCAAATTCCCACTTGGCCAAGGAACATAATTGGGAGACCTTTGGCAAATTGTATACTCTCAGCCTCAAAGGAAGGTGAGGAGACCCTGGCGGCATAATGGGTTAAAGCCTTGTGTCGGCTGAATTGCTGACCGAAAGGTCGACAGTTTGAATCTGGGGAGTGGGTGAGCTCCCGTCTGTCAGCTCTACCTTCCCATGCGGGAGCACAAGAGAAGCCTCCCACAGGATAGTTTAACATCCGGCTGTCCTCTGGGCAACTTCCTTGCAGATGGCGAATTCTCTCACACTAGAAGCGACTTGCAGTTTCTCAAGTCGCTCCTGACACGAAAAAACAGAAAGGAAGCTCTACTGAACAAACCTTGGTTTTGTTAGGTTTTACCTTGGGTTCCCCATAATTTGGAAAGATCCTGAAGGCACTCAACAATAAAACAATGTGTGATCATTCTTCCCTCTCCGCAAAGCAAATGGCAGTATATCCGTATCGTAAATGATGCCCAAAAAGTGGGTTATTTGGGAGTCAGGGGAGAGAGGGTCCTTTATCCTGTTGCAAACAGCATTGTTGCATTATTCCATCAATATATTACTTGCATCAAAAGGAAATCTCTAATTGACACCCACAAGTAATGAGAATCTCTTGTATCTTAAGCACTATGTCTTTATGGAAAACTACTTTTTGAAATCCAATCCTTAAGTTAGTGGCAATGCTCACTGGGTTTCTGTAGGTTAAAGGTAAAGGTTTTCTCCTGACATTAAGTCCAGTCATGTCCAACTCTGGGGGTTGGTGCTCATCTCCATTTCAAAGCCGAAGAGCCGGCATTGTCCGTAGACACTTCCAAGGTCATGTGACCAGCATGACTGCATGGAGCGCTATTACCTTTCCACTGGAGCGGTACTTATTGATAAACTCACATTTGCATTTTTTTCAAACTGCTAGATTGGCAGAAGCTGGGGCCAACAGCAGGAGCTCATTCCACTCCCAAGATTCAAACCTGCGACCTTTCAGTCAGCAAGTTCAGCAGCTTAGAGCTTTAACTCGCTGCACCACCAGGCCTTCCTGGGAAATGTAGTTCATGAAGGCAACTTCCCTAAGTTCAAAGCACACTTTGCAAAGGAAGAGAACACAAACCCTTTATTCTTTCTTTTTGTGGTTCCTCATCTCCCTGCAGGGAAAAATTAGGAGAAACATATTGGGAATAAGAAAAAAGGGGAAACACACACTTGAAATATAAATAAATCATTCTTTTAAAAATGGCACTTTGTTGTTTTTGTTTTTACAGTTCTGATGCATTCACATGTGGTTGCAGGAGGAGACAGCTTGGAAGAGACATTCTTTTGGTAAGAAAAGTTGTGGAAACTCCCTTTGCCAAGATGCCGGGAACTACATGTATCCCCCCCCCCCCCCCAAAGGTACTTCTTTTGTAATTGTTTTTGACTTTATGATACTCTAGACCAGGCATGGGCAAACTTTGGACTTCCAGGTGTTTTGGACTTCAACTCCCAGAATTCCTAACAGCCTCAGGCCCCTTCCTTTTCCCCCTCAGCCGCTTAAGTGGCTGAGGGGGAAAAGGTAAGGGCCTGAGGCTGTTAGGAATTCTGGGAGTTGAAGTCCAAAACATCCAGAAGGCCAAAGTTAGCCCATGCCTGCTCTAGACTGAGTTATTTTTTTCCCCATTCAGTTCCTAAATGAAATTTTCCTCCCATTCCCAAATTTCCAGCATTGCAGAGAGTGAGAATCTGAAAGCCATCTTACTGCAGCGTTTCTCAACCTGGAGGTTGGGACCCGTGGAAGGGTCACGAGGAGGTGTCAGAGGGGTCTCCAAAGACCATCAGAAAACACAGTATTTTCTGTTGGTCATGGGGGTTCTGTGTGGGAAGTTTGGCCCAATTCTATCACTGGTGGGCTTCGGAATGCTCTTTGATTGTAGGTGAGCTACAAATCCCCGCAACTACAACTCCCAAATGTCAAGGTCTATTTCCCCCAAACTCCATCTGTGTTCGTATTTGGGCATATGGAATATTCATGCCATGGACATTCTAACGCAAAGATTATCTCAGCACAATAACAGGTCTAAAACAACAGACTGGACTAACTTCCTCCAATACCTAGACTATTTCCCCCAAACTCCACCAATGTTCACATTTGGGCATATTGAGAATCAGTGCCAAGTTTGATCCAGATCCATCATTGTTTGAGTTCACAGTGCTCTCTGGATGTAGGTGAACTATAACTCCAAAACTCAAGGTCGATACCCACCAAACCCTTCCAGGATTTTCTGTTGGTCGTGTGAGTTCTTTGTTCCAGGTTTGGTTCCATTCCATCATTGGTGGAGTTCAAAATGCTCTTTGATTGTAGGTGAACTATAAACCCCAGCAACTACAACTCCCAAATGACAAAATCAATCTTCCCTCAATCCCACCGGTATTCAAATTTGGGGCGTATCGAATATTTGTGCCTAAATTTGTTCCTGTGAATAAAAATACATCCTGCATATCAGATATTGACATTATGATTCATAACAGTAGCAATATTACAGTTATGAAGGAGTAACGAAAATAATGTTATGGTTGGGGGTCACCACAACATCAGGAACAGTATTAAGGGGTCGCAGCATTGGGAAGGTTGAGAAACACTGACGTACTGTATTTGCATCCCCTTGTTCACGTCTCCTTTTTCTTTGGACACCTAAGCAATATTTCTAAAAGCCCAGGCAAAATTTGATGATGCTGCAATGCTAGAAATTTGGGGACTGAAGGAATATTTTTTTTAAAGAATTAAATTGTCATCATTTTGCCGACCCTATAACTTCCCCCTTACTCCCCAATCTTTTAATAACACTAAACCTTGCTGTCCTTTTCTATTTCACGCCTGAACCCGGCATCTGCCATTCCAGCCTGTTTCCCCCAGTTCCTGCTACTGCAGTGGATAATCTGCCATTAAGACACACATAAAAGGCACTTTTTGAGGTTCCTAGTGATATTCTTGAAACTGGGGTAGTATTTTGAGGTAGCTCATAAAGTTCGGTCTAAAACCCAGAGCGTATTCTCCACCCTATTAGAGCCACAAATATGTTTCCTTCTTCCATTTCCCCATAAACATTTAGCTTATGAAAGTTGTCACTCAACATTGTTGGGGATGATAGTGGAGGGTAGGTGACGGTGAACATGTTAGCTGTTCCAGGTCAAAAACTTAGCCTTTTGTTATGTGTGATAAAAATGTGGTCATTAAGGGCAACATTATGACAAAATCAGATGCTTTCCTATTCTAGATTGTCTTGTATTTAATTTTTGTCAAGATACTTAGACCGGTATGATCCTTAGTAGACCATACCCATATTCTCTAAAGAAAATGATTGTGTTCCTTTTCCCCCACAGTTCCTTATTTGTGCCAAATGTTTTAGTCTTGTCTAAGATATCTAGGAAGGACTGTTTTGTAGTACCGCAGTGACTGTCCATAGTTTCCTTAACATATTTAAATTTGGGTTCATGTTGTTATCCTCAGCTGGAAGGCACTACTGCAGTGGTTCTCAACCTGGGGTCCCCAGATGTTTTTGGCCTACAATTCCCAGAAATCCTAACAGCTGGTAAACTGGCTGGGATTTCTGGAAGTTGTAGGCCAAAAACATCTGGGGACCCAAAGTTGAAAAGCACTGCATTACTGTGATGGCGCTAGAACAGTGGTTCTCAACCAGTGGGTCCCCAGGTGTTTTGGCCTACAACTCCCAGAAATCCCAGCCAGTTTACCAGATGTTAGGATTTCTGGGAGTTGAAGGCCAAAACATCTGGGGACCCACAGGTTGAGAACCACTGCACTAGAAGATAAGGCTGAGGGTTAAGGCACCATACTGACCCCTAGTGACAGAACAATGCCTTTACAGCATCAACAATAAGGGAGTGGAAATGCAACTGTCCTAAAATTGAGTGGGGGCATCGGTTTCAGCTGAAAACCTATCATTTGTCTCTGATAATCCAATCGATAAATTAATCACAAAGCCACCTCGGCTATTTTGAATCACTTAGGTTTGGATTCAAGAAACTCCATTTCTTCTTTCTCTTCAAACCTCAAAGCCAGACAGGACGAAAGAGAAACTCACAATGCTGACTCCCCCAAATTCAATCCCATCTGCTTCTGCCCGAATCAAAGCAATGCTTTCCAAATGGATTTTTCTCTTCCAGTTGTAAGAATGCCTCGATCCTTTAGACCAGTGGTTCTCAACTTGGGGTCCCCAGATGTTTTTGACCTTCAACTCCCAGAAATCCTAACAGCTGGTAAACTGGCTGGGATTTCTGGGAGTTGTAGGCCAAAAACACCTGGGGACCCACAGGTTGAGAACCACTGCTTTAGAGCAGTGGCGTCCATCCTTTGGCCCTCTGGGTGCTTGGGACTCCAACTCCCAGAAGCCTTGGTCAAAAATACATGGAGGACCAAAGGTTGGACACCACTGCTTTAGACAAAAGGAAGGCTTTAGTGCAGTGGTTCTCAACCTGGGGTCCCCAGATGTTTTTGGCCTACAACTCCCAGAAATCCTAACAGCTGGTAAACTAGCTGGGATTTCTGGGAGTTGTAGGCCAAAAACATCTGGGGACCCCAGGTTGAGAACCACAGCTTTAGTGTATGTCAAGATAGGGGAACTTATGGCATTCCAGATGTTGTTGGCCATGACTCTCCTTATCATCATCTCATCATTGGCCATGCTGGCTGGAGCAGAAGCAAACTGAACCCAATCTGCATCTGGAAGATCTTTCAGACAAGAGAAGTTTTAATGCATGCTATGGTGGGGGAACCTTTGGCATTCCAGATGTTGGGCCACAACTCTCATTATATCCCATCATTGGTCATATTGGATGGGGCAGAAGAGCACTGAATCCAATTTGCATCTGGTAACTCATATCTTCCCCATATTAATATAAAGAGTATTGGCTCTCCACCCATTGTGTCCCTGATATATTTTGGGCAACTGGTATCTCTGCTGCATCTTACATTGGAAGATCCAGGCGATCGTATGCAGAGATGTGTCCAAGCTGACCTTGCATCCAAATGGAAGGCAAGATGAAGCTTGCCTTCTTGAAGGAAGGAGCCTTTCTGTCACGTGTCTTTCCCAGCAGGTGAGGTAGGTCCATTCCACAGACGCCATGGAACAGTGCCTGATTTAGTGAGGTAGCAAGAAACCTCGCCATTGAGGACAAGGACCTGGGGCTCAAGGGTTCAGCCACGATGATCGACCACATGTTCCAACAAGACACAGATGGGCCTGCCCTCTCGGTCCGAGGAAGACCCTCTCAGGCCCTTCTAAGCTGACCCCGTGCCTGGTTCATGGGACAAGGAAGGGGTGGGTGAGTGGAAAGGAAATGATGAGGCCTAGATGTCGCTTCCTTGCTGTGACACCTCCCTCCCAGCTCCATTAGTAAAAATGGGTTAAGAGATTGTCGTGAAATGTAAAGAAAAAACGACAACGGAAGACGGAAGTGATGTCGTGAATGGACATTTATCATGACAGAAATGAGTTAATAGTATTAGCACTAAAAAAAATGCTGACTTCACTGAGCACAAAATCAATACACAACTTTACACTAAAACACACAAACCTACCAAGACATTCAGGTTTTTTTTTTTGTTGGTTTTGCTATGTAGCCATGATGATGGAGTTGGTTACTTGTTTGCTCTTTTTTTCTCTCCTTTTCTCTCTTTCTGTCTCTCTCTCTCTATTTTTTTTTATTTTACAATAAAACATTTTCAATCATACCTCTCTTGGTTTTCCCTTCCCACCCCCTTTGGCACCATCCCACGCAAATAAATAAGATTGCTGTTAAAAGGAGAGGTTGGATGGAGAACAAAAATCCAGAATGATTGGAGACAGTTGCATAAAAGATATTGGAGGTTTGTGCATTGATCAATGGATGCTGAAAAAGCCTCACCCCAAATCAGACTGTTGGCCCATTGAAGCCAATCTTAGGGCCCTTCTACACCGCTATGTAATCCAGAATATCAAGGGAGATAGTTCACATTACCTGCTTTGGATTGCCTGAGTCTACACTGCCAAATAATCCAGTCCAAAGCAGATAATCTGGATTTTATACAGCTGTGTAGAAAAGGCCTTGGTGACTCTTACTGGCAGCCAACTTTATGGAACCTCAAACATCCTTTGAGGTCCTTTGTGAAAATTTGTAGGATTTCAACACAGATTTGAATCCAGAACTGTCTGGCCACAAAGCCTCTGTTAAGGAACTAAAGGAAAGAAGAGATGGGCATTCCCAAGACATGAGACAAAAGGGGTATTAAGCTGGCATTGCTGTTCTGGTTCGAAACAGAAAAGCACTCCCTTGGAAGGAGACACAAATAATGTGAATGCAGCAACATTTAAATTGTCCTCTAATTTTGCTTTTCTCACTCATAGCAAATACGGTTTCAGAACCAAGCTCTATCCTAATGTTTCCAATTCCAAAATGTTCCTAAGTAGCAGGAATTGCTGCCATTGGCATTTCCCAAAGCTACACATTTTCATTTGCACATTTTCCTAACAAACTATACAGTCACCTCTCAACTTTCATGGGCTATGTATCCACACATTTGATTATTGACAGATTTGATGGATATGTTTTCTCTAGACACTTGTAGGTCCTCCAGAGTGACAATACAATAAACTTCCATTGGAGTCTGGAGGGTGAAAAGATACTTAGAGCAGTGCCCTTTCATGTTAAAAAATATATTGGTAATATATTTTCCACTTTCACGGGGCTCATAACTCCTGCAAATGTTGTGGGCCAAATGTATTCCCTTTGGACGGCAAAGATTAAATTGAAATATCAGACCTTTTAAAGGTGACAAGGCTTTCTCTCCTTTATCAGAATCTTAGGATGGGAAGTTAAACTTGGCCGTAGTGGACCAAATCTTGCAAATCTCATATCCTGAAAATAAACTTCAGACACCACACCTATCTGAGAAAAAAAAATCTTACATTTATGTTTTTTAAAGGAGAGGAAATATATTACGGCACTTCTTATTGTCTGCTATATTTACGTAGTATGTGGGAAGGTGGGAGTATTTAGGTGCAACACCTGATCTCTGCAGCCAAAGTGGTCTGGTACGGACCAAAGAAAAACTTTAAATTATTCCTGGTAGCACCATAACTCTTTCTGCTACCTCCCAAAACATTTTGGAATATATTGAGCGATTCTGTCCACCCCCCAAAACCTCCAGCACTTTTATGCACCGACACGTCTCTGATGTTTGAGAACACAAAATCAATGGCCTCCCTCTTTTTCCCTTCCCCTCCCGCACCCCGCAAACATGTTCAAACAGAAACAGAGTATTTACAATGAAGCGATGGTGGAGAAACATTTTGCTGTTGTTGTTGTTGTTCACAGTTAAAAGAGAAAAAAATATGACATCAAATCATCTCATTCAGTAGACTAAATTGTAAGAATTTGACAGTCTGTTGCACTTGTCTTTTCCCCTAATATTTATATATTTATATATATAATTTTAATTTGTTTTTCTGTTTTGTTTTTTTTTTGTTTTTTGTTATTATTTTTTTTGTAATATGGAAGATGAGGAAAAAATCCAAAAAACACAGGTTTTGATGAACACAGAAGGAGGGAGGTTATAAGTTCAAAATGATGGAAGGGTGAAGCTTGAAAGTTCAGAAGACGGGTTGAAACAAGGTGGAAACTGTCCCCGGCAGCGAGAGAATTCGAGATGGAATCCCCCAAAATTCGGATGAAGCAAAGGTTTGACATTTTTTAAAAAACAAACAAACAAACAAACGTTTTGAAAGGTGAGTGCTGTATTCCCCCTTGGAAAAAAAAACCAACACGCTAGAAATGTTCTCGATGCTGAGAATGATGAAAGTGGATTTGGAAAAAAAAAAAAGCAGTCCGGAGGTAGCCAACCATGGTATAAATAGTCCCAATGCTGCTTTAGGTAAGTGTTTTTTTAAAAAATAATAATATATATATGTACTTATATATATATTTATATATAGAAGTTTTGTGGCGTGCGAACTTGTTCAAAATGCTGGATGGAAAGGATGCTCCAGAGGATGAGTGTGTCCTGACACAAATTAAAAAAAAAAGGGCTTTTGGGGAAAAGGGGAGAGCGGCAAAAGGGAGGAATGAGGGCTTGGCACTCAACAACTGGGATGTACACACATGTGGAGGAGGAGAGGACTTTTCGCCCGGAATAGGATCCCATTCAATCTTATCAAATGCATTTCCTTCCTCTTCCTTGTCTTGCTTTGTCTTTTTCTCACCTTGCCACCAAACCCCTTTTTTATTTTAAACATGGCTGCCTAAAAAACTTGAAAAGAAAAGAGAAGAAAAACAAGAACAGTGATATGGTAAATGCAAAGGGGGTACAGTAAGTGGAGAGGAGATGATAACAAGACGATTCTCGCTCCCCCTCCCCAACTGCTGGGCAAATGTATATGTTTCTTATGCGATATATAGGTGCATATTAGCCCTATGGGACGCTGAATATGTAATAATCCTTTGATTAAGTTACAGCCCCATTCCTGTCTTGCCTTCCAAAGCTTTAATTCGGAAACACTCTTTGAACACACCTTGGATTGGCAGGAGGAGCCTGGAGGGCACGCCTCAAAAGGAGAAAGTTTCCCTTTCGGATAGAGAGTGGAGTGCCAGCAGCAAAGTCCAGCTAGACCATCTCCACGGCTGATTATTATTATTATTTCATTATTTGATTCATAAAAATCTGGCTCATATTTGGCACATTGAGAGCTCATAAAGTCCCGGCTGTCACCAAAGCAGGTTTCGCTGCCACTTCGCTGGAGCAACAGCGTCTCTGTGTGAAGAGGGCAGGAGGTTCAAAGCACCCAGGAATTGCTGCTTTTGAAACTTATTTAAAATGGAGGGAAAGGGGAGGCAGGATATACCAAGACAATCCAGAAGAGAGAGGGGAGGCAATTGGAAAAAACTCACCCGTTCAAAAACGTGCCCACCGATCTCCAAGGTTCACCATGCATGTCACTCAATACAATATCATTCCCTCCACTTCCCGTCTGGGCACCAAGATCGTAAACTGAGATTATTTTTTCTCAAGGAGGTCAGAGTTTAAAGAGCATCAGGTGAAGAAGGGAGAATATGCCTTGATCCTTCTCCCTCAAGACTCAACATTGTTGCATCTCATCATGGAAAACAGCCAGAGAGAAACCATGGCTACAAACCAACAAGAAGATAATTCTGGTGGCAACCTCATGGGTAAGTCCGAATGGAATCAGTAAAGCCTAATTTGGACAAAACTGCTTCAGTTTTAAGATGTAACTCCACTGGAAATCAATGAAATGGGCCTTAGGGCTGCTCTAAAATCCCATCAAAAGCCATGTAAAAGAACTTTTGCTGGATTGAGCATTGGGTTTCCAAGCAGAGGCATGTTCTCCTCCCTTCTATTCAACAGTCCAGTTTGGTGGAGGAAATATATCAGCTCAGAAAACACTGGACATGAATCTACAGCATAGGAGTGACTTTAAAATGCCTCCTCCATGGTGTCTGCTTTCCTCTTTTGCACCTTTGCTCCAAAACCAGCATATGTGCAAGGTGATAGTTTTCCCACTAAAGCAAGATTGGGCTTTTCAACATATAGAAATTGGACATGGTTTCACAAAGCAGATTCCCCCTCCCAAAAGGAGTTGGTATACAATCACACGCTCCCTGCCTCCTCGAGTTACGGGGCAAAAGACCCGTGCCTCCATCACCACCATTCAGCATCAAGACAGCTCCAGAGAAAGACAGCTGAGAACAGAACTGAAGGTCTCCCTTTTTTAATAGAAAAAAGTATTATATTTATTTAAAAGCCACTAAAGATCCTGACGTCAGATCCACTAACAAGTCCTAAGCTTCACTTTTTTTTAAAGAACTTTTGTTTTTAAATATCAAAATGCCCCTGCGGTCCCCATTCCCCCAGCCCACCCTCCCCACCCCAACCCTTTTCCTTGTTAAAAATCTGTTTAAATAGCTGCATGTCATCTATAAATAATAGTTTGGCACTTCAAAAATGAGGGAGGGAAAGTGCGTCTTTTTAAACAGGATATGTCAATAATATTCTCGAAACCTGACTGTTCCAAGTTACAGTAATGGCTCCCAAAGTGCAGTGGATACAAACAACTTTACAATGCTGCTCTCATCCCGCCCTACTCTGTTCAGCAAGTTTGGTTTCTTCAAAGAGAGGAAAGAGGAAATAGTTTTGTGGGATTTGAAAGAGGGAAATGGAAGAGGGGCTAAGAAATAAGATATAAGGGGCAGTTCTCCTGCCCAGCTCACATTTCAGTGGCTCTGGCTCCCTGGATGTTGTCCTTACCCCTGATGTCTTTTGGATGAAGGGCAAAGAAGATGACCAGATCCAGGAGTGCTTTACCAAAGCTCCTTTTCGCTCAGGAAAGGAACTTGGCACAAAAGAAACCTATTTAAAATATCCTCAGCAAGGAACTCCATGTGGAAATCCCATCATCCAAAGAGATCCTGCTGCTTTCTAACACAGTGGCAGGTGAGGTTACCCAGCATGGTCTCACCCAAGGTTTGGAGCACCAATAATTAGTCCTCATCACCACCATCTTGCTGCCCATCATCCTTTTCAGTGGAGGTAACAGGAGTTTGAATCTGGGCAAAGTAATGAAGCTATGGGCCGACTGACAAGTTTACGGTATTTCACCAACAAAGCAGAAAAGAAAGGTTTTATCTTTTGGGGAGTGGCATGCCAGCTAGTCACCAGAATGCCTATCTGATATGAGAAGCGCTATTCCTCACTTAAAAGCCAGGATTTTGACTTCTGCCAGTTTTTTTAAAAAGTCTAAAGCGTTCTGCAGAATTGCACACAATCCTGCAATCCAAAGTGTCATCAGCAGGGAGCTGCATTAGTGAAAGCGGTATGCTCACAAACTGTTAAATTGCATTATGTGTCTTCAGGGGTATGAAATTTACAGCACAAACTAGAATTATAAAGGGCTTGGTATCTTTACCATGAATCCTATCTCTTGCCCAACCTGTCCAAAAGGCTATCAGTGGCTCCTGGATGTTTTATGCCAATTTTATGTAAGCCATAACCAGACCTCTGTGAGATATCATGGCAATTAACGGCAGAACTCAGTTTCATAGTTTCATATCTTACAGTTGGGGAGAAAAAAAGGTGAAAACACGGCAACTGTCTGATCTTTTGGTTTCAAAAATATACCTGAAAGTATATGAGTGAAAGCATCTCATTTCTATTCCTCATGACTTTCAGGAGGAGCCAAGATTATTCAATATTACTAAGAAGTTGCAGAAGTCTGCAAAAGAGGAGGAAGGTTTTTTGGAAAAATGGTTTCTTAACATAATTGACCAGGTGGCAGAGTCCGCGTGTGCCTTGGCATGAAACCATGATTCTGAGATCCCAAAGGAAGAAGAGGAGGGCAAAGCAGAGCTGACGGGAAAAAGCAGGAAGGACAGGCTGGGAAAATACTGTTAAAATATCTGCAGCATTTCAGAGAAGGCAGGGAACTGGGTAAGGAATATCCCTCTATGTCGTAAGCATCCACAATATTTAAAAAGACGCAGACTGAAGAATTTGGCACATTTTTTCCCTTTTATATCCCTCTCCCACCCTCCTGCCCCTAACACAAAAGCCTGATATGCGAGACACACATCTAAAACAGCAGCAATATTTTGTTCATCATTTTAAAAAAAACAAAACCCCAGGAGGCCTGGAATCTCCGCCAGTGTAAACAGAGGCCGCCATTCCTTGCTGCCTGTCTCCCCTCTGCTTAGTTAGCAAGCAAACCTTCCATAGATAAAATGCTGGCTTCAGCAGCTCTCCTCACTCTGTAGGATCAGTGCAAGATGCTATAGAGATATTGCTTCCTTTACATTTTTAATAGTATATAAGATTCACATTTGAGATTTTGCTCCCTAGTGGTTTTAGAGTCTTAAGACTCTCCCCTTCAGTCTAAGAAGGAAAAAAACAGAACAAAGATACATGCTACCACGTAATAAGATATTAATTCTCTGCCCCCCTTCCCCATCCCCTTATGCACCCCCAGAGCCTCACTCACATCCAGACACAGAATTGTCCTAAGAACTAGCCTAGCAGTTGGTCAAGCTAACCTAAAAGAAGGATGGAGGGGTGTGTGCAGCTATCTCCCATCCCACCCTCCACCCCAAACACACCCCATCCACCTCCATGCTTCAGAAGGAGTCAGGAAAGAATTAAAATATTGCACAAGTCCACACGCCTTGAAGCAAGTTGGACATTGACACAGCAAGATAGGAGCTACTGAAGCAGCTGAGGAGTGAAACAGCCCCATAACTCCCTCAGTATTTTTCCCCACCCTAACCCCAAATCTTGGAGCATTGCATGCTCCATTCCCCCCCTATTTGAATGGGATTATCTCAATCTTGGCTCTTCCAAACAGAGAAGTTTCCTATCACCAAACCAACCTACCTATGAAGATAGATGTGTAGTCTAACAGAGATGCCTCACTGTCTTATGCTGGCGAGGGTCTGTATGCACACAGCCTGAAATGTGCCACAGGAAGTTATAGGATGTATCGCAATGAGATTTGGGGTGACGAGGTAGACAGCCACTTCGCAATCCAGCATTGGGAGGACTCCATTCTGCCTTGGCTCCTCTGTAGCCGTTTAGTTAAAAGGAAAGGGAGAAAGAAAAACAGAGGCAACCCAGTGCTTCACATTGCAATGCAGTGCTATATGTTTTTGGCCTCTGGGCCAATCCTGACTCTATGTTCTTATTAAAGAGGGAAAACAATATCAGTGCAGCAAGAAAGCTAGGCTCTTATTAAAATGCTGGCACCTTCAAGAGCAAAAAAGAATTAAATACTCTTCATGCCTTAAGAGAAGCTGCATTTATGTAAACATTGCAGGGAAGAACTTTGATTTATTTCATGTTCCTCCTTTCAAGGGTGATGGTTGCATGGGATAGGGGTCACACAGTGTTGATCAATAGAAGGCTAGCAAATAGAGAAAGCTCAGATAAGCGAACAGCAACACACAGCTCTGTGCTTGGACCGTCAACCCAAAAATCCCATGCACCTGGCACTAGTCACCTTCTTCCACTGGAAATGGAAAGTGCTGCTCAAATGACCCTGGGGCTGAAACCTCTAGCGCAAACCTTCATCAAGGAGGAGGCAAGAAAATGAACAGGGTAGTAGGATCCCTGCTGCATAATCACTGGGGTAAAGGCTTTCACTCCAGTGTGGGATAATAATACTGCTTGATTACATGGAGAATGTGGATCAAAAAGGGATTCAAAGATGCAATTTTCATGGATTTGAATTCTCTTTGCCAATGTTCAGTCCCACTCAAAACACTAATACTGATAACAAGATGGTTTAGTGGTTTTCTAATGTCGATAGAGGGTCAGGCTGGGAAAGGGATGCTGTGCAACTTTGAGTATCTTACAGAAAGCATCAAGTTTGGCCCCCAGCAAGATAAGAGCATCAATAGCCAGCATTTCCTGTCCAGCTGTACCATATGGATTTTACTCAAAGGATGGCACTCGTAAGTGAAATGATGGTTGGGTTTGGCTGTTGTTCTTGTCTTTCAAGAAAACAGGCCTCCACTTTAGATGATAACCCCTGAAAAAAAACATGGAGAGCTTTCTTCTTGTGAGGATATATGAAGTTTGGTGAAGGAACTTATCTATTCAGGGAGAGACAAAACAGGAAGTAGCCAAACAGACCTCAGGAAGGAGATCATGACTTCATGGCACCATGTGAAGAAGTCACCTCAACTACATCACAGCCATTTCTCACATGTCAGGAGGATCACTGCTTATTTCAGTATTCTCTCTGGGACTATGATGCTCTTACGCTCACTTGGGAGTCCAGATTCCCATCAACTCCTGACTTGCCAATAGCAAAACTTCCCCAATGTGAACATTCTGATCTCATCCCCTTGCCTTTGCAAAGTGACTTCTCTATCATGCAGGAAAACTCTTCAGCTACAAACCTTCAATCCAAGCACCTCACTTTTTCTGTTACCATAAATAAAGCTGGGAAATGGGGGAAAGAATGCCCACAGACACACTGTTTTTCCCTCCCACATGAAAATATGTGTGGAAGAACCATGCCTTTTTAAATGCCCATCATCTCAAACAAACCTGTGTTCCTGTTTCAAAGCCCTTCCCAGTCCAACCCCTCCTTCTTCGAGGCATTCCTTCTCCCAGAATACCCAAATTAGGATACCAAGAGGAAGAAAATCCACACTCAGCTTCACTACAAACAGTGGGCCTCTCAGATAACACACAAAGTGGTGTCATTTTCAAGAACTGAAGGTCCTTAGGCAAAGAAACCACCTCCTTGCAAACTCAACCCACGTCTTCCCTCCCCACAAATATGTCTAAACTCAGTTTGAGCATCTGCGGGTGACAATACTCTGCGTGGGCATGAAGGGGGAGTACCAATAGCCTATCAAGAAATCCTGAACTTGATCTATCGACTCGGGGGTGGGGAACAAAGCATGAAGAGATAGACCTTCCTCTGCCAAGATTGTTGAGAAAGAAAACTGGAAAGAAAAGAGGGAAAGAAAGAGGACTTCTTTTTCTTAAAAAAAATGTTTTTCTATTAAAATCCATCAACTCAAAAAAGAAAAGAAAATGTTGCCATATATATAGATATATAGATATATATACACACACACACACATAAATCGCACCATCAGCGAAATAAAGTTCCAGTAGAACAAACGCTGGGCTGCTGCCCAGAGCAGGGGAGTGCATGTGTGAGAGATGGACACTGGACAGGGGCTGGTGTCGGGTAGGTTACCATTTTAATGATTAAAGGACTGATTTCAACTCTACTCCTTCCCCCAGCCTTCTCTCCAGCCTCCTCTTAACCCACTTTCTGTGGGTTGGTGGCCCGGACGCCTTGCTCGTATGTTACTCGCTGGCTAATAAGATACTGCGCTGCTTGGGTCGCAGCCGGAGTGCCTGTGATGGTGACTTTTCGGTTCCTAGTACCCGGAATAAACTCCCCCTTTTTGGAAATCTGGATGCGGGCGCCTGTCAGCTCTTGGTACTCAACCAACGTCTTGCCGCCTTTCCCCAAAATGGCGCCCACTAGGTTCTCCGGCACGGCAATCTCCACCATATCTTTGGTGCTTTCCACAAGCTTCTCTGTGGCTAAGAAGGAGCTAGCCACCAAAGGGGAGGCTGTCCCTAGATAGCCATTGGCCGCCCCGGTGGCGGCAGCTAAGGAACCTAAGGTGAAGGCTCCGACTGCACCGGCTGGGGTAGTGGTGCTAGTGGATGCTTCATTGGCGTAGGAAGCAAGGAGGTTAGCGGCGGCAGCTGCAGCTGGGTTGGCGCCAGCGGCTACAGCGGCCAGCACTCCAGAGGCGGCTGCAGAGTTGAGGCCGAGCCCTAAAGAACTGGTGTTGTATCCGTAGCTGGCTAAGGTGTTGAGGGCTGTGCTGATGGCCAAAAGGTCACTGCCGGAGAAACCCGGCAGGGCGGCTGGGAAGGCCCCTACTCCAGCCAGGCTGGTGTGGCCCAGGAGGCCCGATGCTGTGGCAGCAGCGGCGGCAGCTGGCAGGACGTCCGTGGAGTTGGCATAGGGTGATCCGGTTGGGTTGGAGTTGGCCACCGGGCCAGTAATGTTGGCGTAGCTAATGTTGAGGCAGCTGCTGCTCTGGGGATCTTCCTGGATCTTCTGGACAATGATATCCACGGCTTTGTGGATCTGTTCAGGCTCACCACTGATGGTCACCACTCGTTCCTGAAGGTTGATGCCCTCAGGCTTCTGACTCAGCTGCACCCATGCTCCAGACTGCTCCATAATGGCCTTCACGGTGGCCCCTCCTTTGCCTATGATCAACCCCGCCGTGCTGTTGGGAACGATCACTTTAGCCTGCATGGAGAGAAATGAGAGAAGCCGTTTTTATTTGCCATTCCACTTACCTTTAAATGGCTGTCTACTTGTACACCTACATGGCTTTCAAAATGACTAAGCTGACCTCAACTACAAGTTGGCCTTTGCTTAACGTCACAGCGAGAAGATGATTAAATCACAGGAGTAAGAGAGGAAGTTGATCTCAAGTGAAGGGCATGGAGCAGAATTATTTCCCATAGCTGTAATTTTCCACCCTCCACAAAGTCCTGCTATGCAGCCTGTTTGTGTTATAGGTTCTTGAAGGCTTTGCCAGTGGAGTGAAAATGGACAGGTCCTATCAAGCTGGGAAAGCTTTGAGTATGGCTCCATCATCAGAGTCTGTTAACTATGGAGAAAGTCATTATCAGAAGGTCACCCACCATGTAACAAATTGTTTACAACAACTGCAAACGCAACAGAGATGCCAAATAATTCTCTTTGCATCAATAAAACCCCAAATCTCCAAACTATTCCAATTAGGTTGGTATGTACACATAATGGCTTTCTTTGTAGCAGCACAAGGTCAAGGAAATTAGGCTGTCCTCATCCCTTTTAAGCTTCCAGCAGGCAGCCTAGACTGCTATTTCGTGTGGCTTTTAATGTCTGAAATGGTTGTGTTTTAAGTATGTATTAAAACAGTATACTAATGTTTTAACATATTATTTACTGTGTTTTTAATTGATATTTTTTGCTTTTGATTGCTTTTCTTTGTTCATCACCTTGAGAGTCCCCTTGGGTTAGGAGGCAATATAGTAACACCTCAAATAAATAAATAAAATCAGGCAAAATTGTTTTCCATGTCTAAAATGTATATCAGTGGTTCTCAACCCAGATGTTTTTGGCCTACAACTCCCAGAAATCCCAGCCAGTTTACCAGCTGTTAGGATTTCTGGGAGTTGAAGGCCAAAAACATCTGGGGACCTCAGGTTGAGAACCACTGATGTATATTGTCAAAACTGATGAAATGACAATGCAGGTGTATAACGCCAGTAAAAAAAAAAGGTTTCAAAATTGTGATTAGTTTTCATAGGTGACTATTCTGAATTGTCAAACATGTATTTCACACAAGCAAGCACTTCCTAAAACTAGTAAAATGAACTCTGATCCCAGACAATATGTCCATAGAGAAGATGATGAAATAGAGTGACTTTCCCCATATGCATCCTTGCCGTCAAGTGAGTCTTCTTCTTCAGAATATATGTCTATCAGAATTAGGACAATGGTAAAGCAGACATTATGCTTTTTGCTGTTTTTGGCTGAGATATGCTCTAGAACAGTGTTTCTCAATCTGGGAGTCAGGACCCCGGGAGAGGGGGAAATTGTGAGGGGGGTGTCAGAGGTGTCACCAAAGACCATTAGAAAACACAGTATTTTCTGTTGGTCATGGGTGTTCTGTGTGGGAAGTTTAGCCCAATTCTATCATTGGTGGGGTTCAGAATGCTCTTTGACTGTAGGTGTACTGTAAATTCCAGCAACTACAACTCCAAAATCTCAAGGTCTACTTCCCCCAGAGTCCACCAGTGTCCACATTTCGACATATTGAATATTCATGCCAAGTTTGGTCCCAATCCATCATTGTTTGAGTCCACAGTACTCTCTAGTTGTAGGTGAACTACAACTCCCAAAGTCAAGGTCAATGCCTGCCAAAACCTTCCAGTATTTTCTGTTGGTGTTGGGAGTTCTGTGTGCAAGTTTGGTTCAATTCCATCACTGGTGGAGTTCAGAATGCTATTTGATTGTAGGTGAACTATAAATCCTAGCAACTACAACACCCAAGTGACAAAATCAACCCCCCGCACCCAACTACACTAGTATTTCAATCTGGGCATATCAGGTATTTGTGCCAAATTTGGTCCAATGAATAAAAATCCATCCTGTATATCAGATATTTACATTATGATTCATAACAGTAGCAAAATTCCAGTTATGAAGTAGCAATGAAAATAATGTTATGGTTGGGGGTTACCACAACATGAGGAACTGTATTAAAGGATCGTGGCATTAGAAAGGTTGAGAGCCACTGCTCTAGAAGGCTAGAAATGGTGTCCAGGCTTCGAATGATTTCCTTTGCTACTGCTTGAGATCCTTACAGTTTTGTGGTTATCATAGCCTCCTTAGAAACCGGCCCTTAACTCCCCTGCCTGTCAGTCATTCCATAAATGCCACCTACTCTTTTCTTTTGTTTTTCTGTTGCCCATTATTACCTTATTCACTGACTAGACTTAATGCATCAGTCTGGAGCAAATAATATAATGGAAGAAACCACTTCAGCACCGTGGAGAGCAACACACTTCTTACATTCAAGGCCCTAGTTAAGTTTGAATAGGTAACTCGGTATAATGGTGTCAGCATCCTTTCAATAACATCCAAGTTGGGATTTCTCATGGTTGATGATGCAGCCTCTAAACCAGGGCACTGTGTTGGGGTGGGAGATGATCTTTGGGAGACAAACCTTCTAGCCCAGTTGTTCTCAACCTGTGTTTTGGCATACAACTCCCAGAAATCCCACTCAGTTTGCCAACTGTTAGGATTTCTGGGAGTTGAAGGCCAAAACATCTGGGGACCAACAAGTTGAGAACCACTAGTTCTAGCCAAACCATGATGGAAATCGCAGCTTTGAATAGTTAGATCTTGGGCTACAATCCAGAGAACCCACCAACCAGCTGCATAACTCTCTGAAGCTCTAGGTGCTCTTATTGCCTACTACAGGGAAAACCAGCTTATCCCTAACCCATCTAAAACACAGACATGTGCCTTTCATCTCAAGAACAGACAAGCATCCCGAGCTCTGAAGATCACCTGGGAAGGAATCCCACTGGAGCATTGCAGCGCACCCAAATACCTGGGAGTCACTCTGGACCGTGCCCTGACCTACAAGAAGCACTGCCTGAACATCAAGCAAAAAGTGGGTGCCAGAAACAATATCATACGAAAGCTGACTGGCACAACCCGGGGATTACAACCAGATACAGTGAAGACATCTGCCCTTGCGCTGTGCTACTCTGCTGCTGAGTATGCATGCCCAGTGTGGAACACATCTCACCACACTAAAACAGTGGATGCGGCTCTGAATGAGACATGCCGCATTATCACGGGGTGTCTGTGCCCTACACCACTGGAGAAATTACACTGTCTAGCCGGTATTGCACCACCTGACATCCGCCGGGAAGTAGCAGCCAATAGTGAAAGGACCAAGGCAGAGACATCTCCAGCTCATCCCCTGTTTGGGTATCAGCCAGCACGTCAACGACTTAAATCTAGAAATAGTTTTCTAAGATCTACAGAGACACTCGCCGGAACACCTTAGCAAGCGAGAGTCCAAAAGTGGCAGGCTCAAACCCAGCACCTCAACCAATGGTGGATACCAAATGAGAGACTCCCTCCTGGGCACACAGAAGACTGGGCAACTTGGAAGGCACTGAACAGACTGCGCTCTGGCAGCACGAGATGCAGAGCCAACCTTCAGAAATGGGGCTACAAAGTGGACTCCACGACATGCGAGTGTGGAGAAGAGCACACCACTGACCACCTGCTGCAATGCAACCTGAGCCCTGCCACATGCACCATGGAGGACCTTCATGCAGCAACACCAGAGGCACTCCAAGTGGCCAGATACTGGTCAAAGGACATTTAACCAACTACCAAACTCTCAAGTTTTGTATTTGTCTGTTTGTTTGCTTTGTTCTGTTAGAAATGTAATATAAAGTGCTGGTTGCTCTGACACAACAAATAAATAAAGCTGCAGTTAAAAAAAAGAAGTCATTTCTCCAGGCTTTGAACATGCAAACACACAAGTAATTGAACACGCAAACTTTTCAAAACTTTGGGCACAGCGTGGGGAATAAAAAAAATATCTCTTTATAGTTCTGTGCTATAAAGGGATAGAAATGGATAAAAATTCTGCTTCAAGAGCCAAATCCTGCAGTTTGCATAAGTATATGCAAATGAAGTCTGTTCACCTGATTTCTTCCCTTTATTCACAAGGAAGAACTCTGCTAGGCATGCAAGCCACACACACTTCCAGCCACTAGAAATCTTCTCCAATTCTTCTGGCTTCGGAAATCTCAGCAGGCATTTCTCACCTACTTCTAATAAGCCAAGTATATTTTGCACAACCCCGAGGAGCAGAAACTTGATTTCTTTTTAAGGCAACAACTACAACATGAAAGAAGGAGGTTCTGAGGTGGTACAATTTCCATAGGCAACCTTACATTTTGTTCATTTTCTCTCCTACACTGCTCTATTTACAGCATGCTCAGCTTCTACAAGGAGTGTGTAGCAAGGGAGAGAGATGTGATTGAAAGTGATGAGGGGACTTTGTGTATGGAGTAGATCTGTAGGGTGGATCTGAAGCAATTCCTCCAGTGTCTGAGATTTCAGCAGATATTGGCCATTTTTAGGAGCTCTTCTAAGACAACCAAATAGGAGGATGAGAGAGAGGGAGAAGAAAGGGAGATGGCTTCAGGGGCTTCGTAATGAAGAGGGAGGGGGCTGCTCCACCCTGCCTTTATATAACCACGGAGAAAGAGAGAGCGATACAGATTTAGCAAGAAAATGCTCTTATGTAATCAAGTCGGAGGCACCTCCCGAAACCCATCACCTCGACCAACCCACAGCGATGGTGCTGGATTAGTGGGAAGGGGGGCAAAAACCAAATGGGAGAGCAGGAGAAAGTCCTTCCGTGCTGGCAGAATGGGTGCTGCATCCCAGATTTAATCTGAGAATTAGCTGTTTCCTCCAAGCTGGCGGAATTGCAACTAAAATCAAGAAAGACACTTCTGAGAGAAGGAAGGCCCACGGAAGACAACAGCCTGGCACAGCAGGGGAGCATCCACAGTTTTGCCCATCACATTCACCTCCACAGCAAGAGCTTCCCGCAGCTTTGGGCAAGAAAAGAATAAATACAAATTTGGAGGTGGGGAATGGCTTCTCTTCATGTTGGCAAAGGCTTTATGGCCAGAATCACTGAATCACGGAAGCATTCTCTCCTGACATTTCAGCCACATCTACAGCAGGCACCCTCAGAGGTTAAGGGAAACTAGGCAAGTGAGGTTTACTGTATATACTCTAGTATAAGCCTAGTTTTTCAGCCCTTTTTTTAGGCTGAAAAAGCTCCCCTCGGCTTATACTCGAGTCAAGGTTATTTATTATTTTACTTTATTATTATTATTATTATTATTATTATTATTATTATTACATTTATAGGTTAACTTTATTATTTTATTATTATTGCATTTATTATTTTACTCTATTATTATTGGAAGGATACGTAAACACATGTACATTGAAGAAGGTTAGAGTAATGGTTTTTGTCAGAGTTGGACAGTCTTATCTTACAGTTTTATGTAAATATTAATAAACATTTAACCTACTGATGCTTCAATTAATATAATTTTATTGGTATCTATTTTTATTTTGAAATTGACCAGTAGCTGCTGCATTTCCCACCCTCAGCTTATACTCGAATCAATACGTTTTCCCAGTTTTAGGCACCTAAAATTAGGTGCCTCGGCTTATATTCGGGTCGGCTTATACTCGAGTATATACGGTATATATCTTTGGAATGTTCAGGGTGATAAATGCTAATCAAGGTGGCCATTTGCAACATTCACAGGGACAGCTCATCACTTCTCAACAAAGAATTCCCCCAGGCAGTAAGAAGCCACACCTTGAAAACCGCTAGGTCATTAAATGCTAATCAAGGTGGCCAATTGAAACACTGACACCTATCTCCAACAGGCAAGAGTTCTTTCTCCCACCCTGGACATTCCACAGATGTATAAACCTCACTTGTTTAATTTCCAACAGACCTCACAACCTCTGAGGATGCCTGCCATATATGTGGGTGAAACATCAGGAGAGAATGCTTCTGGAACATGGCCAGACAGCCTGGAAAATTCACAGCAACCCACATTCTCTTTATGTTGAGCAGTGCTTCAAGCAAAATGAAGCATCACCAGAGCAACGCTGGTATTATTTCTCTCCTTTCCAGATCCAGTTGGCATTTGCACTGTGTTTCTGAGTAGAGCTAGGAAAACATTATTTTCGTTCGACTATAACTCCCATGATGCTGAAAACCAGTAAAAGCACTGGTTGGAAAAGGAAATGGGAGCACCATCCCATGCTGTTTTTGGAGTGGTGCTAAAATGGGTCAATACTTTGTCCATCTAGGAAGGGATAAGAGGTACATCTTCCTTTATCAATATCGTCTTGGAAACGATCTTCCCTTTTCCTTCTCCTTAATAAAAACAGAAGTGTCACATAAAACCAGGGACCTGCTCCTTTTGCCTTGGCAACCAGGCATTAATCTGTGTTGGCTGCCAAGCCCAGGCAAAATTTGTTGACACTTCTTCTGTCCTTTACAAAAAAAGATATATAATATCAGGTTGCTCACCTTATAAGTATCTCGCATCACCTGTCCCAATTTGTGTCCCATTTCTGATTATTTTAGTACTAAAATTAGTCTTTCACCTTGCTAAGATGTCCTTTAGGCCACTGATTTGGACAAATACCTCACCTTTTTCTTCCCAAATACTATTTTATCCCTATGTAAGAACCTGTTTCACAGTACAGCTTATATACTGCATGTCTCAGAACTAAGAAAATATATTTGTTTAGACTGTAATTCCCTGAATCCTCCAGCCACCATGGCTACTGGGAGTGTCTCTGGGTCTAGTCCAAGGAAGGGATTTTTCCTCGTTTTCTGCTTCTCCAGAGTTTTGTGTGTTTATGCGTGTGCCTTCAAGTAATCTGTCGACTTATGGCAGCTACATTAATTTCATAGGGTTTTCCTAGGTATGACATACTCAGAGGTGGTTTTGTCATTTCCCTCCTCTGAAGAAGAACCTATTTCAGCACCAGGTACTGTATTAGTTAATGATCTCTCATCCGAGTCCTAACTAATGCTGACTTTGTTTAGTGTCCGAGATCAGGCAGAGTCTGGTGCTTTTAGCTATACTTACTTGTGTTGTGCTTTATGCAAAGGATCTGAGATAAAATCAGAATACAAATCAAAGACAAACTTCCTATATTCATATGGACATTTCAGAATACAAGCAGTCTCCAAGTTACGAATGAGATAGGTTCTGCAGGTTTGTTCTTAAGTTGATTTTCTATGTAAGTTGGAACATTTTTAAAGTGTTGCTCAAGGTTGTATGCAGAACACATCATAAGATGTGCAGGACTTGAGGAATGCAAGGCTGGGGTGAAAATTGCTGGAAGAAACATTGACAACCTTAGATATGCAGATGACACCACTTTGATGGCCGAAAGCGAGGAGGAGCTGAGGAGCTTTCTAACCAAGGTGAAAGAAGAAAGCGCAAAAGCTGGGTTGCAGTTAAACATAAAAAACCCAAGATTATGGCAACAAGAATGATTGACAACTGGGAAATAGAGGGAGAAAACTTGGAGGCAGTGACAGACTTTGTATTTCTAGGTGCAAAGATTACTGCAGACGCAGACTGCAGCCGGGAAATCAGGAGACGCTTCCTTCTTGGGAGGAGAGCAGTGACCAATCTTGATAAAATAGTGAAGAGTAGAGACATCACACTGGCAACCAAGATCCGCATAGTCAAAGCAATGGTATTCCCCAGAGTCACCTACGGATGTGAGAGCTGGACCTTAGGGAAGGCTGAGCGAAGGAAGAGAGATGCTTTTGAACTATGGTGTTGGAGGAAAGTTCTGAGAGTGCCCTGGACAGTGAGAAGATCCAACCAGTCCATACTTCAAGAAATAAACCCTGACTGCTTATTGGAGGGAAGAATAGTAGATGCCAAGATGAGGTACTTTGGCCACATCATGAGAAGAAAGGAAAGCTTGGAGAAGACTATGATGCTGGGGAAAATGGAACAAAAAAAGAAGAGGGGCCGACCAAGGGCAAGATGGATGGATGGCATCCTTGAAGTGACTGGATTGACCTTGAAGGAGCTGGAGGTGGTGACGACCAACAGGGAGCTCTGGCGTGGGCTGGTCCATGAAGTCACAAAGAGTCGGAAACGACTGAATGAATGAACAACAACAACAAGGTTTCCCCTTGACATTAAGTCTAGTCGTGTCTAATTCTAAGGGGCGGTGTTCATCTCTATTCCTAAGCCAAAGAGTCGGTGTTGTCCATAGACACCTCCAAGGTCATGTGTCTGGCATGACTGCACGGAGCACCGTTACCTTCCTGCTGGAGTGGTACCTACTGATCTACTCTCATTTGCATGTTTTCAAACTGCTAGGTTGGCAAAAGCTGGGGCTAACATCGGGAGTTCACCCCGCTCCCCAGATTCGAACCACCGACCTTTCAGTCAGCAAGTTCAACAATTCCGAGGTTTAACCCACTGTGCCACCGGGGGCTCCATATATATATATACACACATACACACAATGTGTGTGCGTATGTAACTTTGTTTAGCATAAGGATGGGTGAACACCCCTGTGGTGTTTGTTTTGCTGTCTGTGCACCTGTTCAGAAGATTTCACCTCACTTTCTGTCCCTGTAAAAAATTTTGCAAATTCGACTTGTTGCGGAAACAAGGATTTAGTGAGAAAGTTTTGGTGGAAACACCTTTCCCCCATGATAACTCTTCCAGGAGTGAATTTCCCTTCTGAGGGGTAGATTTCTCTCACTTCCTATTGTGTCACCCCCCCCCCCCAATTCTTAACTAGGAGTCATTTATAAATTGGATGTTTGTAACTCAGGGACTGTCCTTCCCCCAAAAGAAGGGAAAGCCCTCCTTCAACTGGCAGGGGGCAGGAATGCACTCTCCATTCATTTCCCTTCACCCTTGCAGCCATGTAAATTCCTCTTCCATACACACTTCCTGACCCACACTCAAAGGTGGCCCTGCCAAGATCCTTGTTTTCGGCTTCCAACCCATAGCTGGCTTTCTTCTGCGCTGCCATAGCGACGGCACAACCGACAGACAATGAGAAAACCTGCCGGCTGGCCCCTTCTTCTGCACACAGCAACCTTGAGTGGAGGAATAGGCAGGCACACCCCTCCGCATTTAGCCATCTTTCCTTTGCAATGGAAAAGCAACGCCAGAGAACAGAAACACCACATATTCCAAACAGTCGCCAATCTCTTTGCAAACAACTGGCATTTTAATAGATATTTCAAGGTTTGCAAAAATATGTTTGCATTGATATAGGTCTTTTATTAGTTTCTATTCTAGTGGTGGAATGTCTGAAGGGAAAATGGAGCTAGCTTTCTTTCTGCTGTTCTGGAGGCTAGAACATGAACCAATAGATTCATGTAATGAGAATAGAGATTCAACCTAAACATTAGGAAGGAATTCATTACTGTAAGAGCTGTATGGGAGTGAAATAGATGGCCTTGGAGAGTGGTTGACTCTCATTCCTTAAAGACTGTTTTAGCTCTACATAGCAGGGAGTGGAATAGATGTTCTGTGCAACCCCTTCCAATTCTGCAATTTAATTTGATTGTCAGTTTGTGCCAAAGAAGAGGCTTGCTACAGACACTTGAACAAGCTTATATTGTTAGAGATGTCCTTTCAAATGGAAACATGAGATTCAAATTAGACAATCTCTCCTTCTACCAAAACATTCAACTATCCATTTGATGTTGGTTGAGGTTTACCAAACGTGGAATTCTTTCCGAATATCACACTTAGTGATACGCTTTCACAGTTTTTGTTTGCTTATTTATCTGATTTCTATACCGCATCTTCCCAAAGTTTGAGTAACTACTGACTGACCCATCCAGTGTTTTCTTCTGTTGGTATTGAATTATCAGAGAGAAATGCAAGATTTAATTATCAGAGAGAAACACCACCAAAAAACCACGAAAACCATAAGAACACATGGAATGCCTGTGTTCGGAAGCATATAAAATGTCAGAGGGCTGGACGGGTTCATTTAGGGAGATATGATCTGCCAGACAGAATCATAACCTCATAGTATCGGACAAGCTGGAAGGGGTTCTGGGGTCATCCAGCCCAACTCCATTCTGTCATGCTGGAATACACAACAAAAGCACCCCTTAAAGATGCCCACTCAACCTCAATTTAAAGACGTCCAAAGAAAGAAACACTAGGGATTCTGGAAGTTGTGGTCCAAAACAATATGGCTTTCATGCACTCTGGACTACACCAGAATTTAGACCTCTTCTACACTGCCATATAATCCAGATTACCAAAGCATACAATCTACATTATTTGCTTTGAAAAGGGTTACATAACTTTACACTGCTTTATAATCCAGTTCAAAGCAGATAATCTGGATTTTATATGGCCTCAGCAATCAGGTTTCCTCCAGATGGATTTGTAATAACCCATATTCTAGCTGATAGTGGTGTAGGATTTCACTCAAATGAGTGCATTTACATTGTAGAATAAATTCAGTTCTACACCACATGTCTCAATGCAAATGGTAGTTTGGTGGGGCACGGGCGCTATTTAGCAGAGAAGCTTCAAGATAATGCAAATCTACAACTGCCATATTTTAGTGTTGAGCCATCCTGAGTCCCTCTGCAGAGGTTAAGATAGGATGGGGTATAAATAAATAATACATTAATTCGGCAGTGTAGATGCAATCTAATAGCAAAGGTCACCAGGTTGCGAGAGGCTGAATTTGATTGACCTTTCATCTGATCCAACGATTTTACTTTCTTTCAAAGGGCACTCCAAAATGTACCCTCCTCCTGGGAACCCCCAAAAGAATGAAACACCACAATTCTGAAGCCATTCACCTGCTTAGCACGGTCTGGGTTCATCGTCGTCTGCGGCTGGAGGATGTTGACCGACTCCGGCTTCACTACGGACTGAGGGATCTCTCGGACCTTTTCGGCAATGAAGTTGTGGACCGCATTGAGGGCTTCCGCCGTGCCTTGGACCAGGCAGACCCGCTCCGTGGTTCCTGAAGGGTGCCAAAAAATAAAAGAGGGAGAGTTGACCATGATGAAGGTGATGATTAATAACTTTTCTCTTGTTCAAGGTCCAAAGTATTTAAAAAGATGCTCTGGATGTTTGCCTCCTTTAAATTCTCCCCAACTATTCTTCCCAGCTGCTTTGAGCCTCTTTGTAGAGAGAAAAATCAGGCCATAAGTAAACCTTATTATTATTATTATTATTTTAATTATATTATTATTGTTACTATTATTAGTTTATTATTATACAAAGGCTCTGGCATAAACCAGTAAAGGTGGTCCCAGTGGTAATTGGCATACTGGGTGCCATGTCAAAAGATCTCAGCCGGCATTCGGAAACAATAAACATTGACAAAATCACGATCTGTCAACAGCAAAAGGCCACATCATTGGATCTGCACGCATCATTCGAAAATACATCACACAGTCCTAGACGCTTAGGAAGTGTTCGACTTTTGTCATATGAAATCCAGCATATATATCTTGTTTGCTGTGACATATTATGTTTTTGTGTCAGTAAAATAATAATAATAATAACAACAACAACAACAACAACAATAATTTATTCCTGTAAGCCTGTACATCTCAACTGCTGAAGAAAAGAACCATATTTGCTCAATTCTAAGGCCCCTTCTACACTGCCATATAAAGTCCAGATTATCCACTTTGAATAGATTATATGGCAGTGTAGACTCATATAATCCGGTTTAAATCAGATAATGTGGATTATCTGCTTTGATATCTGGATTATATGGCAGTGTAGAAGGGGCCTCCCACACATAAACATCTCTAAAAACAGGGTGTGTTTTAGAATCACAGGTGCTTTTTATATATAAACTAGCATATATACATTTTCTTTGGGGCTCTTTCTTTCTTTCCTCCCTTTCCCTTTAAACTAGTCCCTACATTGTGATGCTTCTCCCTCTTTCTTTTCCTTAGCTTGTTTTCTCTCATAATAATAACAACAATAATAATCATAATCATCATCATCATTTATATTCCACAACCTCTCCCTGAGGAGATTCATACATCTTCTCCTTTTATCTTTCTTCCTCTCCTTTCTCATCCTTCTTTCCTTTTCGCTTCTTTTTTTCTTTCCTCTTTTTGTCCCTTCTTCCCTTCCTTTTTCTTTTCTTCTTTCTCTTTCTCCTCCCCTCATACCTTTCCCCCTTTCTTTTTTCTTCCTTCCTCTCCTACTTTCTCTTTCTTCCCCTCTCACTTCCATCTTCCTTTCTTTCTATTTCTCTTTCTTTCCCATTCTTTCCCAGTGACATCATAGAGGGACACTTCACCTAGCCACAGCCGATCTGCTTTGTTCCTTTTCTTTCCCTCTGCTCTGGGTCCAAAAGGAAAGCATTTTTATATTATTGTTCAACACCTCAATTATTTAAAGTTTGATAATGAAGGGCGTGTGTGCCTTTGTGGTACAAAACCTACAAACCAACGTGTGTGTGTGTGTGTGTGTTTGTGTCGAAGTATGTATGTATATATGTATGTATGTATGTATGTATGTATGTATGTGTGTGTATATATATACACACACACACATACATACATACATACATACATACATATATATATAGGTAAAGCTTTTTTTCTGTGGGTGAAATTAGTGAAATTAGTGGCCTTCACTATGATCTAGATTTTATTGTAAGCCACTTTGAGTCTATTGTTGTTGTTGTTATATTTATGGCAGTGTGGACTCAGATAACCCAGTTCAAAGCAGATATTATGGGTTATTCTGCCTTGATATTCTGGGATATAGGGCTGTGTGGAAGGGCCCCCAGAATATCAAGGCGGAATAATCCATAATATCTGCTTTGAACTGGGTTATCTGAGACCATATTGCCATAAATATAACAAGAACAACAACAATTGTGAGGAGATCCTATATACCTCCATTGCCATCTTTCTCCTCAAATGATGCAATGATAATATTTATGTACTTGCATTTCTTAAAGTTATTATTATGTTTATAATGTCTATTATGTTTACTTGAGCCTAGTGTCTAGATCCAGGGAAGTCATGCTCCCCCTCTATTCTACCTTAGTCAGGCCACACCTGGAATACTGTGTCCAATTTTGGGCACCGCAATGGAAAGGAGATGTTGACAAGCTGGAATGTGTCCAGAGGAGGGCAACTCATATGATCAAGGGTCTGGAGAACAAGCCCCATGAGGAAAGGCTTAAAGAGCTGGGCATGCTTTAAATTGGGGTATATGGCATATGGCAGCATGGCAGATGGCTGATGGCCCTTACTTCCACACAGCCCTATATCCCAGAATATCAAGGCAGAAAATCCCACATTATCTGAGTATGAACTGTGATAACCCAGTTCAAAGCAGATATTGTGGGATTTTCTGTCTTGATATTCTGGGATATAGGGCTATGTGGAAGGGCCCTGATTGTGGGCTCAGATAACCCAGTTCCGAGGAGAAAATGTGGGATTTTCTGTCTTGATATTCTGGGATATAGGGCTGTGTGGAAGGACCCTCAGCCATCTGCCATGCTGCCATATATCCCAGTTCAAAGCAGATAATGTGGGATTTTCTGTCTTGATATTCTGGGATATAGGGCTATGTGGAAGGGCCCTGAGTGTGAGCTCAGATAACCCAGTTCAGAGGAAAAAATGTGGGATTTTCTGCCTTGATATTCTGGGATACAGGGCTGTGTGGAAGGACCCTCAGCCATCGGCCATGCTGCCATATATCCCAGTTCAAAGCAGATAATGTGGGATTTTCTGTCTTGATATTCTGGGATATAGGGCTATGTGGAAGGGCCCTGAGTGTGAGCTCAGATAACCCAGTTCAGAGGAAAAAATGTGGGATTTTCTGCCTTGATATTCTGGGATACAGGGCTGTGTGGAAGGACCCTCAGCCATCTGCCATGCTGCCATATATCCCAGTTCAAAGCAGATAATGTGGGATTTTCTGTCTTGATATTCTGGGATATAGGGCTATGTGGAAGGGCCCTGAGTGTGAGCTCAGATAGGTGTGTTTAAGTACAATCCACTGGGGTCCCTTCCACACAGCCATATAACCCAGGGCTCTTCCACAGAGCCCTATATCCCAGAATATCAAGGAAGGAAATCCCACATTATCTGAGTGTGGACTCAGATAACCCAGTTCAAAGCAGATATTATGGATTATTCTGCCTTGATATTCTGGGATATAGGGCTGTGTGGAAGCGCCCCCAAATGTCAAGGCAGAATAATCCATAATATCTGCTTTGAACTGGGTTGTCTGAAATATAACAACAACAACAATTGTGGAGTGTGGAGGTGTGTTTAAGTACAATCCACTGGGGTCAATGATAACAATGATTTATTAACCCGAGTTATAAACTATATGTCTTCACATTGCCATCCCCGAACAGCAATGCACTGCTTACATTGTGGAATCACAGCTTCTTGGGTAATTTTATGGATAGTTATGGTGTCTCTCCTCCAGCAAAGGATCACCGCCTTGTCACCTTATTTCTCATGCCAGTAAGGTAATGCTCAAGATCCTGCAAGGAAGAGACTCCAGCAATACATGGAGCGAAAGTTGCCAGATGTTCAAGCTGGGTTTAGAAAAGGCAGAGGAACGAGAGACCAGATTGCCAATATCCGGATGCTGGAGAATGGAGAAAGGCAGGGAGTTTCAGAAAAACATCTATTTCTGCTTCATTGACTATTCTAAAGCCTTTGACTGTGTGGATCATAATAAATTGTGGCAAGTTCTTGGTGGGATGGGCATCCCAAGCCACCTTGTCTCTCTCCTGAGGAATCTGTACAAGGAACAAGTAGCAACAGTAAGAACTGACCACGGAAGAAGAGACTGGTTCAAGATTGGGAAAGGCGTACGGCAAGGCTGCATACTCTCACCCAACCTTTTTAACGTGTATGCAGAACACATCATGCGATGTGCGGGCTTGACGAATGCTGGAAGAAACATTAACAACCTCAGATATGCAGATGACACCACTCTGATGGCCGAAAGTGAGGAGGAGCTGAGGAGCCTTCTAACCAAAGTGAAAGAAGAAAGCGCAAAAGCCGGGTTGCAGCTAAACGTCAAAAAAACCAAGATTATGGCAACAAGAATGATTGACAACTGGGAAACAGAGGGAGAAAATGTGGAGGCCGTGACAGACTTTGTATTTCTAGGTGCAAAGATTACTGCAGATGCAGACTGTGGCCAGGAAATCAGAAGACGCTTCCTTCTTGGGAGGAGAGCAGTGTCCAGTCTTGATAAAATAGTAAAGAGTAGAGACATCACACTGGCAACCAAGATCCATTGCCTAGTCAAAGCCATGGTATTCCCTGTAGTCACCTACGGATGTGAGAGCTGGACCTTAGGGAAGGCTGAGCGAAGGAAGAGAGATGCTTTTGAGCTGTGGTGTTGGAGGAAAGTGCTGAGAGTGCCTTGGACTGCGAGAAGATCCAACCAGTCCATCCTCCAGGAAATAAAGCCCGGCTGCTCATTGGAGGGAAGGAGACTAGAGACAAAGTTGAAGTCCTTTGGCCACATCATGAGGAGACCGCAAAGCCTAGAGAAGGCAATGATGCTGGGGAAAGTGGAAGGCAAAAGGAAGAGGGGCCGACCAAGGGCAAGATGGATGGATGGCATCCTTGAAGTGACTGGACTGACCTTGAAGGAGCTGGGAGTGGTGACGGCCGACAGGGAGCTCTGGCGTGGGCTGGTCCATGTGGTCACGAAGAGTCGGAGACGACTGAAAGAATGAACAACAATGGTGTCTCTCATCTTTTTGAGGGTGCACTCATTCTTGTGGGGAAATTGCATCCCAAGAAATCTAGAATGTTATGGGGGGAGACACCATAGTTGTTTGTTTGGCCTGTGTAAAATGTTTTTTTAAGAAGCAGAACCAAGGATACTGGGAGACGGAGTGCTCCCATTCTCCATCTTCTCCCCCAAGTGAGGTTTCTCCATCTTCTCCTTCTCCTTCCTGCCTTCTCCATCAGCTGCGGCTTCAACAATACCCCTCTCTGGCTCCCGGTTGCCATGGCAACACACAGAGGCCTTCCCTTCTTCTCCTCTAGCCTCACTACTACCAGTAGGCCTCAAGGGGTCCGTCGCCGTGGCAACCGGCACCTAGGCAACAGGACGATGCAGGATGGAGGAGGAAGGGGGTCTCCATTGTGCCTATTTGTGATGCTGGAATGTGTGGGAAGTCCAATCTCATTAAAAGATGGGATCAAAAGGGGGGGATAATCAGGCGTGGGCAAACTTGGGCCCTCCAGGTGTTTTGGACTCCAACTCCCACAATTCCTAACAGCCGGTAGGCTGTTAGGAATTGTGGGAGTTGGAGTCCAAAACACCTGGAGGGCCCAAGTTTGCCCACGCCTGAGCTACACCTTGTGATCTTTGCAGAAGTGTGGCTGGAAGCAGGCATTCTCATATTCATATGTCGCACCCCATGGGTGCTATGAAGCTGGCCGAGCCTTTTGTTTGTTGTTTCTGTTTTGTTTGGTTTTTTTGCAGCAGTCAACATCCAGCACCGCTGGGGATATGACTCTTCCGACTGCAGAACAACAACCGAAACAAAAAAGCCACTGCATGCTACTCCAAGGAACAAGCCGGACATGAGCCAGCACTGTGATGCGGCAGCTCAAAAAGCCAATGCGATTCTAGGCTGTAGAAGGTGCCGAAGAAGGAGACGAACAACGTAGAAGGTGATTGCGTCACAACATGCGCAAAACCACATATATACACACATATATGCATATACACACACAAAACACATACACAGAAAGGGTGAGGGAGGGAGGGAGGGAGGGAGGGAGGGAGGGAGGGAAGGAAGGAAGGAAGGAAGGAAGGAAGGAAGGAAGGAAGGAAGGAAGGAAGGAAGTAAAGAAGTAAAGAAGGGAAGGAGAGAAGGAAGGAAGGTGACTAAGGGCCCTTCCACACAGCCCTGTATCCCAGAATATAAAGGCAGAAAACCCCACATTATCTGGGTGTGCAGATAATCCAGATTATCTGCTTTGAACTGAATTATATGGCAGTGTAGATTTTCTGCCTTGATATTCTGGGTTATATAGCTGTGTGGAAGGACCCTAAGGGTCCTTCCACACAGCTATATAACCCAGAATATCAAGGCAGATAATTCACAATATCTGCTTTGAACTTGGTTATCTAGGGCTCCTTACACAGAGCTGTATAAAATACACACTGAACTGGATTATATGGCAGTGGGGGCTCAGATAACCCAGCTCAAAGCAGATATTGTGGAATATTTGCCTTGATATTCTGGGCTATATGGCTGTGTGGAAGGGCCTTGAGGCCCCATCTACATTGCCATATAATCCAGATTATCCTCCCACCTTGAGCCGTGAGAATAGGTGGGAAAGAAATAAAAAATATTACTATTATTATTAGCTGTACCCGCCACGCGTTGCTGTGGCCAACCTTCCCTCCCTCTTTCTCTCCTTTCTTTCTTTCTTTCTTTCTTTCTCTCTCTCTTTCCTTCCCTCCATCTTTCCTTCCTTCCCTCTTTTTCTTTCCCTTTTTCTTTCTTCCTTCTCTACCTGTTTCTTTTCTCACTTCCTTTGCTCTTTAGTTCCATCCTTCCTTGTCTCAATGTATTGTCGAAGGCTTTCATGGCCGGAATCACTGGGTTGTTGTAGGTTTTTTTTGGGCTATATGGCCATGTTCTAGAGGCATTTTCTCCTGACGTTTCGCCTGCATCTATGGCAAGCATCCTCACTACCTCTGAGGATGCTTGCCGTAGATGCAGGCGAAACGTCAGGAGAGAATGCCTCTAGAACATGGCCATATAGCCCGAAAAAACCTACAACAACCCATTTCCTTGTCTCTTTCCTTCCTTCCTTCCCTCCTTCTCTCTTTCGTTCCTTCTCTCCTTCCTTCCCTTTTTCACTTTTTTATTTCCTTCTCTTCTTCCTTCCTTCTCTGCCTTTCTTTCTTTCCTTCTCTCCTTCTTTCCTTCTCTACCCTTCTTTCTTGCCTTCCTTCTCTCCTTGCCTTCTTTTCCTCTTTCTCTCCCTCCTTTTCTCCTTTCTCTCCTTCCTTCCTTCCTTCTCCCTTTCTGTGTATGTGTTTTGTGTGTATATATGCATATATGTGTGTATATATGTGGTGTTGCGCAAGTTGTAATGTATTTTTTGGTTTTGTTTTTTTTTTGCTTTTTAAGTCTCTTCTGCTGTGTTTTTCAGGTTTTTTTTATGAGTGATGATCGCTTGTTGTCCTGATAGGTGTCTTGTGTCCAAATTTGGTGTCAATTCGTCCAGTGGTTTTTGAGTTATGTTAATCCCACAAACGAACATTACATTTTTATTTATATACATTATTATTATTATTATTATTATTATTATTATTATTATTTTACTGACACAAAAACACAGTATGTCACAGCAAACGAGATCTATATCCTGGATTTCATATCACAAAATCACAAGTCGAACACTTCCCAAACGTCTAGGACTGTGTGATGTATTTTCGAATGATGCGCACAGATCCAAGTCAGGTGGTCTTTTGCAGTTGACAGATCATGATTTTGTCAATGTTTATTGTTTCCAAAGTCGGCTGAGATCTTTTGACAGTGTGGCGATTGCCACTGGGACCACCTGGACTGGTTTACGCCAGTTTGCAGTTTAATTTTTAGGTCCTAATAGCAGCTGAGTTTTTCCTGTTGATTTTCCTCAATGTGATTGTTGTTGTTGTTGTTGTTGTTGTTATTATTATTATTATTCAAAGCAGATAATCTGCATTATCTGCTTTGAACTGGATTATCTGGCAGTGTAGACTCAGGCCCCTTCTACACTGCCATATAATCCAGATTATCAAAGCATATAATCCACATCATCTGCTTTGAACTGAATTGTATGAGTATACACTTCCATATAATCCAGTTCAAAGCAGATAATCTAGATTTTATATGACAGTGTAGAAGGGGCCTCATATAATCCAGTTCAAAGCAGATAATGCAGATTATCCGATTTCATAATCTGGATTTTATGGCATTGTAGAAGGAGCCTAATGTTCCCTCCACACAGCTGTATGAAATCCACATCCAGAACTGGATTATTTAGCAGTGTGGACTCAGATAATCCAGTTCAAAGCAGATATTGTGGATTATCTGCCTTGTTATTCTGGGTTAGATGGCTGTGTGGAAGGACTCCATGGGCCCTTCCACACAGCCCTATATCTCTGAATATCAAGGCAGAAAATCCCACAATATCTAATTTGAGCTAGGTTATCTGACTCACTCAGAAAATGTGGGATTTTCTGCCTTGATATTCTGGGATATAAGGTTGTGTGGAAGGGCCCTAAGAGACCATTTCAAATTCCACATCATAATCATCATTCTCAATCCTGCATTTCTTTTTTCTTTTTGATAGGACGACGTTTGCCTGTTTCTCAAAGTAAAGATATTTATAGAAGTCGGCTGCTTGTTAATGCAAATCAATTCTGTAATTCTAGGGCAACTTTGGAAGCAGGTCACTCAACCATGGTGAGTTCAGAATTGCCTTTAGGCAACCAGGTGTTGCTAAAATGGAAGGCGGTTGCATCCACCTTATTTTTTTTTCTTCAAATTGTTGATGCATCCCAAGTGACTTTGGGTGCATCTACACTGTAGAATTAATCCGGTTTGATACCTCTTTAACTGCCATGTCTCACGATTGAATCCTGGCAGTTGCAATTTGGCGAGGGAGGCACCAGCTCTCTTTGGCAGAGAAGGTAAGACTACAAACTACATTGAGCCATTTAATTTAAAGTGGTGTCAAACTGGTTTAATTCTACAGTGTAGATGCAGCCTCAATCTCCAAACAGGATTAGAAACCACAACGCCTGTTTGAGTTGGGCCTTGTTATTTGGAAGGAAAAGCAGCAACATGGAAAGCACCTGATCCAGATTGTGACACACGCCCATTTCCTCTCCAAACAATTTCCATCCTCAAATGCTGAGAGTACAATCTGGATCAGGATTCTTTGTGGCTGCTTTCCTTTCAAAATAAAAGCCGCCAAAATAAAAGCTGCCAAAATTCTTTCCAACCTGTAGTTGGCTCCTAATGCAGCTGTTGATAGGTGAGCTGGTTAACTTGCTCGAGGACTAGAAGCTTGTTAGATCTTTGTGGCAAATCTGGAATAGGATAGGAGCCATCTGGCATCCTTCAAGCAAGAATTGGGATTTAGGATTTTTGTCCTTGTTATTATGTTTATTTATACCCTGTTAATCCGGATTTAGAAACTGGATTATATGGCAGTGTAGATCCAGCCTGAGTGCAAGCTACTTTTGCAGTTTGGTCTCAAATTGGATCTACATTGCCAAAGAATCCAGTTTCAAATGACATTGTATACTAGTCATCGTAGACCAATTATATATGCATTATATGGGTACACATTGACCATGGTTAGGGGTCACCACAACATAAAGGGGTCGCAACATTAGGAAGGGGTCGCGACATTAGGAAGAGGTCGTGACATTAGGAAGGTTGAGAAACACTGGTGTAGACATATAATGTATGCGGAACAATGACTTCAAACTACAAGAAAGGAGATTCCATCTGAACATGAGGAAGAACTTCCTGACTGTGAGAGCCGTTCAGCAGCGGAACTCTCTGACTTGGAGTGTGGTGGAGGCTCCCTCTTTGGAAGCTTTTAAACAGAAGCTGGATGGCCATCTGTCAGGGGTGCTTTGAATGCAATATTCCTGCTTCCTAGCAGGGGATTGGACTGGATGGCCCATGAGGTCTCTTCCAACTCTATGATTCTATGAAACTGAACTGCATTATGTGGTCTGTGTAGACCAGGCATGGGCAAACTTTGGCCCTCCAGGTGTTTTGGATTTCAACTCCCACAATTCCTAACAGCCGGTATCAATCGTAATGTAAATATCTGATATGCCGGATGGATTTTCATTCACTGGACCAAAATTGTTACAAATATCCAATAAACCCAAATTTGAATACTGATAGGGTGGAGGGGGGATTGATTTTGTGATTTGGGAGTTGTAGTTGCTGGGATTTATAGTTCACCTACAATCAAAGAGCATTCTGGACTCCACCAATGATAGAACTGGGCCAAACTTCCCACACAGAAACCCCATGACCAACAGAAAATACTGGAAGGGTTTGGTGGGCATTGACCTTGAGTATTGGGAGTTGTAGTTCACCTACATCCAGAGAGCACTGTGGACTCAAACAATAATGGATCTGGACCAAAGTTGGCACAAATACTGAATGTGTCCAAATGTGAACACTGGTGGGGAAAATAGACCTTGACATTTGAGAGTTGCAGAGATTTATAGTTCACCTACTATCAAAGAGCATTCTGAACTCCACCAACGATAGAATTGGGCCAAACTTCCCACACAGAATCCCCATGACCAACAGAAAATACTGTGTTTTCTGATGGCCTTTGGTGACCCCTCTGATACCCCATCGCGACCCCTCAGGTTGGGAAACGCTGGCCTACACTGACCCTATAATGGCAGTGTAGATCCAGCCTAAGGTGAGTACAAATGAGGGCACCAAGAAGAGGAAAGAGAAACTGGGACATTTCCAAAGACACTGAAAAAGTGGGACGATAATGGATTAACTGGGTCTGTCTGCAAAATCAGGACAGTTGGAGGATATGGCACCCCATGCCAGACTTTTTTATAGGGCGCATCAGTGATGACACAGACAGGCTTCTTCCGTTCCTATTTCCTTTCTACATTGTTGTGAAACATCGCTCCATCCATCCCCTTTTAAAACATATTTCCAAGAACCTTAGGGCCAAATTTACACTCTAGAAGGGATTCCTTTTGCCTACAGGAGCATTCCCCTTCCTGTTGGGTGCTTCGTGCTTTCCTGCCCCCTTTTTTTTGAAGAAAAGGGGGGAGAATTCCAGACGTCAGCTCCCAAATCTGGAGTAGGGACAATGCGCACACAAACGGAGCCCCTTTGGCCTGCGTCCTTCTGCTCACCTTATCAGAAAAAAGAGTATTTCCTGCCATTCAATTCATTTCCCTCGCTGGCCAGCCCTGGCTGCCTTTCCTGTTTCCTTTCCTTTCCTTGCACCCAACCCCCAGCCAAAATTTGCAGCCGCAGAACTGAACCAGAATTATTCTCTCATTGCTTTCTGTGAGTAAATCCTGGAGCTCTAGGACATACTTTCCAATATTTCACAGATTTAGACTTGGAACATATGTGACCCAGTAACATCAGAGCGTGGTCCAAAAGGCAAAAGTTATTAATGAGGAAGAACACATAAGACAGGAGAGACTGCAGTGGTTTGTTTTGCCTGAAGCTGGATCTACACTGACATATAATCCAGATTATCAAAGCAGATAATCCACATTATATGCTTTGAATTGGATTATATGAGTCTACGCTGCCCTATAATCTAGCTCAAAGCAAATAATCTGGATTTTATATGGCTGTGTAGAAGGGATCTGAAGACCGTGTTGTTGTAGGTTTTTTTCAGGCTATATGGCCATGTTCTAGAGGCATTCTCTCCTGATGTTTCGCCTGCATCTATGGCAAGCATCCTCAGAGGTAGTGAGGATGCTTGCCATAGATGCAGGCGAAATGTTAGGAGAAAATGCCTCTAGACCATGGCCATATAGCCCGAAAAAAACCTACAACAACCCAGTGGTTCCAGCCATGAAAGCCTTCGACAATACATTGAGACAAGGAAGGATGGAACTAAAGAGCAAAGGAAGCGAGAAAAGAAACAGGCATTCTCTCCTGATGTTTTGCCTGCATCCGTGGCAAGCATCCTCAGAGGTAGTGAGGATGCTTGCCATAGATGCAGGCGAAACGTCAGGAGAGAATGCCTCTAGAACATGGCCATATAGCTCGAAAAAACCTACAACAACCCAGTGATTCCGGCCATGAAAGCCTTCGACAATAGATCTGAAGACCCTTCCACACAGCTGGATAAAATCCCACATTGTCGAAGGCTTTAATGGCCGGAATTACTGGGTTGCTGTAAGAATTTCAGGTTATATGGCCATGTTCCAGAAGCATTCTCTCCTGACATATCGCCTGCATCTCACAACCTCTGAGGATGCCTACCATAGATACAGGTGAAATGTCAGGAGAGAATGAATATGGAACAAGGCCATAAAGCCCAAAAAATTTACAGCAACCTAAATCCCCCATTATCTGCTTTGAACTGGGATATATGGCAGTGTGGACTCAAGCCCCTTCCACACATCTGAATAAAATCCCACATTATCTGCTTTGAACTGGTATATATGGCAGTGTGGACTCAGATAGCCCAGTTCAAAGCAGATATTGTGGGATTGTCTGCCTTGATATTCTGGGATATAAGGCTGTGTGGAAGGGTCCTTAGATAATCCAGTTCAAAGCAGATATTGTAGGTTATTCTGCTTTGATAATCTGGGTTATATGGCTGCGTGTAAGAGAGCAAGACTACAGGGCAGAGAGCAAGATTTTGCCTCTCTTATACCACTAAAGAGCCATCTACACTGCAAAGTTAATGCACTTTAATGCTACATTGACTGATCTGGATCAATGCTATCAAATCCTGGGAATGATACAGTAGCACTGTTTGGTAGATCTTGTAAAAGATCCAAAGATCTTGTAAAACTACAACTCCCATGATGCCATATCACTGAACCATGGCAGTTAAATTGGCATCAAACTGCATTAATTCTACAGTGTAGCTGTATCCTCAGTTGAGTCCACTTTGAGCTCTTTTTTCAGCAATTGAACTCAGGGAACTTCCACACAGCTAAATAAAATCCCACATTATCTGCTTTGAACTGGAATATATGGCAGTGTGGACTCAGATAACCCAGTTCAAAGCAGATATTGTGGGATTTTCTGCCTTGATATTCTGGGATAGAAGGGTTGTGTGGAAGGACCCTCAGTCCAAAAGGGAAAGTGGAAGGAGGGGAAAGAAACTGGGCTGGATCTACACTGCCATATAATCCAGATTATCAAAATAGATAATCCACATAATCTAGATTTGAACTAGATTGCATGAGTTTACACTGCCATATAGCCTCATTTAAAGCAGATAATCTGGATTTTATATGGCAGTGTAGAAGGAGCCCTAGTATGAGATACAGATCTCTAAAATATGGGGAAAAAAACAATGCATCAGGCCCTTGAGTCTCGATTTCATTCCTGCTTGCAGCTGCACCGTGACCCAAGCTGGCCTTTCAGCCCAGAAATCCTGCATCTTCAGGCTCAGCAAAGCAACCAATAGCATCCTGCTTCTCCAGAATAAAGCCTCATTGAATGCCCCAGCCGTCCTTCTGCGTAAACATGCATACAGTCTTTGAGAGCTGCATAGTACTTGAACTTGCATTCTCAAAGACAGTGCATTTCCCCCACCTTTTTGAAAGAAGGGATGTTAATTTCTGAAGGAGGGTTGAGAAAAATTGACCTTTTTTTGGACTGGAACTCCCAGAATTCCCTCACCAAGATGGACCCCAAGTGATATAATCTGCTTTAATAATCTGGATTATATGGCAGTGTAGAAGGGACCACTATCACAGAGATAAAGGTGGAATAAATAACAATAATGATGGCAAGATTACCATCTGCCAGTTGCAAAAGGCCACCCTACTGGGATGTGCACGCATTATTCGTTGATACAGTCCTAGATACTTGGGAAGTGTTTGACGTGTGATCCAATACAACAGCCAGCAGAGTGATCTTGTTTGCTGTGGACTCATCTTGTTGTGTTTCTAATAATAATAATAATAATAATAATAATAATAATAATAATTGTGTGTCAGGAGCAACTTGAGAAACTGCAAGTTGCTTCTGGTGTGAGAGAATTGGTCATCTGCAAGGACATTGTCCAGGGGATGCCCGGATGGTTTACCATCCTGTGGGAGGCTTTTCTCATGTCCCTGCATGGGAAGCTGGAGCTGACAGACAGGAGCTCACCCTACTCCCCGAATCTGAACCACTGACCTTTCAGTCAGCAGTTTTGTCGTCACGAGGATATAATTCTTTGCGCCACTGGGAGCTCATAGTAGTAGTAGTAGTAGTAGTAGTAGTAATAATAATACTTTGATTACCCGCCTCTCCTTGCAGCTTGAGGCAGGGTACAACAGGGTTAAAACCAAACTATAAAACATAACATTATTAAAATACATATACCATAACTCAAGACCACAACATTAAAATATGGTTCAAAATCTCCTCTTTGTTGGTGTGTCTACGTACTGTCAAGTTGCCTATTGGCAACCCCATACATTTTATAGTGTTTTTTTTTTTGGTAAGGAAGACCCAGGCCCTTCTACATTGCCATATAATCCAGATTATCAAAGCAGATAATCCATGTTATTTGCTTTGAACTGGATTATCTGAGTCTTCACTGCCAGATAATCCAGTTCAACACAGATAATCTGGATTTTTATATGGCAATATAGAATGGACTTCAAAAGAGAGTTTGCCAGTCCCTTTCAGTTTACCAGCTGTTAGGATTTCTGGAAGTTGAAGGCCAAAATATCTGGGGACCCACAGGCTGAGAACCACTGCTCTAAAATATAGTCAATAGTATCTAGTGTTAAATGGGAGTCTCTCATCCAAGTACTAACCAGGGCTTACCCTTCTTGCCTTCCTAAATCAGAGGGCTCTGGTGCATTCCTTTTGCATTAAGATGATAGAATCCCTCTCCAGTTTTCGCTATGGTGATGCTAATGTCTATAAAGCTGTCTGTAATGCTCACACAGATATACTGTACACACATATTGCCTGTTATCCAATTGGATCCGGGTACCTTAATTCATGGAAGACACAAGGATGTGTTTGTCTAGGTGGCTCAACCAATAACCCCTCCATCAATAGAAAGACGGCTCCATTAGAAAGGCATTTCCATCAGACCACCAAACCCCACCATAAATACAAAGGGTTTCCTTTCCCTTGGAGGAGGAGAAGGGGGAGCCAAGCACAGGGAGGGAGAGGGGGGGGGGGTCCCTTCCCGGAAGCCACAAACAAACAAGGCACCTGCTCCCCAGTTGCCACAGCAACACAATTCAGGCCGATTTCTCCTTCTTTTTCCTTCTCCTCCCTCCCCCTCTCCATCATTTTGCATCCTCGGCGGGGGATTTGCTGTCCCAGCCCATAATCCCGCAATCAAGACCGCAGGATGTGGATGGGGAAAGCGGCTTAGCCCGGGCCGGTCCCATCGGGGCTTTGTCTGCCCTTCAATCACGGCCAGGATTACGGGGGAAGAGGGGCAAGGCGGTGTTGGAGAGACCCATCCTCCCTTCGCCAGGCTGCAATGGCCACAGGATGTGCCACCAAGTCATGGTTTAAGCTTGAACACCTTTGTCTAGAGAGCCGGCAAGGTGTGATGATGCTTTGCTCATTGGATTACATTCTGGAGACCCGGGTTCAAATCCCTTCTCAGCTGTTAAAGCCCACCTCAGCCTCAGGAAAACTTGCACAGATATAGGATGGGGGACACTTGGCTTGAAAAGGGATCTAGAAGTTGTAACAGACCACAAGAAAAACATGAGCCAACAGTGTGATGTGGCAGTGAAAAAGGCCAATGCAATTATAGGCTACATCAATAGAAGCATAGAGATATAGGATGGGAGACACTTGGCTGGAAAACAGTTCATGTGAGGATGATCTAGGAGTCGTAACAGACTGAAAGCTGAACATGAGCCAACAGTGTGATGCGGCAGCAAAAAAGGCCAATGCAATTCTAGGCTACATCAATAGAAGTATAGAGATATAGGATGGGAGACACTTGGATGGAAAACAGTTCATGTGACGGTGATCTAGGAGTTGTAACAGACTGCAAACTGAATGTAAGCCAACAGTGTGATGTGGTAGCAAAAAAGGCCAATGTGATTCTAGGCTACATCAACATAAGTATAGTGATATAGGATGGGAGACACTTGGCTGCAAAACAGTCCATGTGAAAGGGATCTTGGGAGTTGTAACAGTCCACAAGAAGAACACGAACCAAACAGTGTGATGCGGCAACGAAAAAGATCAATGCGATTCTAGGCTACATCAGTAGAAGTATAGAGATATAAGATGGGAGACACTTGGCTGGAAAACAGTTCATGTGAAGGCGATCTAGGAGTCATAACAGACTGCAAGCTGAATGTGAGCCAACAGTGTTATGCGGCAGCTAAAAAGGCCAATGCCATTCTACTTTGCATCCATAGGATAGTGTAGATCAGTGGTTCCCAGCCTTTGGGCCTCCAGGTGTTTTGGACTTCAGCTCCCACAGTTCCTAACAGCTGGAAACCTGGATGGCATTTCTGGGAGTTGAAGTCCAAAACATCTGGAGGCCCAAAGGTTGGGAACCACTGGTCTAGATTGAAGGGAACCATGGTCCAACTCTCTTCTGCTTTGGCCAGGCCTCACCTGGAAGAACCCTGTGTCCAGGTCCAATTCAAAAAGGAGATGCACAAGCTAGAATGTGTCCACCATAATGGCGAAAGGTCTGGAATCCATGAAATCCTATGAGGAGGAGGAGGAAACTCTTCCGGACTCCCAGGCAGCATGTTCCGCAAGTGACTTCTTTGAACACTGCTGTTTCCCATCCCCTTGTTTAGGATCCTCTTCTACTTTCCAACCATTCACAGTGAAATCCATGACACATGTATGACTAACTTCAGAGTGTGTGCTCAAGATGGCAAAAGATATTAAAGAAGTAGACAATTCTAAGTCATGCTTTGTCAACATCTCTAAAAATGGGGTGCAACTTCGAATCGCAGATGTATTTTTGTTGGTGTCGGTAGGACTGAAATTAGGGTGCTTCTTACAAACAATAGTGTCTTGCAGCTAAAGAAATACAGCACTGTATGTAGTTTTGCACACTGAATTTAGCTTGCAGCAGTTTAAATGAGCTAAGGATAATATGGGTAAAAGGGGGAAAATGGGCCATTTCAAAACAACTGAAAAAACAAGCCAGTTTCACTGCTGTTGTGTGCCTTTAGGTTGTTTATGACTTAAAGTAAAGGAAAGGCTTCCCTTTGACATTAAGTCTAGTCATGTCCAACTCTGGAGGGTGGTGCTCACCATCTCCATTTCTAAGACGAAGAGCCGGCATTGTCCATAGACACCTCCAAGGTCATGTGGCTAACATGACTGCATGGAGCGTTGTTACCTTCCCGCCAAAGCGGTACCTATTTATCTTCTATTGACAGAAGACAGTTGCTTCTGTCAAGTAGTAAGTAGAAAAATTAGGAACCACTTTGTGGGGAGGCTAAATTAGCTGATTTACGAGGCCATAAAAAATCTCCAGGAAGTATGTAAAGAATGAGGAAGCGACAGTTCCCCTGGTGGCCAGAAGCTGGAAAGTTAAATAGCCTCTGAGTGTCTGTCTATATATGTTGTGTGTCTACGGCATTGAATGTTTGCCATGTATATGTACATTGTAATCTGCCCTGAGTCCCCTGTGGGGTGAGAAGGGCAGAATATAAATACTGTAAATAAAATGAATAAATAAATACATTTTGCATGTTTTCAAACTGCTAGGTTGGCAGAAGCTGGGCCTAACAGCAGGAGCTTAACCTGCTCCTCAGATTCAAACCACCATCCTTTCGGTCAGCAAGTTCAGCAGCTCAGCGGTTTAACCCGCTATGACACCAGGGGCACCTGGTTTATGACTTACGTTGACACTAAGGTGAGCTATCAGGGTAAAATTTGTTTAGAGGATGTTGTGTATGTACTTTGATGAGTAAAGGTAAAGGTTTCCCCTTGACATAAAGTCTAGTTGTGTCCAACTCTGAGGGTTGGTGCTCATCTCCGTTTCTAAGCCAAATAGCTGTCGTTGTTCATAGACACCTCCAAGGTCATGTGGCTGGTATGACTACATGGAGCACCATTACCTTCACTGAAGTGGTACCTATTAATCTACTCACATTGGCATGTTTTTGGACTGCTAGGTTGACAGAAGCTGGGCCTAACAACAGGAGCTCACCCTGTTCCCCAGATTCAAATTGCCAATCTTTCGGTCAGCAAGTTCAGTAGCTCAGTGGTTTAACCTGCCGCGCCATAAGGGGTACTTGGTTAATGACTTACATTGACACTAAGGTGAGATATCAGGGTAAAATTTGTTTAGAGGATGTTGTGTATGTATTTTGATGGGTAAAGGTAAAGGTTTCCCCTTGACATAAAGTCTAGTCATGTCCAACTCTGAGGGTTGGTGCTCATCTCCGTTTCTAAGCCAAAGAGCTGGCATTGTTTGTAGACACCTCCAAGGTCATGTGGCTGGCATGACTGCATGGAGCACCATTACCTTCACTGAAGTGGTACCTATTAATCTACTCACATTGGCATGTTTTTGAATTGCTAGGTTGACAGAAGCTGGGCCTAACAGCAGGAGCTCAGCCCGTTCCCCGGATTCGAACTGCTGACCTTTCAGTCAGCAAGTTCAGCAACTCAGTGGTTTGACCCACTGTGCCATCGAGGGTTCATGTACTTGGATACCAACCATCATATGTATGAAGCACCTTCTCTGGGTACATCTACATTGCAGAATTAATGTATTGTCGAAGACTTTCATGGCCGGAATCACTGGGTTGTAGGTTTTTTCGGGCTATATGGCCATGGTGTAGAGGCATTCTCTCCTGACGTTTCGCCTGCATCTATGGCAAGCATCCTCAGAGGTAGTGAGTGACCTACAACAACCCAGAATTAATGTAGTTTGATACCACTTGAACTTCTATGGTGCAGAGCTATGGAATCCTGAGAGTTGTACTTTTCCAAGGTTTTTAGTCTTCTTTATCAAAGAGTGCTGGTATCTTACCAAATTACAAAACATAGTATGCCATAACATTGAGCCCTGGTGGTCCAAATGGTGTCAAGCTGTATTAATTCTACAGTGCAGATGCACCCTCTGTTTCCAGTTTTGGATGGTCTCCCATAAAAACGAGAGTTTGGGAAAACATTTCCCGACTTTATCACTTCCCCAAACCCTTTCGCTGACTCTTTCTCACCTGGGTAGAAGTCCTTGGATTTGGAGAGCTTAATGGTGGCCCCAGTTTCCTTCTGCAGTTGGACGATGGTTTGGCCGCCTTTGCCGATGATGGACCCGGCCGCATAGCTGGGGATCAGGACCTTCAGGAAGTATTCGCCGTCCTCTGGAAAAGAAGAGGGCAGAAAAGAGATCTCGTCATCCGAATCCTTGGCCAAATGAAAACCATGGATCACTCCCACACAGCCTTCCCAGGTTCTGCTGCATGGAGCTGGAAGGCGAAAACAGCTCCCAGAGGCACCGGATCATAAAGAGAATGTGATGGCTTCTGCAAAATGCAAACCAAATCTTGGCACAGCAACAGAGGCAGGAAGATGCTACTGGAATACAGCAAAGGTAGCTTTTACCTCCATAATGGGAAATGGCAACACACTTAATTATTTTTGTCTTTGCAGACATTAATAAAAATCAGGCCACATTGTAATCCTGTGTCTCGTTGATGCACTTAATCGATTTAATCTGGATTTCTTTTGTTATTTCCAGAAAACCAGGTTTCTGGGGGTATAAAGCCTTACCTTATTCACATTCATAGTAATCAATCTGCAATCACAGTTTTGTATTTTTCCACATAGGAAACATTCAGAGCTGTGTATTATAGAAGCAGAGAAAATAAGGATCCTAAATATTCCAGTTTAGAACCAATGACACATTGTATTGTCGAAGGCTTTCATGGCTGGAATCACCAGGTTCTTGTGGGTTTTTTCGGGCTATATGGCCATGTTCTAGAGGCCTTTTCTCCTGACGTTTCGCCTGCATCTATGGCAAGCATCCTCAGAGGTAGCGAGGTCTGTTGGAGTTAGGAAAATGGGTTTATATATCTGTGGAATGATTGGGGTGGGGCAAAGAGCTCTTCTCTGCTGGAGCTAGGTGTGAATGTTTCAACTGACCACCTTCATTAGCATTTGAAGGCCTGGCTGAGCCTGGGGGAATCTTTCATTGAGAGGTGTTAAGATGTGCCTGGTTGTTTCCTCTCTGCTGTTTTGCTGTTGTAATTTTAGAGTTTTTTTTTAATACTGGAACAAAATCTGGCTACCAGTATTTAAAAAACTCTAAAATTACAACAGAAAAACAGCAGAGAGGAAACAACCAGGCACATCTTAACACCTCTCAACAAAAGATCCCCCCAGGCTCAGCCAGGCCTTCAAATGCTAATGAAGGTGGTCAGTTGAAACATTCACACCTAGCTCCAGCAGAGAAGAGCTCTTTGCCCCACCCCAGTCATTCCACAGATATATAAACCCATTTTCCTAACTCCAACAGACCTCGCTACCTCTGAGGATGCTTGTCATAGATGCAGGTGAAACGTCAGGAGAAAATGCCTCTAGAACATGGCCATATAGCTCGAAAAAACCCACAAAAACCAATGACACATTTCTAGTCTTTGTGGCTGCAGATGTAAGTTACGCTTGACAAAGGCTGGAGCTACATTGCATCCAAACTGCACTATAAGGGTCTACACTGCATCACATGACCATATAAAGCAGTTTGGAACAGCTTTCTATAGTACCTGTAGACGAGTGTTTCTCAACCTTCCTAATGCCACAACCTCTTAATACAGTTCCTCATGTTGTGTTGACCCCCAACCATAACATTACTTTTGTTGCTACTTCATAACTATAATTTTGCTACTGTTATAAATCGACATGTAAATATCTGATATGCAGGATGTACTTTCATTCACTGGACCAAATTTGGCACAAATTCCCGATACTGGTGGAGTTGATTTTGTCATTTGGGACTTGTAGTTTCTGGGATTTATAGTTCACCTTCAATCAAAGAGCATTCTGAACTCCACCAATGATGACTTTGAACCACACTTGGCACACAAAACTCCTAACACCAACAGAAAATACTGGAAAGGTTTGGTGGACATTGACCTTGAGTTTTGGAGTTGTAGTTCACCTACATCCGGAGAGCACTGTGGACTCAAATAATGATGGATCTGAACCAAACTTGGAACAAATACTCAATATGTCCAAATGTGAACACTGGTGGAGTGTAGGGAAAATAGAATCTTGGCAATTGGGAGTTGTAGTTGCTGGGATGTATAGTTCACCTACAATTGAAGAGCATTCAAAACCTTACCAATAACCGAATTGGGCCAAACTTCCCACGCAGAACCCCCATGACCAACAGAAAATACTGTGTTTTTTGATGGTCTTTGGTACCCCTCTGAGATCCTCTTGTGATGGATCTGGACCAAACAGTGATGGAACTGGACCAAACTTGGCACAAATTCTCTAAATGCCCAAATGTGAACATTGGTGGAGTTTGGGGAAAATAGGCCTTGACATTTGGGAGTTGTAGTTGCTGGGATTTATAGTTTACCTACAATCAAAGAGCATTCTGAACCCCACAATGATAGAATTGGGCCATATTTCCCATACAGAACCCACATGACTAATCGAAAATACTGTGTTTTCTGATGGTTTTTGGTGACTCTCTGATACAGCCTCGCGACCCCCCCCCCCCCCCGGGGTCACAACCCCCAGGTTGAGAAACATGGCTGTAGACCCATATTGAACCACACTATATGAGTCTACACCAGGCACAGGCAAACTTTGACTCTCCAGGTGTTTTGGACTTCAACTCCCACAATTCCTAACAGCTGGTAGGCTGTTAGGAATTGTGGGAGTTGAAGTCCAAAACACCTGGAGGGCCAAAGTTTGTCCATGCCTGGTCTATACTGATTTCCACAAGTAAGTCATATTGCTATGCTATTTCAAAGTAGAACACCGAACCCCAACATCCAGAAAAGTATCCATGTAAAACAGTATTTTCCTTCTCAAAGTCAGATTTCCTAATGTTGTTATTAGAACTCCAAATAAACGATGGGGTTCTTAATAAGCTGTGGAAAATCTACTACATCATTTGGGGGCAAGTCTCGCACTCTCAACCCCAGAAAAAGAGCCAGAAATGACTGGAAAGAAACACACAACAACAACAACAATGCAATGAAAGGGAGACCATGTCATCATCCTTGGAGAAAGCTACATGTATAAAGCAATGTTTGTGTCCCTCGGTTGACTACGGCTTTTTGTTTGTTTATTCCAATTTGCTTTTGTCGTTCCTTTTGTTTCCTTTTTTTGTATTGATTTGTTGTTCTTTCTTGTTACAGATAATAAATGTTTACAATATATTAACATATACTTTCCACATTAGGGGGACAAGTCCTTCTCTCCAAAAGTGGAATTTTTAAAAAATGCTATTATTATTTTACCTAAAAATCTCTAGGTCAGCGATTTCCAAATTCTGGGGGTTTTTTGGACTTCATCTCCCAGAAGCTACAGTTGCCTTGATCAGGCATTCTGGGAGCTGGAATCCAAAACACTTGGAGGAATTAATGATAATAATAATGATGTGATGATGATAATTGAGAAATGCTGCTTTGGGTCTAGAGCAGTGTTTCCCAACCTTGGGGTAGGGACCCCTGGGGGGGGGGTCGCGAGGAGATGTCCGAGGGGTCACCAAAGATAATCAGAAAACACATTCTGTTGGTTATGAGGATTCTGTGTGGGAGATTTGGCCCAATTCTATCCTTGGTTGGGTTCAGAATGCTCTTTGATTGTAGGTGAATTATAAATCCCAGCAACTACAACCCTCAAATGTCAAGTCTATTTTCTACAAACTCCACCAGTGGTCACAGATCCCTATATTTGAGTCCACAGTGCTCTCTGGATGTAGGTGAACTAGAACTCCAAGACTCAAGGTCAATGAGTTCCAGTATTTTCTATTGGTCATGGGAGTTCTATGTGCCAAGTTTGATTCAATTCCATTGTCGATGGAATTCTCTTTGATTGTAGGTGAACTATATATCCCAGCAACTACAACTCCAAAATATCAAGTCTATTTTACCCAAATTCCACCAGTGTTCACAGTTGCTCATGTTCAGACTGTGTGCCAAGTTTGATCCAGATCCATCATTGTTTGAGTCCACAGTGCTGTCTGGATGTAGGTGAACTACAACTCCAAGACTCAAGGTCAACGAGTTCCAGTATTTTCTATTGGTCGTGGGAGTTCTATGTGCCAAGTTTGATTCAATTCAATTGTTGGTGGAATTCAGAATGCTCTTTGATTGTAGGTGAACTATAAATCCCAGCAACTACAACTCCCAAATGTCACGTCCTTTCCCCCCAAACTCCACCAGTGTTCACATTTGGGCATATTGAGTATTTGTGCCAAGTTTGATCCAGATCCATCATTGTTTGATTCCACAGTGCTGTCTGGATGTAGGTGAACTACAACTCCAAGACTCAAGGTCAATGAGTTCCAGTATTTTCTATTGGTCATGGGAGTTCTATGTGCCAAGTTTGATTCAATTCCATTGTCGGTGGAATTCTCTTTGATTGTAGGTGAACTATCAATCCCAGCAACTACAACCCTCAAATGTCAAGTCTATTTCCCCCAAACTCCACCAGTGTTCACAGATGCCTATATTTGAGTCCACAGTGCTCTCTGGATGTAGGTGAACTAGAACTCCAAGACTCAAGGTCAATGAGTTCCAGTATTTTCTATTGGTCATGAGAGAACTGTGTGCCAAGTTTGATTCAATTCCATTGTCGGTGGAATTCAGAATGCTTTTTGATTGTAGGTGAACTATAAATCCCAGCAAGTACAACTCCCAAATATCAAGTCTATTTTACCCAAATTCCACCAGTGTTCACAGTTGCCCGTGTTCGGTCTGTGTGCCAAATTTGGTCAGATCCATCATTGTTTGAATCCACACTTCTGTCTGGATTTAGGTGAACTACAACTCCAAGACTCAAGGTCAATGAGTTCCAGTATTTTCTATTGGTCATGGGAGTTCTATGTGCCAAGTTTGATTCAATTCCATTGTCGGTGGAATTCAGAATGCTCTTTGATTGTAGGTGAACTATAAATCCCAGCAACTACAACTCCCAAATGTCACGTCCTTTCCCCCCAAACTCCACCAGTGTTCACATTTGGGCATGTTGAGTATTTGTGCCAAGTTTGATCCAGATCCATCATTGTTTGAGTCCACAGTGCTGTCTGGATGTAGGTGAACTACAACTCCAAGACTCAAGGTCAATGAGTTCCAGTATTTTCTATTGGTTGTGGGAGTTTTATGTGCCAAGTTTGATTCAATTCAATTGTTGGTGGAATTCAGAATGCTCTTTGATTGTAGGTGAACTATAAATCCCAGCAACTACAACTCCCAAATGTCAAGTCTATTTCCCCCAAACTCCACCAGTGTTCACAGTTGCCTATGTTTGATTCCACAGTGCTGTCTGGATGTAGTTGAGCTACAACTCCAAGACACAAGGTCAATGAGTTTCAGTATTTTCTCTTGGTCGTGGGAGTTCTGTGTGCCAAGTTTGATTCAATTCAATTGTTGGTGGAATTCAGAATGCTCTTTGATTGTAGGTGAACTATAAATCCCAGCAACTACAACTCCCAAATGACAAAATCAATCTCACCCCAACCCCACCAGTATTCAAATTTGGGCGTATTGGGTATTTGTCCCAAATTTGGTCCAGTGAATGAAAATACTTCCTGCATTTCAGATAGTTACATTACAATTGCTAACAGTAGCAAAATTACAGTTATGAAGTAGCAACAAAAATAATTTTATGCTTGGGGATCACTACAACATGAGGAACTGCATTAAGGGGTTGTAGCATTAGGAAGGTTGAGAACCACTGGTCTAGGGACTTCCCTTTGAAGTCATAATGGAGGGTTGCATCCTGGCCCTGTTGTGCATGTAGGCTGCTGTGCTTCTTTGCGCATGCTTGGTGCCATAAAGGAAGAAGGGCATTGGGAATTCAGGCTTATTTCCAGCAGTTTGATGGGCTTTCGCTCCTGAGGTTGCTGCTCCAGAGCCGCCCGGCCTCACCACAATTTAATAAGTGCGGCCATAAGCCACTGCTGTTGCTGCTCCTTCTCCCAACTACTCAGAATAAGAGCTTTCCCTGGTTTTTTTCTCCTAAAAGCACACACCACACACACTTAACAGAGGAAAGGATAAGAGCCGGCTCACCTGGCTGCCTGAATTGCTCTGCTTCAAGATTTATTTTTAGACTGAACTGATTCGGTTAGCCTGAGCGACTCCCTTGGGTTCTCCAAAATGGCAAGCGTTTGGATGTAGTTTAAGAGAGGAACCCTTTCATCTCAGTGCATGCTCACATAGACATGCATTCGGTACATCCCTTTATCACAGGGCAATCAATCTCTATCTATCTATCTATCTATCTATCTATCTATCTATCTACCCATCCATCCATCCATCCATCCATCCATCCATCTATTCATCTATCTTTCTATACTACAAAGGATGTTGCTAGGTAGAGTGGCCCTCTGTGACGTCATTGGGAAAGAGCCACAAAGACAGCCATGTTGGCATGGAGACCTTGTGTGGTAGGCCCTCTCAGAGCTGGAGAAGGGAGAAAAGAGAGTGGAAGGAAAGGAAGGAAGAGGAAAAGAATGGAACGGAGAAGGAAGGAATAGGGGAAGGAAGAAAAGGAGGGAGGGAAGAGAAATGAAAGGGAAGAGGAATGGGGAAGGAAAAGGAAGAAAGAAAAAGAAGAGAAGAGGAAGGAAGGGAAGAAAGAAGAGGCAAAAGAAGGAAGAGATGAGAGGAAAAAGATGGGGAGGGAAAGGAAGGAAAAGAAAGGGGAGAAAGAAAGAAAGAAAGAAAGAAAGAAAGAAAGAAGAGAGGGTGGTGTATGAGGGGAAGCAAAGGTAAAAGAAAGAAAGAAAAGAAGAGAAGGTGTATGAGAGGAAACAAGGGTAGAAGAAAGAAAAGAAAGGAAGGAGGAAAGAAAGAAAGAAAGAAAGAAAGAAAGAAAGGAGAAAAGGAAAGGAAAGAAGAGGAGAAGGTGAATGAGGGAAAGCAAAGATAGAAGAAAGAAAGAAAAAGAAAGAAAGGAGGAAAGGAAACAAGAGGAGAAGGTATATGAGGGAAAGCAAAGGTAGAAGAAAGAAAGAAGAGGAGAAGGTGTATGAGGGAAAACAAAGGTAGAAGGAAGGAAGGAAGGAAGGAAGGAAGGAAGGAAGGAGGAAAGGAAGGAGGAAAGGACAGAAGAGAAGGTGTATGAGGGAAAGCAAAGGTAGAAGGAAGAAAGGAAGAAAGAAAGAAAGAAAGAAAGAAAGAAAGAGAAAAGGAAAGGAAAGAAGAGGAGAAGGTATATGAGGGAAAGCAAAGGTAGAAGGAAGAAAGAAAGAAAGAAAGAAAGAAAGGAGAGGAGAAGGTGTTTGAGGAAAAACAGGTGGAAGGAAGGAAGGAAGGAAGGAAGGAAGGAAGGAAGGAAGAGAGAAAGAAAGAAATAAAGAAGGAAGGAAGGAAGGAAGGGAGAGAGAAAGAAAGAAAGAAAGAAAGAGGAGAAGGTATATGAGGGAAAGCAAAGGTAGAAAAAAGGAAGGAATAAGAGGGGTAGGTATATGAGGGAAAGCAAAGGTAGAAGAAAGGAAGAAAGAGAAAAGAGGGGGAAAGGTATATAAGGGAAATGGAGGAAAGAAAGGAAAGAAAAAGTGTGTGGGAGAAAGAACCAAAAAAAGGCAAGAAGGAAGAGAAAGGGTAGGGGAAAAGATATGAGGGATAGGAGGGTGTGTGAATACAAGAGAATAAAAGTAATCCTGCTGTTTGGATGGATAGGGCATCGTTCCTTCCTTCCTCCATACCTGACTAACAAGAAGACCAAGGTGGGCTTAGATCTTGCAAGGGAGGACTTCTTCTTGTTATTGTGTACAGTCAAGACAACATCTAGCCACCTTATGATGTTTTTTGAGGCTGAGAGTGTGTCACCCAGTGAGTTTCAATGGGTGAGTCAGGAATTGCCCATGATCACCCAGTGAGTTTCAATGGGTGAGTCAGGAATTGAACCCTGGACTCCAGAGCCATCAGCTGCAAGAGAGTTTGGAGAACCAGGCCCCATCTACACTACCATATAATGCAGTTTGAGAGATGCAATTATTATAATCCATACACACAGAGCACCTATTTTTATCTGGGCCCTGGCTGGGTTGCTGCTACAGACCTGACCTACTTATGCTTTGCTACATCAAAAGGACCCTAAGAGATGGATGGATAGCAAGGCATAGAAACTAAGGCATGTATGAAAGTCTATTTGAATCGTAAAATCCTAAACTCAGAAGGGACCCCAAGGGCTATCTAGTCCAACCCACTGCTACGTGGGAAGACACCATCAAAGCCCTCTTGACAGATGCCCATCCACTCTATCATACACACTTTATTCCTTCCAACTCATCAGCTATTAATTGGATTAATCCTCTACCACTCTACTTTTCTAGCTGCAGTTAAAATGTCCCAGTTTCTCTCTTGGCTTCTTTCTTCGGCCTCTGCAAAAGTCGCAGTGACCTATGAAATTTAATAGATTTCTTTAATGGTTTTGACAATGTATTTTTTTAAAAAATATTTCTAGGTTTGATTCTATTTTGATGTTTTTATATGCATTAGGTTTTAATCCACACATTGTTATGGTTTTTAGTGTTGGCCACTTTGATCAATCAGCCAGGCTTTGAAGCTACAAGGCCATTAAATGCTAATCAAGGTGCCCAATTGCAACATTCACACTTGCCTCAAGGAGATAAGAATTCTTTCTCCCACCCTGGACATTATTCCACAGATATATAAACCTCACTAGTGTAGTTTCCAACAGACTTCACAACATCTGAGGATACCTGCCATAGATGTGGGTGAAACGTCAGGAGAGAATGCTTCTGGAACATAGCCAGACAGCCTGGAAAACTCACAGCAACCCAATATTGATGCAGTTTGCACTCAGAGAATTCAGCAGGAGCGAGAAATGGCTGCAAAAAACATTCATTATATATATATCAATATATGATATATATACATTATATGCATCATTGTAAAAGTCATTCTTTTGAACTCGCAAAATCCTCCAGGCAACCTTAGCCATATAGTCTATATAGGATTTTGGGAGTATCAGTTCGAAAAACTAACTGTGCTGACTCTGATACCGAGAAACATTATGAAGCCTGTAAACACTGTGAGCTTCTGAGTTTAGCATATTTAATGCTGTTGTTTAATAAATAATACATGATAATAAAAGCCATATTTATGTCTGCGCTAAGTGAATCATTCATCAATATGCTTGGCATGGGATACCTCTTAAAGGATGGCTTTAGCTGCATTATATGGGTATAGGCTGACCATATAATGCAGTTTCAAACCACATGATATGGCAGTGTAGATCCAGCCATAGTTTCTTTCTGTAGCTGATGTGAATATACTATTATTTAATGGGCTTTTTACCTGTTAACGTGGCATCAAGGTTAACAGGTTAACAGGCAAGAAGTGGTGGACTAGATGGCCTTTGGGAGGGTCTCCTCCAACTCTAGGATTCTATGATTCAACAGAAACTGGATGACCATCTGTCGAGAGGGACACATGTATCTAACACGACATCAGATTGCGATCAAGAAGGCAAGAAGGGGTGGACTAGATGGCCTTTGGACTGGTCTCCTCCAACTCTAGGATTCTATGATTCAATAGAAACTGGATGACCATCTGTCAAGACAGACACGTGTATCTAACGGAACATCAGATAGCTGTCAAGAAGGCAAGAAGAGGTGGACTGGATGGCCTTTGGGCGGGTCTCCTCCAACACTAGGATTCTATGATTCAACAGAAAGTGAATGACCATGTGTTGAGAGGGACACATGTATCTAACAGGACATCAGAATGAGGTCAAGAAGGCAAGAAGGGGTTGACTAGATGGTCTGGGGGTCTCCTCCAACTCTAGGATTCTATGAATCAACAGAAACTGGATGACCATCTGTCAAGACAGACATGTATCTAAGAGGACATCAGATTGCGATCAAGAAGACAAGAAAGGGTGGACTAGTTGGGCTTTTGGAGGGTCTCCTCCAACTCTAGGATTCTATGATTCAACAGAAACTAGATGACCATCTGTCAAGAGGAGCATGTATCTAACAGGACTTCAGATTGTGGTCAAGAAGGCAAGGAGGGGTGGACTAGATGACCTTTGGGGGTCTCCTACTCTAGGAATCTATGATTCAACAGAAAGTGGGTGACAATCTGTCTAGACGGACATGTATCTAACAGGACATCATATTGAGGTCAAGAAGGCAAGAAGGGGTTGACTAGATGGCCTTTGGGAGGGTCTCCTCCAACTCTAGGAGTCTATGATTCAACAGAAACTGAATGACCATCTGTTGAGAGGGACACATGTATCTAACACGACATCAGATTGCGATCAAGAAGGCAAGGAGGGGTGGGCTAGATGGCCTTTGGCGGGGGTGGTGGTCTCCTCCAACACTAGGATACTATGATTCAACAGAAACTGAATGACCATCAGTCGAGAGGAACACATGTATCTAACTGGACATCAGATTGAAGTCAAGAAGGCAAAAAGGGGTTGACTAGATGGCCTTTGGGGGGGGGGTCTCCTCCTACTCTAGGATTCTATGATTCAACAGAAACTGGATGACCATCTGTTGAGAGGGACACATGTATATAATGGGATATCAGATTGTGGTCAAGAAGGCAAGAAGGGGTGGACTAGATGGCCTTTGGGAGGGTCTCCTCCAACTCTAGGAGTCTATGATTCAACAGAAACTGGATGGCCATCTGTCAAGACAGACATTTATCTAACAGCACATCAGATTGTGGTCAAGAAGACAAGAAAGGGGGGACTAGTTGGCCTTTGGGAGGGTCTCCTCCAATTCTAGGATTCTATGATTCAACAGAAACTGGATGGCCATCTGTCGAGAGGGACACATGTATCTAATGGGATATCAGATTGTGGTCGAGAAGGCAAGAAGGGGTGGACTAGATGGCCTTTGGGAGGGTCTCCTCCAACTCTAGGAGTCTATGATTCAACAGAAACTGGATGACCATCTGTCAAGACGGACATGTATCTAATGGGACATCAGAATGAGGTCAAGAAGACAAGAAAGGGTTGACTGGATGGCCTTTGGGAGGGTCTCCTCCAACTCTAGGATTCTATGATTCAATAGAGACTGGATGACCATCTGTCGAGAGGGTCTCCTCCAACTCTAGGATTCTATGATTCAACAGAAACTGGATGACCATCTGTCGAGACGGACACATGTCTCTAATGGGATATCAGATTGCGATTAAGAATGCAAGAAGGGGTGGACTAGATGGTCTTTGGGGGGGTCTCCTCCAACTCTAGGAGGATTGTGGTCTAGGATTCTATGATTCAAAGAAAGTGAATGACCATCTGTCGAGAGAGACACGTGTATCTAACGGGATATCAGATTGTAGTCAAGAAGGCAAGAAGGGGTGGACTAGTTGGCCTTTGGGAGGGTCTCCTCCAACTCTAGGAGTCTATGATTCAACAGAAACTGGATGACCATCTGTTGAGAGGGTTTTGTTGGTGCATCTCCGCCTTTGAATTGGTCCTAATGCATGGCCATAATGTCCCTAAGCTGCAGATCTTCTGTCCAAATCCACTTAAAAGAATTCCCTCTCGGTTGGATTAAACCAGTTAAGTCATTAGGCGGCTGCGGTGGAGTTCAAGCTGATCAAGCAATATGCTGCCCCTTCTTTTCCCATCCCTCTTGCCTTGGGAAAGGCCTTCGCCCCATTCACTTTCCCTGTCTCCTTTCCATTCATAGTATTGCGGAAGACACAGTAGACCCTGTCGTTCCGACAGATCCGTTTAATCCTTTTAGAGAGCCCTCACACCCGCTGGCAATCCTCACACCTTGTAAATTCCATTTTAATCATAAAGCAGTGTTAATAAATATTGGATTTTTTTTCTCCCTCCTAATCAACTTGATTGGTTAACCTTGAGTTCTAAAAATAATCCCTCTTGCTTCACCTTCTTCTTGTTCTTCTTCTTCAGTGAATATTTATTAATAAAGGATGCCCAAGTCCCAATTTCAAAGCAACAACCCAACACTTCTGGAGAGCATTATTATTATTATTATTATTATTATTATTATTATTATTATTGACAGACACACAAAGTGATCAGCTGCTTTTCCTCATATGGTCGCTTAAGTTTAGTGGTTCTTCTTTATATACCTATGTTACATATATATATTCTGGAATAGGGCTTGTCCAGATTTGCCAGAGACAGTCCCAATTAACTCTTTGCCATCCCATTTTCCCAGTTGTTTTTACATTGTCCCAGTTTCTCTTCCCACTTTCCCCCTTTGTCCATCGCTTCCTTTAATTGCTGCAAAGCGAACGGTTTGGAATCAGTCCATAGAGGAGAGGAGGAAGCCGAATCTTTCCTCCCCAGTTGACTCATGCAAAAGCAAACTGCTGCAGCATTTCTTGTCTTATACGTTCTGTTATACTGTTGTACCCCACCTTGAGCCATTAGGAGAGACAGATAATAAATAGTTGTTGTTGTTATTATTATACAACAGTATAAGTAGCTTCAGGTTGCCTCGAGCTATCAGGAGAGGCAGATAAATTATTATTATTATTATTATTGTTATTATTATTATTATTATTATTATTATTATTCTGCAGTATAAGCTTCAGGTTGATTTGAGCAATCAGGAGAGGCAGATAATAAATAATTATTTATTTTTTTATTATTGTTATTATTATGCTACAGTATAAGTAGTTTCAGGTTACCTTGAGCCATCAAGGGAGGCAGATTAATAATAATAATAATAATAATAATAATAATAATAATAATAATAAATATTATTATTATTATTTATTGTCGAAGGCTTTCATGGCCGGAATCACTGGGTTGTTGTAGGTTTTTCCGGGCTATATGGCCATGTTCTAGAGGCATTCTCTCCTGACGTTTTGCCTGCATCTATGGCAAGCATCCTCACTACCTCTGAGGATGCTTGCCATAGATGCAGGCGAAACGTCAGGAGAAAAATTGCCTCCAGAACATGGCCATATAGCCCGGAAAAACCTACAACAACCCAATAATAATAATTGTTATTATTATGCCAAAGTATGTAGCTTCAGGTTGCCTCAAGCCATCACGCGAGGCAGATAATCAATATCTGTTGTTGTTGTTGTTATTATTATTATTATTATTATTATTATTATTATTATTATTATACTACAGTATAAATAGATTCAGGTTGCCTCAAGCCATCATGCGAGGCAGATAATAAATATATCTTATTATTTTTACTATTACTATTATTATTATACTACAATATAAGTAGCTTCAGATTGTCTCGAGCCATCATGTGAAGCAGATAATAAATATATTATTATTATTACTATTACTATTACTATTACTATTATTATTATTATACTACAGTATAAGTAGCTCCAGGTTGCACTGAGCCATCAGGAGAGGCAGATAGTAAATATTTATTATTGTTGTTGTTACTATTATTATTATACTACAGTATAAGTAGCTTCAGGTTGCACTGAGCCATCAGGAGAGGCAGATGATAAATATCTATTGTTGTTGTTACTATTATTATTATACTACAGTATAAGTAGCTTCAGGTTGCACTGAGCCATCAGGAGAGGCAGATAGTAAATATCTATTGTTGTTGTTACTATTATTATTATTATTACTATTGCTGTTATTATTATACTACAGTATAAGTAGCTTCAGGTTGCACTGAGCCATCAGGAAAGGCAGATAGTAAATATCTATTGTTGTTGTTACTATTATTATTATTATACTACAGTATAAGTAGCTTCAGGTTGCACTGAGCCATCAGGAGAGGCAGATAGTAAATATCTATTGTTGTTGTTACTATTATTATTATACTACAGTATAAGTAGCTTCAGGTTGCACTGAGACATCTGGAGAGGCAGATAATAAATATCTATTATTATTGTTACTATTATTATTATACTACAGTATAAGTAGCTTCAGGTTGCCTCAAGCCATCAGGAGAGGCAGATCTATTATTATTATTATTGTTGTTGTTATTATTATTATTGCCAACCTAGCAGTCTGAAAACATGCAAATGTGAGTAGATCAATAGGTACCCTTCTGTCGGGAAAGTAACAGCGCTCTATGCGGTCATGCTGACTACATGACCTTGGAAGTGTCTATGGACAACGCCGGCTCTTAGGCTTAGAAATGTAGATGAGCACCAACCCACAGAGTTGGACACAACTGGACTTAATGTCAGGGGAAAACCTTTACCATTATTATTATTATTATTATTATTATTATTATTATTCAGCTGTATAAGTAGCTTCAGATTGCCTCGAGCCATCGGGAGAAACAGATAAATAATAATAATAAAAATAATAATAATAATAATTATTATTATTATTATGATAATAATAATAATTTATCTGTTTCTCCCGATGGCTCGAGGCAACCTGGAGCTACTTTTACTGTAGAATTATTATTATTATTATTATTATTATTATTATTATTCTACAATAAAAGTAGCTCCAGGTTGCCTCGAGCCATCGGGAGAAACAGATAAATTATTATTATTATTATTATTATTATCATTCTTATTATTATTATTCTATAGTATAAGTAGCTTCAGGTTGCCTCGAGCCATCGGGAGAAACAGATAAATAATAATAATAATAATAATAATAATAATAATAATAGTTGTTGTTATTATTATTATTATTATTATTATTATTATTATTATTATTCTACAGTAAAAGTAGCTCCAAGTTGCCTCGAGCCATCAGGAGAGGCAGATAATAAATAACATTATTTATTTGCTTGTTTATTTATTATACTACAGTATAAGTAGCTTCAGGTTGTTGGTCAATTTATGGTGGTCTCCCATGAAGTTCATAAGGTTTTCTTAGGCAAGGGATCCACTGAGATTGTTTTGCCAGCTCCTTCCTTTGAAATTATCTCCAGCAGCACTTGGCATTCTTCATTGGTGATCTCCAATCCAAGCACTAACGAGGATCGACCCTGCTTAGATCCCAAAATCAGATGGGATCCAGTACCTTTTAGGGTTTTTTAGAGAAAACATGGAATATAACTAGCAGAAAGTGCAATGCTACGGTCCCTCGATTTAGGATCAGCCACTCAGGATCCTTGATTCCCGCCATCCAATCATGTGCCTGAAATGCTGATCATTTCTATCCCTTTTGGAGCCTGAAAACACATTGTCCCAGGTAGATCAGGACACAGATTTTCAGTTTCCTGCCAGACTGGCTCAGGGCCATCTTAATGGCATTCGCTATTTACGCCATTCACTCTCAATTACAGTGGGACCTCAGTATCCACTGGGTTTGGGTCCTGGACCTCCTGTGGATACCGAAATCCATATATGCCCCATTATATATACAGTGGCATAATAAATATGGTATACTTTATACAAAATGGCAAAATCAAGGTTTGCATTTTAGAATTTTAATTTTTTTTAAATAGTTTGTATTCTTTTATTTTTGTATTTGCAAGACTTTGATGGTTGAATTTGTGGATACAGACTCCATGAAGGACGAATTGTATGGGACACTAGCCGTTCCCTGCCACACGTTGCTGTGGCCCAGTCTGTGTATACATGCTTTGTGTGTATATATATGTGTGTATATGTGTATATATGTGTATATATGTGTGTTTGCATACATATATGTATTTTTTTTGGCTTTTAAAATCTATTATGTTGTGTTTTTCAGTGTTTTTATGAGTGATGGTCACTCGTTGGCCTGATAGGTGTATTGTGTCCAAATTTGGTGCCAATTCATCCAGTGTTTTTTGAGTTATGTTAATCCCACAAACGAACATTACATTTTTATTTATTTACTAGCCGTCCCCTGCACGCGTTGCTGTGGCCCACATGGGGGTTCTGTGTGGGAGGGTTGGCCCAATTCTATCGTTGGTGGGGTTCAGAATGCTCTTTGATTGTAGGTGAACTATAAATCCCAGCAACTACAACTCTCAAATGTCAAGATTCTATTTTCTCCAAACTCCACCAGTGTTCATATTGAGTATTTGTGTAGAGTTTGGTCCAGATCCATCATTGTTTGAGTCCACAGTGATCTCTGGATGTAGGTGAACTACAACTCCAACACCAAACCCTTCCAGTATTTTCTGTGGGTCATGGGAGAACTGTGTGCCAAGTTCGGTTCAATTCCATCATTGGTGGGGTTCAGAATGCTCTTTGATTGTAGGTGAACTATAAATCCCAGCAACTACAACTACCAAATGACAAAATCATTTTTTTGGAGTGAAGGACATACATTGGGTTGTTAGGTGTCTTGTGTCCAAATTTGGTGTCAATCCGTCCAGTGGTTTTTGAGTTCTGTTAATCCCACAAACGAACATTACATTATTATTTATATTTATATAGATTTATTTACTATATTTGTATACCGCTCTTTTCAGCCCTCAGGCGATTCAGGGCGATTTACAATGGCAATGATTCAGTACCCAAAAACACCATAAAACATTTGAAAACATTAACACATAATATAAAACCATAACAAGAATATTAAAAAAATAGATCATTTGCGTCTCTTAATAAAAAGCATTGTCCCATCTCGTCATCCAGTCGTTCCAATTCCTATGTCTTTTACCTTCTATAGATTAACGTCTACTCCTGACCTTAAACCCTGAAAATTATTATACTTATTATTATTTCCCCATATTAATTAAACCCAAAATAAACACAGGGAAGTGTCTGCATCGAAGGGCCAGCCTCATTTTTGACCAGGGAGTCATAGAATCATAGAATCAAAGAGTTGGAAGAGACCTCCTGGGCCATCCAGTCCAACCCCATTCTGCCAAGAAGCAGGAATATTGCATTCAAATCACCCCTGACAGATGGCCATCCAGCCTCTGTTTAAAAGCTTCCAAAGAAGGAGCCTCCACCACACTCCAAGGCAGAGAGTTCCACTGCTGAACGGCTCTCACAGTCAGGAAGTTCTTCCTCATGTTCAGACGGAACTTCCTCTCTTGTAGTTTGAAGACATTGTTCCGCGTCTTAGTCTCCAAGGAAGCAGAAAACAAGCTTGCTCCCTCCTCCCTATGACTTCCTTTTACATATTTACACATGGCTATCATATCACCTCTCAGCCTTCTCTTCTTCAGGCTAAATATGCCCAGCTCCTTAAGCCGCTCCTCATAGGGCTTGGTCTTCAGACCCTTGATCATTTTAGTCCTAAATAGTGCTGTATTGTTAATATAGAGTCCTAAATACCTAAAGAGACCAAATCTCATCTGTGTTTCGAAGCCAAGCAAAGTCAGTCCTGATCACCAATGAATATCAGGTCTATTTGAGAGGAAGGAACTCTCCAAACCACCTCTGGCCTAAGAAAACCCTATAAATTAGATTAGGAAGAACTTATGGATCATAAGAGCTGTTCAAGGGTGAAATGGACTGCTCTAGACCAGTGGTTCTCAACCTACCTAATGCCATGACCCCTTAATATGTTGTGGTGACCCCCAACCATAACATTACATATCTTTAATTTCGCTACTGTTATGAATCCTCATGTAACTATCTGATATGCAGGATGGATTTTCATTCACTGGAGCAAATTTGGCACAAATAACCAATACGTTTGAATACTGGTGAGGTTGGGGGAGATTTATGTTGTCATTTGGGAGTTGTAGTTGCTGGGATTTATAGTTCACCTACAATAAAAGAGAATTCTGAACTCCACCAAATCAGACCTGGCCACACAGAACTCCCATGACCAACAGAAAATGCTAGAACGTCTTGGTGGGCATTGACCTTGAGTTTGGGAGTTGTAGTTCACCTAAATCCAGAGAGTGCTGTGGGCTCAAACAATGATCGATCTGGACCAAACTTGGCACGAACACTCAATATGTCCAAATGTGGACTCTGGTGGAGTTTGGGAAAAATAGACCTTGACATTTTGGAGTTGTAGTTGCTGGGATTTATAGTTCTCCTACAATTGAAGAGCATTCTGAACTCCACCGATGGAATTGGACCAAACTTGGCACACAGAACTGCCATGACCAACAGAAAATACTGGAAAGGGTTAGTGGGCAGTGTCCTTTGGTTTTGGAGTTGTAGTTCATCTACATCCAGAGATCACTGTGGACTAAAACAATGATGGATCTGGACCAAAATCTACAAGAATACTGTGGGCTCAAACAATGATCGATCTGGACCAAACTTGGCACGAACACTCAATATGCCCAAATGTGAACACTGGTGGAGTTTGGGGAAAATAGATCTTGACATTTGGGAGTTGTAGTTGCTGGGATTTATAGTTCACCTACAATCAAAGAGCATTCTGAACCCCACCAATGATAGAATTGGGCCAAAATTCCCACACAGAACCCCATGACCAACAGAAAATATTGTATATTCTGACGTTATTTGGGGATCCCTCTGATGCCCCCTCGCAACTCCCTCAGGTGTCCTGACCCCCAGGTTGAGAAACACTGCTCCAGACAGTGGGCAGAATTCGGATCACCATCTTTCAAAGTGCTTTAGATGCGTGTTCCTGCATTGACAAGGGTTGGACTAGATGGCCTTTGGGATCCCTTCCGACATGATGGTCGTATTCTCACCAATAGACTTAACCTGTTCAGGCCCTTTTAAATGGATCATAGGCATAAGTGGGAAGAGATCAGAGCTAAGGCTCATCTTCACTGACCATTATTTAATGTGGTTTCATACCAGGATCGAACAAAGTCGTTTTGTCGTGCAGGCAATGACACAGTTTGAGGACTGCACACAAGGCAGAGGAGAACAGAGCTCAGGCTCCATCCATACTGACTATTTAATGCAGTTTCATACTTGTATTGAAGAAAGTGGTTTCATTTTGCAGGCAATGACATAAGAATCCAGTTTGATGGCGATTCCACAAACCCATAGAGCACCGGTGCGCATTAAGGGCTTCCTTTTGAATTTGTGGGAGTTCATTGTCTGACCACTGCAGTATGAAATGGCCAGTGTAGATGGGGCCTAAAGACAGATCTATACTTTTGAACCAGCACAGACCCATATAATGCAGCATAGATGGTGCCTGGGTCTACCACACTGACTCTACGATGCATACATTGAGCAGATGGGGCGGGAAAGGCAGGTGCATAGGCGCCGGCGCATGCAACCCTTGTCTGGTTTTGTCAGGTCTCCCTCCAGCTCCTCTCCGCCCCTCTCCTTCTCCAATGCGCAAAAGTAGGTCAGGTTCAGGCCCTCGTCTTCGCCAGGCCCCCGACCGGACCCGATGACCAGCTGCGGGAACAGGGTGATGCCGCTCACGTCGCCGGCTGCGTGCGTGTGAAGGGATGTATGCGGGACAGTTTGGAACAAGACCTGTTATGTCTAAGCTGAGGCTGGATTATCAGGCTGCCTCTCCCCCCGCTTCTCCTCCCTTTCCCCCAAACAGAACAGCTGTAAACAGCTGCAAAAGCTCTGCTCCGAAATGACAAATCCCGAGATCAAGAATTATAACCCTTTGGCCCCTTCTGCTGCCCCATTTCCATCCATTGACATGATCAAAATGCTCAATATGCACCCTCTGAATGCCCCAAATTGCCCCATTAATCCTCTGCCATCCCATTTTCCCAGCTGCTTTTAAAACGTCCCGGTTTCCTCCCACTGCCCCATCTTTGTCCTCAGCTTACTTTGATTGCTGCAAAACGTCATTTGGATTCAATTAACTGTATATAGGAAGGGGACTACCCTTTCTCGGTGTGTATACACTGTAGAAATAACACAGCTCATCAATGTTGAACCGCTGTGGCTCAATGCTATGGAATCCTGGGATTTGTAGTTTGGTGAGGCACCAGCACTCTGTGGCAGAGAAAGCTATAGGTTTCCCTCTGACATTAAGTCCAGTTGTTCCCGACTCCAGGGTGTGGTGGTCATCTCCATTTCTAAGCCAAAGAGCCGGCGTTGTCCGTAGACACCTCCAAGGTCATGTGGCCGGCATGACTGCATGGAGCACTGTTACCTTCCCACTGGAGTGGTACCTATTGCTCTACTCACATTTACATGTTTTCGAACTGCTAGGTTGGCAGAAGCTGGGGTTGACAGCGGAAGCTTACGCCGCTCCCCGGAATCGAACCTGTGACCTTTTGGTCAACAAGCTCTGCAGCTCAGCAGCTCAGCGCTTTAACGCACTGTGCCACCGGGAGCTCCTAGAGAAAGCTATAGGCCTTGTCAAACTACCGCTTCTGTGATTCCATAGCATTGAGCAATGCAATTAAAGTGGTGTCAAACTGCATTAATTCTACAGTGTAGATGCATCTCCCAGTAGGGTTAGGCAAAAGCAAACTGCTGCAGTTGCTCCTAGTTTGCCTCTACTTTCTGTTTTGATTACTTTTTCCTATCATCACCATACTGTGATGTTTCTAAAAGGTTGGAAGGCTTGAAAGGGAAGAGACAGGCGGCAAAATTAAGTCTCAGAACCCATCTTTCTGTAGGAAAACATTGGATTTTGATTACTTATCTGTCTTGACAGTCTTGGGGAGAAAGGACTTTCTGACCAGGGACGATGGGCATTCTCATGCAATCACTGGAAGCCTACAAACATACCCTTTGGCTTTTTATTTTATTTTTTAGCAGAGGCTGGACATAGGTAAAGGTAAAGGTTTTCCCATGACATTAAGTCCAGTTGTGTCCGACTCTGGGAGTTGGTGCTCATCTCCATTTCTAAGCCAAAGAGCCGGTGTTGTTCGTAGACACCTCCAAGGTCATGACTGCATGGAGTGCCGTTACCTTCCCATCAGAGCGGTACCTATTGTTCTACTCACATTTGCATGTTTTCGAACTGCTAGGTTGGCAGAAACTGGGGCTAACAGCGGGAGCTCACACTGCTCCCCGGATTCGAACCTGCGACCTTTCGGTCAGCAAGTTCAGCAGCTCAGCACTTTTGCTAGGTTGGCAGAAGCTGGGGTTAACAGTGGGAGCTCACGCTGCTCCCCGGATTCGAACCTGCGACCTTTCGGTCAGCAAGTTCAGCAGCTCAGTGCTTTTGCTAGGTTGGCAGAAGCTGGGGTTAACAGTGGGAGCTCACGCTGCTCCTCGGATTCTAACCTGCGACCTTTCGGTCAGCAAGTTCAGCAGCTCAGAGCTTTAACCCACTATTCAAAGGTTGGACATACCTGGCCTATTTCTGCAAAGTCTATGGATCCCATACGGCCAGGAATATTTTGGGATGCCAGAAGGTGTCACAGAAGTTTAGGATATTTGGTTGCAAAAATAGTGGTGGTTTTGTGCAATCAATGGGGATGTAGCTTGGAATACATTTGGGGATATATTGTGGTCCAAATCCCTAATTTTCCCAAGCTCTGCATTGTACCCAACACATCTATGGGCCGCATCACACTACACAATGGCAGGACTATTATTCCAACCTAAGTGCTACTATTTCATCTTATAGAATCCTGTAAAATGCAGTTAGATATTTCGGGCAAAGTGGTCCATTGCTTCCAAACCAAACAACACCCAAAAATGTAACCCTGGCATTAAAAGTGGAATAATAGCACTATATTAGTGTGATGTGAATGGGACCCATGCCTTTTTCCCCTTTAGGACAATTCTAATATGCAATGCAATTAAAATAGGAAATATCTCAAAATATTTGGAAGCTTGTCATTACCTTCCCACTATCTTAAGGTTTCTTTCCACATCTCCTGGCCAGTATCAGAACTGGAAACTCACTATACTGAGTATGTCCAAATACCCACAAGCCATAATCCTCTCCCTGCAAGCAAACAAATAAATGGCATCGCACTTCAGTGCAAAAGAGTGAGTCATTCCCATGGACTTGCTAGATTGCCCATTTTATTTGGGATCTGATCATCTGAGGTGCTTCCCTGATGCCAGGAACTATCTTTTCTCTAAGGCCTTATGCCTTTTATATGTTCTTTGCCAAGATTTGCCTGAGATAGTTCCAATGCATCCTCTGCCATCCCATTTATTCTTGCGATTTATAAAATGTCCCAGTTTTAATCCCCTCTTCCCTCCTTTGCTCTCAGCTTACTTCAATTGCTGCAAACAGAGCTTGAACCCAATAAATTCTTAAGTGGGGAAAGCATAAGACGGGGAGGAATCATGCCTTCCCAGGAGGCTCATGCAAAAGCAAACTGCTGCAAACAGCATCAATAGCCTTTTTCTATCTTGAACATCTTCTGATGCTGCTTAAGATGGCGAAGGAGGATGAAGAAAGAGGAGGAAAGATCAACATTTGCATTAGATGTCTCAGGCCCTACCTACACTGCCATATAATCCAGTTTCTGAATCATGTTTCTGTGCTTAGAACTGGATTATATGGCCGTGTAGACTCGGGGCCCTTCTACACTGACGATCAAATCAGATAATCCACATTATCTGCTTTGAACAGGATTATATGAGTCTATACTGCCATATAATCCAGATCAAGGCAGATAATCTGGATACAGAAATTGGATTATATGGCAGCGTGGATCCAGGCTCAATCTGTTTCCTGACTCAGACAGGTGTGTAACTCACCTGGCTCCCTCCTTTCCTTTCCTTTACCTCCCTCCCTTCCTTTCCTTCCTTCCTTCTTCTCTTTCTCTCTTGTGATGCTTTGTTGCAAGGTTTCCCTTGTAGCCATCAACCTACATGAGGTTTTACTTCCTTCCCACTTGTGCCTCAATCCTCATCCATCCCATGGAGCACAAACCCTCTTTTTCGGTGCTTGCAAATGGCCTACGATGGGCCTGCTTTCGCCCCCACCCGTCGAAAGGAGAGCCTAGCAAAAGAGCCGCTTTTGCAGCCATTTTGGGGAAAAAGAGGCACTCCTAAGCAGGAGAGAGGCCGTTGCAAAAGTAAAGCCAGAGGAGCGCTTTTGGGGGGAAAGGAGAACGGCAATGGCTGCGCCAAGGTCACCGAAGGGAGGTCGGGAGCCGGACCCGTGCCTTCCAACCTTGACTTTGGGGCTGCCTATGCTAAGGCTGGGGAATGGAGAAGGATGTGTTTGTGTGCATCCTCTGCAACACAACCCTGACAATGGCCACCCTGGCGCTGACCACTCCACAATGATGGGGATCCCACAAAAGCCGACAGTCGCGGAGGAGACAGCGGGGGGCTTTATGCTCCTCCGGCCAAGGCTCCTGCTGTCGGGTGACGTCGGCTCTTCCCACGGCCGGCCGGGAAAGGCCTGGAGCCCAAAGGGGACGTCCTGGTCTCGGTGGAAGTCCCCAAGAGGCACAACAATCTGCCCCTTTCCTTCGCCGTCACATCGGATCACACAGACGCCACGTTGGAGATGTGGCCTCCCTTGCCTCCCAGCCGTCGCCCTCCCTTTCGCCGGTCCCACCCCGTTTGACCTTCACCCGAGATATGACACAAAGGCAGACCGACTACGGCAGATGCACACATACGTATATATGGCAGAAACACACAGACGTGTATGTATATATATACACCCATACGCAAAAGGAGAGACTGGGACCCCCCCCCCCCCTCCCCAAAGCACTAACCTGCCGTGGGGCCTGCATGGTGTGTCCTCCCGGCCATTGGTACCTCCTTTTGGGGCGACGCGCACCAGGTACCACTAAGGCGTCCCCTCCATCTCCGTCACACTCCTTCTCCCACGTCCCCCCCCCTTTCTTTTCCCTCCCGCAGCACCATCAATGCTTCTTCCCCCTTCTTCTCCCTCCCCCAAATCCATCACTGGAAGCAGCCCAAAAAAAGGGCCAATCCTCCTCAACCCCAACCTGTCACCGCTGGCGAAGGAAAACAAGCCGGGGACACATAAAGGGGGATAATCGAACCATCATAAGAGGCAAAGGCAGGCAGGAGATTTCCGTACCTCTATACATACCGTACATACATACAGACACATATACATGCATAGTCTATCCACACCCACCAGATCTTCCTGCCATCTCCTTCCCAACGCAGCCAGTCTCCTAAGAAGACATGCTTAGCATATTTCTAGATCTCTCTCTCTCTCTCTCTCTCTTCTGCTTCGCTCCCGCCCTGCTTTCCTCAAACTATACAACCGCAGACACACTTTGGTTAAACCCCATTTTCCTCATAAATAGGGGAGACCCCCCCCCCCCCCAAATGGATGCTCTTTCGGATGCAACCTTTATGGCTTCTCCAATGCTGAGCATCTCCAAATGTTAATGACATCTGGAGGGTGAGTGTATGTGCATGAGGGACAGAGAGAGAAACCGCTCATGTGTGTCCATCTATTCTCTCATCATTCCAAGCCATGAAACCGAAAGACATCCGATAAGTATAATATGATCATAAAGATAATGAGAACTGGACAGGGACAGAGAAGGGAATGGCGATGGGCAGCGATTGCTATGTTTTCAAAGGCAACGAAGGAACCAAAATCTGGCACAAGAGAGATAGAACGTGGCACATTATAAACGCCTATCTCAGTATCAATTGGAATTCAAATGCAAGGAAGCACCAATCTGAATTTTTCATACATATACATACATACATATGCATATCTAAAGCTCGGAAATGCTTCCAAGCCCCGAGTATTTGCATTCAGCCCACTATCCACCATCTCCCATTAATCCCTGGATCTGCACAACTGCCCTTTTCAACATCCCGGCCGATCTGGCGTCCCCTTTTTCACGTTCAGCCTTTCACATCCTTCCCGTCTCCATTTCCTTAGACAGATGGGAAGGCGGGGTAGACTGCTTTTCCATAGTCTATATGTGGGAAGAGGGGGGGGGGATTTTCCACCCTTCACCCCCCCCCCCTCGTTCCGCGAAATCGTACATTTATTCCAACCGACTCCATTTTGACAGAACAGGCAGCATAGATACAGACTATGGAAAGCTTTCGCGTCGAAGGGCTGGAGGATGGGATGGAGGCAGGATATACATTTTATCCTCCTTGGGAGAAATAAAATGGTGCATTTGATAGGAGTTGGATTGAGCCAGATTTAGGACAGTTTGTGGGAGGAATGGTGACGAAGACATGCATTGAATCGCCGAAATCTTAAGGGACCGAACCAGAAAGGATTTGCACCTAGCTCTTGAATCCTACAAAGGAATTGTTATTTTTTGTAGGAGGATATGGAAGATAAGAAAGAGGAGTACATTCATAGGCTCTGCTCCTGACAAGAGAGTGGATGAGAGAGAGAAAAAGAACGAGAGATGGTTGCAAAGAGATGAAAGAAAGGACAGATGGAGGCAGGAGAGATATAGGGTCCACACAAGGGGGTCGGTTTTGGTGCAGAGATGGAGAAAACAGTCTCTGCTTAGCACACAAGAGGCAGGGATGGAGCAAAGGGGATATTTATGGGGTGGATAAAGGGGTCCCAATGTTCTTTGTGGTGAGATGAAAAGACCAGGCCTTTCAAGGGACCAGTTTGGAGAGCCAAACAAAAAGGAACACAACTATCTGTTATTTTTGTGATTCTGTCTCCACCATAATTGAGGGATACAAAGAGGATGCTGGATAGATTTGAAGGGCCAAATTGACCCAAAGGAAACAAAGAAGAGAAATATCTCTACTTTGAAAGGGAAGCATTAGGAGGAAAGTCAACATTGAGGGAGGCCTCTCCACCATCACATTCGACCAAAGAAAAGGAAGAAAAATTGCTATCCTCGCCTTGCAATGGAGATATTTATTTGGAAGTCGGCAGCAAGGGTAGCATTTGGGAACCTTTCTCCATCATCACAAAATATTTCAAATCTAGTCTTTCTCTCCTCTATGTGCCGTCACTCGCCTCCTTTAAAGGAGGAAAGGGATAGATCTGAAAGGCCAAATGTCCAGCAAGAATGAATTGGAAAGATCTACGATGCTATGCTTTCATTTCTACCCTTGGAAGTGAGATATTAAGAGTGAGGATGACAAGGGGAAAGGAAAATCATATTTGTGAGATTCACATTCTCATGGGATGGCTTTGTGAGGGAGGTTTGGGAGAGAAGAAAGGGACAGGCCTTTGGAGAGAGAGGGGGGGACCTATTTGAAGGGTCAAAGAAAGGGAAACATCTGCCATTCTATTCTTCCACCTTGCAAGGCAAGAAAGGCGGCAGCGAGGGTGACATTTGGGACTCTTTCTCCATCCCATTATATCCAACCTTAACCTAGCCTTTCTCCCCCTGTATGTGCTATCCATCACCCCGCTCCTTGAAAGAGGAGGATGCAATATTTGAAGGGCCCAAAGAAAAGAAACAAGAGATCGAATCCCTCTAATGCCTTCCACCTTAGAAACAGAGATCTCTACGGATCCAAGGCTTCCATCTCCAGCTTGGGAAGGAGATATTCGGAGCGAGGGCGACAGGGGCAAAAGGGGAAAGAGAAAGAATATTTTGGGGGTGGGGGATAAAGAGAGAGAATATTTGTGGGGTGGATAAAGAAGTCCACAAGTCCATGGTTTTGGAGAGATTTAGGACAGGCCTATCAGGGTGGGGGACCTATACGAAAGGGTGAATGGAAAGAAAGAGAAATCTTGGCCATTCTTGGTAAGGAGATATTTGGAGCGAGGGTGACAGGGGCAAAGGGGGAAAGAGAGAGAATATTTGGGGGGGGGGGGAATAAAGAGAGAGAATATTTGTGGGGTGGATAAAGAGGTCCACAAGTCCATGGTTTTGGAGAGATTTGGGGCAGGCCTATCAGGGTGGGGGACCTATACAAAGGGCTGAAAGGAAAGAAAGAGAAATCTCTTCCATTCTTGGGAAGGAGATATTTGGAGCGAGGGTGACAGGGGCAAAAGGGAAAAGAGAGAGAATATTGGGGGGGGGGGGGGATAAAGAGGTCCAAAAGCCCATGGTTTTGGGGAGATTTTGGACAGGCCTTTCAATTGAGGGGGGAACCTATGTGAAGAGCTAAATGGAAAGAAAAAGAAATCTCTGCCATTCTTGGGAAGGAGATATTCGGAGCGAGGGTGACACAGGCAAAGGGGGAAAGAGAGAGAATATTTATGGGGTGGATAAAGAGAGATAATATTTGTGGGGTGGATAAAGAGGTCCACAAGCCCATGGTTATGGAGACATTTTGGACAGACCTTTCAAGGGAAGGGGGAAACCTATATGAAGGGCTGAATTGAAAGAAAGAGAAATCTCTGCCATTCTTGGGAAGGAGATATTCGGAGCGAGGGTGACACATGCAAAAGCGGAAAGGGAGGGAATATTTATGGGGAGGGGGATAAAGAGGTCCACAAGTCCATGGTTTTGGGGAGAGATTTTGGACAGGCCTTTCAAGTGAGGGGGGATCCTATGTGAAGGAGTAAATGGAAAGAAAGAGAAATCTCTGCCATTCTTGGGAAGGAGATACTCGGAGCGAGGGTGACACAGGCAAAAGGGGAAAGAGAAGAGAATATTTATGGGGAGGGGGATAAAGAGAGATAATATTTGTGGGGTGGATAAAGAGGTCCACAAGTCCATGGTTTTGGAAACATTTTGGACAGACCTTTCAAGGGAAGGGGGGAACCTATATGAAGGGCTGAATGGAAAGAAAGAGAATTCTCTGCCATTCTTGGGAAGGAGATATTCGGAGCGAAGGTGACACAGGCAAAAGGGGAAAGAGCGAGAATATTTATGGGGAGGGGGATAAAGAGGTATACAAGTCCAGGATTTTGGGGAGAGATTTTGGACAGGCCTTTCAAGTGAGGGGAGATCCTATGTGAAGGACTAAATGGAAAGAAAGAGAAATCTCTGCCATTCTTGGGGAGGAGATATTCGGAGCGAGGGTGACACGGGCAAAGGGGGAAAGAGAAGAGAATATTTGTGGGGAGGGGGATAAAGAGGTCCACAAGTCCAGGATTTTGGGGAGAGATTTTAGACAGGCCTTTCAAGTGAGGGGGAAACCTATGTGAAGGACTAAATGGAAAGAAAGAGAAATCTCTGCCATTCTTGGGGAGGAGATATTCGGAGCGAGGTGACACAGGCAAAGGGGGAAAGAGAGAGAATATTTATGGGGAGGGGGATAAAGAGGTCCACAAGTCCATGGTTTGGGGGAGAGATTTTGGACAGGCCTTTCAAGTGAGGGGGAAACCTATGTGAAGGACTAAATGGAAAGAAAGAGAAATTTCTGCCATTCTTGGGGAGGAGATATTCGGAGCGAGGGTGACACAGGCAAAAGCGGAAAGAGAAGAGAATATTTGTGGAGGGGAGGATAAAGAGGTCCACAAGTCCACGGTTTTGGACTCCACCTTGCAAGAGAGGTAGATGGTGATGGTGGTGATGGTGATGGTAGTGGTGATGATGGTGTGATGTTCATGGTGGTGATGGTGATGGTGATGATGATGATGATAATAATAACAATAACAGTATCCATATTTGGAGTGACATTTCAACCCCGGCTCGTCTTCCACTCACCGCCAGTGTTGCTCCTCTTGGTGCTGATGGCCTCGGTGGGTGTCTCCAGAGGCCTCTTCCTGGAGTCGGGGGGCTCCGAATCCATGTGGGGAGCCTGCGAAGGGGCCTGTGGGCTGGTGTGGCTCTGGGCCTGGGCCTGGGACCCTCCGGGGGCCTGCGGCGGAGGCTGCGGCGGCTGTTGCTGTGGCGCCGGAGGGAAGAGGCCGTTCTGATGCACCGATCCGCCTGCCATCATCTTCATCCCGAGGGCGCGGAGGACTTCCCCTCCGCGGTACCCGAGAAACTCCAGCAGGGGGAGGAGGGAGCCAGGAAAGAGGGAGAAAAAAACACAGAGAAAGAAAGAAAGAAGGGGGAAAAAGGGGGAGAAAGATGGGGAGAAAGATGCTCCAAAAGGATGCTGGTGGGTCTGGACCAAAGTGCCCTAGAGGTCAGGCCTTGGAAGGGGTCAGGCCTGGGCTCTTGTCCTGAGCATCCCTAGTTTTGAGAGGCAAGGGCAACAAAGCAAGAAGGGAAGAAGAAGAAGAGGAGGAGGAGGAAGAGAAAGAAGCAAAGGGAGGGATGGATTGGAGGATGCTGATACCCGAAAGAAGCCAAGGGAAGGATGGAGGATGCTGATACCCAGCTTGGGTTGGGAAATGTGCAAAGAGGGTGATGGAGGGATGGCTTGGAGAGGGATCGTAGGAAGGGAAAGGGTGCAAAGGAGGGCAAGCGAGGGTCCAGGGAGAGGAAGGGGAGCTGCGGCCGGCCTCAACGCTTGCTTCTCCTCCTCCTCCTCCTTCAGCGCATCCCTCTTGTAGCCTGTCCTGGATGGCAATGGAGCCCAGAGCCCAGCCCAGCCCCTGACGTTGGAGGAAAGAGAGAAAGAGAGAGACCCACCTCCCTCCCTCCTTCCCTCCCTTTGAGCAGATTTGCAGCCCAAGCTGACAAGGGGGGGGGGGGAGAGAAAGGGGGAGGAAGAAGAGGAAGAGAGAGGAGCTATTCTTTGCCTTTGGGGGCTTGGCAGAGAGGAGGGGGAAGCAGGTGGGAGGGAATGAAGGAAGGAGAGAGAAAGGGAGGAAGAGGAGAGAGGCAGCTGGGCGCTTGGGGGCAAAGGAAAGGGGGTTCCCAGCCCCCTTTTTTATGGCCTAGGCATCACTAAAAAGCCTCCCCCCTTGTGACATATCATTATTCTTATTCTTCCAGAAGGGAACTCCTATTCATTCACGTGGAGGAAGCCTCAGAAAGGCCATCCGCTTGGTCTAAGGCTTCCAAAGGACCCGGCAAGGGGGAAAAAGAAAAGAAAGGACAGTTGAAGTACCAAAGAAACCACTAAGACAGAAACAACAACAACAATAATCATAACAACAACTATAAATAAAGCTTCCAAACATATTTGAGTCTACTGCGTAGGATTCGGGAGGGTCCAACTTCGATGTCCAACTTCATGGCAAAGTGTCTTTCTTTGGTGAAGTCGGTGAGAGTAATATCCTGTCGCCTGACTTTGATTTTCTCGCGGCTAATCCTCTATTTTTATTATTTTGCTTTCATTGGCAGCAGCTGGACACCGGGCACATTCTGGTTTTAATTTCCAAAATGGGCACATTGGCATAGATAGATAGATAGATAGATAGATAGATTGATATATTGATATATTGCTATACTGTATATGACATGGTCCCTAGATCCATAGAAAATGCAAACAAACTCACTATCGTATTGTCGAAGGCTTTCATGGCTGGAATCACTGGGTTGTTGTAGGTTTTTCGGGCTGCATGGTCATGGTCTAGAGCAGTGGTTCTCAACCTTCCTAATGCCGTGACCCCTGAATCCAGCCCCTCATGTTGTGGTGACCCCCAACCATAACATTGTTTTTGTTGCTACTTCATAACAGTCATTTTACTACTGTTATAAATCATAATCTAAATATCAGATATGCAAGATGTATTTTCATTCACTGGACCAAACTGGGCACAAATACCTAATGCAACCACATGTAAATGCTAGTGGGGTTGGGGAAGGATTGATTTTGTAATTTGGGAGTTGTAGTTGCTGGGATTTATAGTTCACCTATAATCAAAGAGCATTCTGAACTCCACCAGTGATGGATTTGAACCTAATTTGCCACACAGAACTCCCATGACCAACAGAAAACACTGGAAGGGTTTGGTGGGTATTGACCTTGAATTTGGGAGTTGTAGTTCACCTATATCCAGAGAGCACTGTGGACTCACGCAATTGTGGATCTGGACCAAACATGGCACAAATACTCAATATGTGCAAATGTGAACACTGGGGGAGCCTGGGGGAAATAGACCTTGACTTTTGGGAGTTGTAGTTGCTGGGATTTATAGTTCATTACAATCAAAGAACATTCCGAACTCCATCAATGATAAAATTGGCTCAAACTTCCTATGTAGAATCCCCATGACCATCAGAAAATACTGTGTTTTCTGATGGTCTTTGGCGACCCCTCTGACACCCCTTCGAGACCCCCTCAGGTTGAGAAACACTGGTCTAGAGGCATTCTTTCCTGACGTTTCGTCTGCATAGATGCAGGCGAAACGTCAGGAGAGAATGCCTCTAGACCATGGCCATACAGCCCGAAAAAACCTACAACAACCCAACTCACTATTAATAACTCTTTCTCGAATTGCTCCCCTTCAAATTGCCCCCTATGCTATATTAACTGATCCTGTTAATTTACTCTGTTTCCATGATATTTCCTATGCTGTTATACATTGTTATCCACCTTACTAAACCACTTATCCTTTAACCAGTTTACGTAGTGGTCTTTCCTCCCCCCCCCCCTCCAAAATTAGTCTGTTATTGTTGTTGCTAGCTATTATTGTTATGTCGTTTTACGCTGTTTTACTACTATTAGTAATATGTTTACTTATACATTACATATACAATGAAATGAAATTATTATTATGCTGTCTTAATTGTTTTTGCTTTGTTTTTAATTGTATTCTGCTTTGGGCTTGGGCCCCATGTAAGCCGCCCCGAGTCCCTTTGGAGAGATGGAGGCGGGATAGAATAGTAAACTTCTTCTTCTCTTCAAAATCAAATGGCTGCAAACAGCGGAATAGACAGGGGATGGGAAAGGGGTGGGGGACACACACAAAGCCTACCCTTCTATTATATCCTTCTATCCCTGTTTTCTCAATCTGCAGTGGACTCCAGAGCATCCCATGCAAACACACCAGATATTATCCAGCTTCTGAATCCTACCTAAAACTAAACTAGAAGGGAATCCAAAGTCTAAAGGAGAGTGTTGGCTATGGCCTTGGAAAGCAGTTGGTCAAGATCAAAGTTCCAATAAGCTTGTTCTCCTTCTCTTTCTACGTACTTCTCCTTCTTCTCCTCTTTGTATTTCTTCTCCTTCTCCTTGTACTTCCCCTTGTACTCCTCCTCCTCCTCCTCCTCCTCCTCCTCTCTTCTCCTGCTCCTTGTACTTCTCCTCCTTCTTGTACTTCTCCTCCTCCTCCTCCCCCTCTCCTCTTTTTACTTCTTCTCCTTCTCCTCTTTCTCCTTGTACTTCTCCTCCTTCTCCTTTTTCCTCCTCCTCCTTGTAGCTCGTCTCCTTTTCCTCCTCCTCCTTGTACTTTTCTTCTCCTTGTACTTTTCCCCCCTCTGCCTTCTCCTTGTACTTCTCCTCCTCCTTGTACTTCTTCTCCTTGTCCTCCTCCTCCTCCTTGTGCTCCTCCTCTTCCTCCTCCTTGTACTTCTTCTCCTTGTCCTCCTCCTCCTTGTATTTCTCTTCCTTCTCCTCCTTCTCCTTGTGCTTTCCCCCTCCTCCTTGTATTTCTCTTACTTCTCCTCCTTCTCTTTGTGTTTTCCCCCTCTCTTCCTTGTATTTCTCCTCCTACTACTTCTCCTCATACTACTCTTCTCCTTGTGCTTCTCCTCCTCCTTCTTGTACTTCTCCTTCTCTACCTTATTTATTTTATTTACCTTACTTATATACCACTGTTCTCAGCCCGAAGGCGATCTTCTCCTTGTACTCCTCCTCCCACCTCATCCTTGTACTTCTTTTCTTTCTCCTCCTCCTACTTGTACTTCTCTTCTTTCTCCTTGTACTTCTCCTCCTCCTCCCTGTACTTCTTTCTCCTTTTCATTCTCCTTGTACTTCTCCTCCTCCCTTCATTTTTTGACTGGTAATATTGTTTAAATAATAATTTTTATTCAAACATACCAACAAAGAAAGAAAACATAGTTGCAAAACAAAATTTAATTTAAAGTCCGTTGAAAACGACTCGGAAAGCTATACTTGGAGAACAAGGACTGGAATTATTGAATTCTCTTATAGTTTCAGTGGCACACAGTGCACCCAAGAAACTCATTTGCTTTGTTGTTGTTGCTACATTTCATTGTGTATGTATTGTATAGGTAATACATATTATTAATAGTAGTAGTTCGGGTAATACATTTTATTGTATATGTATGAGTAATACATATAATAATAATAATAATAAGAAGAAGAAGAAGAAGAAGAAGAAGAAGAATTACCATTATTATTATTATTGTTATTATTATTATTGCTATTACATTTTATTTTATATGTAGAATATGGGTAATCGTACACTACATGTGTTAATATGTATTACTCGTAGTACTACTACTAATATGTGTTACCTGTACATTACATATGCAATAAAATGTAGTAATAATAATAATAATAATAATAATAGCAAATAACGTGAGCTTCTTGCATGCACTGTATGCCACAGAAAGGACAATAATTCCATTATTATTATTATTATTATTATTGCATTTTATTGTATATGCAATGTATGGATGATACATATTATTATTATTATTACATTTTATTGTATATGCAGCGTATGGGTGATACTCATTATTATTATTATTATTATTATTACATTTTTATATGCAACGTATGGGTGATACTTATTATTATTATTATTACATTTTTATATGCAACGTATGGGTGATACATATTATTATTATTATTATTACATTTTATATGCAACGTATGGGTGATACATATTATTATTATTATATTTTATTGTATATGCAACGTATGAGTGATACATATTATTATTATTATTATTATTATTATTACATTTTATTGTATATGCAGCATATGGGTGATATATTATTATTATTACATTTTATTGTATATGCAATGTATGGGTGATATATATTACTATTAATAATAATATGTATCACCCATTCGTTGCATATACAATAAAATGTAATAATAATAAGAATAATAATTGCATTATTACTACATTTTATTGTATATGCAGTGTATGGGTGATACATCTTACTAATAATAATAATAGTAATAGTAATATTTTTGTGTCAGAAGCAACTTGAGAAACTGCAAGTCGCTTCTGTTGTGAGAGAATTGGCCGTCTGCAAGGACGTTGTCCAGGGTACGCTCAGGTGTTTGATATTTTACCATCCTTGTGGGAGGCTTCTCTCATGCCCCTGCATGGGGAGCTGGAACTGACAGAGGGAGCTCATCTGTGTCAGGAGCAACTTGAGAAACTGCAAGTTGCTTCTGGGGTGAGAGAATTGGCAGTCTGCAAGGACGATGTTCAGGGGATGCCCAGGTGTTTTGATGTTTTACCATCCTTGTAGGAGACTTCTCTCATGCCCCTGCATGGGGAGCTGGAGCTGACAGAGGGAGCTCATCTGTGCTCTCCCTGGATTCAAACTTTCAACCTGTTGGTTTTCAGTCCTGCCAGCACAAGGCTTTAACCCATTGCATCACCACGGGCTCCATAATAATGATGATGATGACCTACCTCTCCTTGTTGCTCGAGGCAGGACACAACGTTGTTACAGCAAGGAGATCAAGTACTACTGAAATACATATAACAAGATACACCACGTTAATATTCACTGATCGATGCAGATTAAAAATCACAAGTTAATTGGGCTACAGAAGGACCTCCTGATGAATTACTCCAACAAGGAAACTATGAGGATTCTTCTTGGCCACTAATGTGAAAACTACAGCAAGGAGACCTTGCAAAGGTCCTTCTGGTGAGAATCCAACAGCATTGTAAGTTCTCCTTTTAGCTTACCTTGTAAGTTCACCTGCCTTTGCCTATTCCTAGAGGGATCTGCTTCCTTAGTCAACCATGAATTATTTGATTGTTTTCCTCCCTTTCTGCCAGAGTGGAGGACAGCATTGCCATAGATCTATTGGGGGGGGGGGGGCATCAAATAATAGGATCTGCCTAGGCTTCCTCACAATATGGTTTCAAGGGCCTTAGACCTGAGTGTCCATAAAGCCAAGCAACACAATAGTGCCACCTGCTGACTTTGAGAAAAGCCAGGAGACATCCCTTTTGTTGTTCATTTGTTCAGTTACTTCCAACTCTTCTTGACCTCCTGGACCAACCCAGGCCAGAGCTCCCTGTCGGCCCGTCACCACCCCCAGCTCCTTCAAGGTCAAACCAGTCACTTCAAGGATGCCATCCATCCGCCTTGCCCTTGGTCAGCCCCTCTTCCTTTTTCCTTCCATTTTCCCCAGCATCATTGTCTTCTCTAAGCTTTCCTTTGTTCTCATGATGTGGCCAGAGTCCTTCGTCTTGGCCTCTACTATCTTTCCCTCAAATGAGCCGTCGGGCTTGATTTCCTGACAAGTATGGACTGGTTGGATCTTCTCGCAGTCCAAGGCACTCTCAGAACTTTCCTCCAACACCACAATTCAAAAGCATCTCTCTTCCTTTGCTCAGTCTTCCCTATGGTTGAGCTCTCACATCCGTAGGTGACTACGGGGAATACCATTGCTTAGTTGCCAGTGTGATGTCTCTACTCTTCACTATTTTATCGAGATTGGTCCTTGCTCTCCTCCCAAGAAGTAAGCGTCTCCTGATTTCCTGGCCGCAGTCTGCATCTGCAGTCATCTTCACACCTAGAAATACAAAGTCTGTCACGGCCTCCACATTTTCTCCCTCTATTTCCCAGTTATCAATCAGTCTTGTTGCCAGAATCTGATGTTTAACTGCAACCCGGTTTTTGCACTTTCTTCTTTCACCTTGGTTAGAAGGCTCCTCAGTTCTTCCTTGTGTTTGGCCATCAAAGTGGTATCATCTGCATATCTAAGGTTTTTAATGTTTCTTCCAGCAATTTTAACCCCAGCCTTGCATTTGTCAAGCCCTGCACATCTCATGATGCGTTCTTGTGCTGGTACGGCTGTCCCAGGAGCTCCAAACTCCCTTTTGTTCTTTGAGCATTTGCATGTGCTTGTTCTGGCCATGCATTTTGCAGTTGGATGGTTCCTGTTAGGCTGCAGTCATGGGGCTAGCCACCTGTCTATCATCGCTAAGTTTTAGTTCCGCCCTTTTTCCCAGGTTCAGGAGGGAAAGGGAACCATTTTTAGTTCAGTCTTACCGTTGGAAGCTCAGCTACAGGACGTGAAAGTTTTCTACCTGTAGTAATCTTAGAAAAAGAAAGGCACAGCCTGAATTGTGAGCAACCGCCCTGGTATCTTCTCACAAATGAAGGCATTTCCTAAAATGGAAGGAAGAAGAGAAGTCTTGCTACCTGTAGAGAAGCTTCGTTCCTTACAAAAGCCTGGGGGAAAACAGTCCCAAAAGCTCTGGCTGGGGAATTTACAGCCTCACAGCTTTAAGAACAGTTTCTAAAGAAAGGCTTTACCCTTGTTGGGGTTGGAGAAACGGACCTACAACTTTCGTGGGAAAAATCCTAAGGACTCCAGCTGGAAATTCTTCAGAGCCTTGCCTGGTAGGTCTACTCGGGTACCCAAGAAGCAATTTGGAGCCGGGAGTAGAGCCCACACCAGCAAAGCCTAGAAAGCAGATTGCCCAGGTAAGGGTCAAAAAGGGTTTTCCTCGTAAAGGAAAGAAATAGTTCTCCAAGCAAGTTGCCTGTCCATTGTAGACACGTTAAGAAGCATTTGTTTGGTTTGTTGAAGATCTAAGATTGTTTGTTGAAGACCTAAGCAATAACTTTGTTAAACTTTTAAACTTCTAAAGTCTTTGTATATGAAAACCCATAGGGCCTCTCATCCGAGGCACCCCGGCTTCCCGTTGGGCACAAAGAGCACGTCCTGTTCAAAAGCCAATTGCAATACACCCAGCGCGTGACAGCACAGTTCTGCATACAAGTTGAATAGGTTGGGTGAGAGTAGACAACCCTGCCGCACGCCTTTCCCAATCTTGAACCAGTCTGTTGTTCCATGGTCAATTCTTCCTGTTGCTACTTGGTCCTTATACAGATTCCTCAGGAGAGAGACAAGGTGATTTGGTATGCCCATACCACCAAAAACTTGCCACAATTTATTATGATCACCACAGTCCAAGGCTTTAGAATAGTCAATAAAACAGAAATAGATGTTTTTCTGAAACTCCCTGCATCCCTACATCCTCAAAAAGGGCCTTAGCGAAAGGTGGGAGGGATTCGCCGCCATTTCTATAAGTTGGGATATAAATAGGGTTGTAAACGTGGGAAAGAGACCTGTGTGTTTGGATGCATCACAGTTGCAGAATTTGCCTTCTTAAAGATTTTTATTTGTTGTGTCAGAAGCAAATTGAGACTACAGTAATAATGCATACAAAAACCACAAACAAAGTTAAAAGCTTGGCATTGTACTAAATGCCCTTTGACTCTGGAAGAGGTGAAAGCATCCCGTTCGAAGTGCAAGGCTTGTGGTGTGCTTGTGGTGTCGCTGTGAGGAGGTTCTCCTTTGTGCATTTGGCAGGGCTCAGGCTGCATTGTAGTAGGTGGTCTGTGGTTTACTCTTCTGTGCACTTGCATGTCGTGGACTCCACTTTGTGGCCCCATTTCTTAAGGTTGGCTCTATATCTTCTGTGTGCTCAGGAGGGAGTTTCTCATTCGGTCTCAGCCACTGATTGAGGTTCTGGGTTTTAGCCTGCAACTTTTGGACTCTTGCTTGCTGAGGTGTTCCTGTGAGTATCTCTGTAGATGTTAGGAAACTGTTTCTTGATTTAAGCTGTTGGTTTACTGGCTTATATCCAAACAAAGGATGGGCTGGAAATGTCACTGCCTTGTACCTTTCACTATTGGATGCTACTTCCCAATGGATATCAGGTGGTGCAATACTGGTTGACCAGTATAATTTCTCCAGCAGTGTTGGGCGTAAATATCCTGTAATAATGCGGCATGTCTCATTAAGAGCCATATTCACTGTTTTAACATGGTGAGATGTATTCCACACTGAACCTGCATACTTAGCAGCAGAATAGCAAAGCGCAAGGGCTGATGTCTTCACTGTGTCTGGTTGTGATCCCCAGGTTGTGCCAGTCAACTTTTGGATGATATTATTTCTAGCAACCACTTTTTGCTTAATATTCAAGCAGTGCTTCTTGTAGGTAAGAGCATGATCCAGAGTGACTCCCAGGTGTTTGGGTGCACTGCAATGCTCCAGTGGGATTCCTTCCCAGGTCATCGTCAGAGCTCGGGATGCTTGTCTGTTCTTAAGGTGAAAGGCACATGTCTGTGTTTTAGATGCGTTGGGGATCAGTTGGTTTTCCCTATAGTAGGCAGTAAGAGCACCTAAAGCTTCGGAGAGCTTCTGTCCTACCATCTCAAAGCTCCCTGCTTGGGTGGTGATGGCACGATCATCAGCATAGATGAAACTCTCTGTCCCTTCTGGCAGTGGCTGGTCATTTGTGTAGATGTTGAACATGGATGGAGCAAGCACGCTCCCCTCAGGCAGGCCGTTCCTCTGTTTCCGCCATCTGCTTCTCTGGCCCTGGAACTCAACAAAAAAGCTCCTGTTTTGTAGCAGATTTCCTATGAAGCGGGTGAGATGTTAATCCTTTGCGATATACATTTTTTTCAGGAGGAGGCAACGATTTACGGCATCATAAGCTGCTGACAGGTCTACGAAGACAGCTCCTATAATCTGCTGTCTTTCAAAACCATCTTCTGTGTGTTGAGTCAGGTTCAGCACTTGTGAGGTGCATTCATAAAGATGATAGATTATTTAAAACTAAGTTTCTAGTCCCTGAGGTTCCATTTCAGAAGCCAAAAGGATCCCAAAATGTCATTGCCATATTCATAGTAAGGACACAATATCGAGCATAGAAAGCTGCCTTACACCGACCCTCCTGTCCATTACTGTTTACTGTTCATCATATAGCTATTTACATTCAATTACTACTGTATTTTAATCTTTGCACCATATGTTTTGATATATAATTTTTATAGTAATCCTTTAATTTATGTATTTTGTTGTACCTACTGTATCTTGGTGTGTTTTGAATGCACTGCCTCCCCTTCTGCAGCCACATTTCCACTTGACGCAGCGAAGGGCGTTTTGCAAGCCTTTCAGATCCATCCGTGGAATTCTGCCTCTTTTCCACGCTCCGTGGATCCCGTCTCCCACAGAAACAAATGAACTGACTTCCTGAGGAGCTCAGCATCTTGTGAAACAGAGCCTGGAAAATGGGATTGCTGAGCTCTTCTGAAAAATCCTGGCTGGGCGTAAAGTTGTCCCTGATTTTTGCTAACGCTAAGAGACTTTTCCAGTACAAGGAACTGGTTACAAATGCCTCCCAAATTATTGTATATAATAAAACTAGTGTATAAACCTACCATTGTCTAGGTATGCATTTTCTTTATTGCCCTTCCTTTCTTCTTTCCCTACTTCTTTCCCCCCTCCCTCCTTCCTTTCTTTCCTCCCTTTTCCTCATAAACCTTCCTTCCTTCCTTCTTTCTCTTTCTCTTTCTTTCCTCCCTTCCCCTCATAAATTTTCATCTTCCTTTCTCTTCCTTCCTTCCATCCTTCCTTCTTTTTCTCCCTTTTGCTCCTAAACCACCTTCTGTCCTTCCTTTTCTTCATAAATCTTGTTTCTTTCTTTTTCCTTCTTTCTATTTTTCTTTCCCTTTCTTTCTTTCCTCCCTTTCCCTTTTCTTTCTTTACTTCCTTTCCCTCATAAACTTTCATCTTTCTTTCTCTTTCTTCCTTCCATTCTTCCTTCTTTTTCTCCCTTTTCCTCCTAAACCACCTTCTTTCCTTTCTTTTCTTCATAAATCTTCTTTCTTTTTCTTTTCCTCCCTTTCCCTTTTCTTTCTTTACTTCCTTTCCCTCATAAACTTTCATCTTTCTTTCTCTTTCTTCCTTCCATTCTTCCTTCTTTTTCCCCCTTTTCCTCCTAAACCACCTTCTTTCCTTTCTTTTCTTCATAAATCTTCTTTCTTTTTCTTTTCCTCCCTTTCCCTTTTCTTTCTTTACTTCCTTTCCCTCATAAACTTTCATCTTTCTTTCTCTTTCTTCCTTCCATCCTTCCTTCTTTTTCTCCCTTTTCCTCCTAAACCACCTTCTTTCCTTCCTTTTCTTCATAAATCTTCTTTCTTTTTCTTTCTTTCTATTTTTCTTTCCCTTTCTTTCTTTCCTCCCTTTCCCTGATAAACCTTCCTCCTTCCTCCCTTCTTTCCTGCCTTCCTTTTTTTCCTTTCCTCCCTTTTCGCCATAAACCTTCCTCCCTCTTTCTCTCTTCTTTTTCTTTCTTTCTTTCTTTTCCCCCTTTTCCTCTTAAACTACCTTTTTCCTTCCTCTTTCTATTTCTTTCTTTCCTTCCTTTCTCTCATAAACCTAATTCCTTCCTTCCTGCCTGCCTGCCTTTTTCTTCCTTCTGTCCCCCTTATTGTCATAAACCTTCCTCCCTCTTTCTCTCTTCCTTCCTTCTTTCCTTCCTTCCTCTTTCTTTCTTTCTTTCTTTCTTTCTTTCTTCCCTTTTCCTCATAAACTACCTTCCTTCCTTGCTTCCTCTTTCTCCTGCTTTCTTTCCTTCCTTTCCCTCATAAACCTCCCTCCTTCCTTCCTTCTTTCCTACCTTTCTTTTTCTTTCCTCCTTTCCTCCCTTTTCCTTATAAAGCTTCCTCTTTCCTTCCTTCCTTCCTTCCTTTTCCTTCCTTTTCCTTCCTTTTCCTCATAAACCTCCCTCCATCTTCCTTCCTTTTCCCTTTTCCTCATAAACTTCCTTCCTTTTTCTTTCTTCCTTTCCTCCCTTTTCCTTATAAAGCTTACTCTTTCCTTCCTTCCTTCCTTCCTTTTCCTTCCTTTTCCTTCCTTTTCCTCATAAACCTCCCTCCATCTTCCTTCCTTTTCCCTTTTCCTCATAAACTTCCTTCCTTTTTCTTTCTTCCTTTCCTCCCTTTTCCTTATAAAGCTTACTCTTTCCTTCCTTCCTTCCTTCCTTTCCTTTCCTACCTTTTCCTCATAAACCTTCCTCTTTATTTCCTAACTTCCTTTCCTTCCTTCCCCCCTCCTTCCCTCTCTTTCTCACATAAACTTCCTTCCTTCCTTCTCTCTCTCCTTCCTTCCCTCTTTCCTTCCTTCCTTCCTTCCCTCTCTTTCCTCCCTCCCTCCCTCCCTCCCTCCCTCTTTCTTTCCTTCCTTCCTTCTTTCCTTCCTTTCTGCATTATATGGCAGTCCAGACCCAGACTACAATGCTGGCCATAATAAAGGCTCCTGTATCTTCCACAGAAGCAATGCACTGAAGTATAACTCCCAGGATCCCATATCTATGAACCATGGTGGTTAAAGTGGTGTCAACCTGCATTAATTCCTCCGTGCAGATGCACCCCTAGTAACCAAAGTGGATCACTGAATGGGGAAAGGCTGGACGTTTCCAAATTAGGGAGCATCTGGCTTCCACACACCCAGAAATACCCCATAATTTTTGTTTTGTTTTAAAGAAAAGAAGAAATGACTCTCCCAAAAACAGAGGCTGGCTGGCCATCTGTCGGGAGGGCTTCGATGGTGTCTTCCTCCCTGCAGAAGGGGGACAGACTGGATTGAATGATTCTATCAATGTGCTCCCTTGCAGAAGATGGAAGACAATGAAAAGAAACACAAGTTATGTTCTTTCGTGTCTGCTTCTTATTTTAAGGAGATCCTTACACAAACTGTTGGCTGGCCATCTGTCAGGAGGGCTTCAGTGGTGTATTCCTGCATGCAGAAGGGGGACGGAGTGGATTGAACGATTCTATCAACATCCTCCCTTGCAGAAGATGGAAGGAAATGAAAAGAAACACAATTTCTCTCCTTTCGTGTCTGCTGCTAATTCTACGGATATTCTTAAATAATAGGTTGGCTGGCCATCTGTCAGGAGGGCTTCAATAGTGGCCATCTGTCGGGAGGGCTTGGATTGTGCCTTCTTGCCTACAGAAGGGGGAATGGACTGGATTGAATGATTCTATCAATGTCCTCCCTTGCAGGAGATGGAAGAAAAGCAAAAGAAACACAATTTCTTTTTTTTTTCGTGTCTGTTGCAAATTTTATGGATATTGTTAAACAAGAAGTTGGCTGGCCATCTATCGAGAGGGCTTGGATTGTGCCTTCTTGCATGCATAAGGGGGACAGAATGGGTTGAATGATTCTATCAATGTCTTCCCTTGTAGGAGATGGAAGGAAATGAAAAGAAACACTGGGTTGTTGTAGGTTTTTTCGGGCTATATGGTCATGGTCTAGAGGCATTCTCTCCTGACGTTTCACCCACCTCCTGATATTTCGCAAGCATCCTCAGAGGTAGTGAGGTCTGTTGGAACTAGGCAAAAGGGTTTATATATCTGTGGAATGTTCAGGCTGGGACAAAGGACTCTTCTCTGCTGGAGGTAGGTGTGAATGTTTCAACTGACCACCTTGATTAGCATTTGATGGCCTGGCAGTGCCTGGAGCCAACTTTTGTTGAGAGGTGATTAGATGTCCTTGTTTGTTTCCTCTCTGTTGTTGTGCTGTTGTAATTTTAGAGTTTTAGAACAGAAACACAATTTCTCTTCTTTCATGTCTGCTTCTCATTTTACTGATATTCTTAAACAAGAAGTTGGCTGGCCATCTATCGAGAGGGCTTGGATTGTGCCTTCTTGCATGCAGAAGGGGGACGGACTGGATTGAATAATTCTATCAACGTCCTCCCTTGCATGAGATGGAAGAAAAGGAAAAGAAACACAATTTCTCTTCTTTCACATCTGCTTCTCATTTTACTGATATTCTTAAACAAGAGGTCGGCTGGCCATCTGTCAGGAGGGCTTTGATGGTGGCCATCTGTCGGGAGGGCTTGGATTGTGCCTTCTTGCCTGCAGATGAGGGATGGGGACTGGATTGAATGATTCTATCAACATCCTCCCTTGCATGAGATGGAAGGAAATGGAAAGAAACACAATTTCATCTTCTTTCGTGTCTGCTGATATTTACAGATATTCGTAAACAAGAGGCTGGCTGGCCATCTGTCAGGAGGGCTTCAATGGTGGCCATCTGTCGGGAGGGCTTGGATTGTGCCTTCTTGTCTGCAGAAGGGGGACAGAGTGGATTGAATGATTCAACGTCCTCCCTTGCATGAGATGGAAGGAAATGAAAATAAATACAATTTCTCTTCTTTCGTGTCTGCTGCTACATTTACGGATATTTGTAAACAAGAGGCTGGCTGGCCATCTGTCGGGAAGGCTTGGATTGTGCATGCAGAAAAAGTGCTTCCAGTGCTTTCCTCAGTTGGAAGGAAGAGATCAGAAAGGCAGCCTTGGCTTGTCTGTGGCAAGCAAGGCCGGGCTTCCCAGTGGTGGCAGTGGGTGGAGTGGGGGAGGCCGTGGGGAGCGTGGGCTGGGAGCAGATGGGCTTGGGCAAGCAGGAGGAGGAGGAGGAGGAGGAGGCCCTTTCATCCGGGCAGGCAGCCTTGGGCCCGGCTCAATGGCAGGGGGAAGGGTGGCTCTGAGTCGGCCGCGCACGGCTCCTGCATGCTAAGCGGGCGGCCCATTGTGTCCGCGGCCCATCTGTCTGCCCTCTCCCTCCCCACCGCCCTCTTAGGGTTCGCTATTTGGATTATTATGGGCCAAGGCGGGCACATCTGGCCCTTCGCCACCCCCTTTCCCTTCGCCAACACTCGGGTTGCCTCCTGGCCCCACAAAGGGAAGGCCCACACACCCCACTGAGGGACGAAGGGCCACCCCAAAGGGGAAGAAGCTGGCCCATTAGTTTTTCAAGTTGTATGGCTATGTTCCGGTAGCATTCTCTCCTGACATTTTGCCCGTATCTGTGGCTAATGTAGCTATGGGCATACTTGGGTTTTGGACTTGGACTCCCACCATTCATAACAGCCTCAGGACCCTTCCTTTTCCCCCTCAGTTGCTGTATGGCTATATTCCGGTAGCATTCTCTCCTGACGTTTTGCCCGAATCTGTGACTAATGCAAGCATGGGTCAACTTGGGCTCTTCCCAGTAGTATTCTCTCCTGACATTTCGCCTGAATTCCTAACAACCTCAGGACCCTTCCTTTTACCCCTAAGCTGCTGTATGGCAATGTTCCGGTAGCATTCTCTCCTGATGTTTCGCCTGAATCTGTGACTAATGCAAGCATGGGCCAACTTGGGCTCTTCCCAGTAGTATTCTCTCCTGACATTTCGCCTGAATTCCTAACAACCACAGGACCCTTCCTTTTTCCCCTCAGTCGCTGTATGGCTATGTTCCCGTAGCATTCTCTCCTGACGTTTCGCCTGAATCTGTGACTAATGCAAGCATGGGCAAAGTTCGGCTCTCCCAGTAGCATTCCCTCTGACATTTCGCCTGAATTCCTAACAGCCTGAGCACCCTTCCTTTTCCCCCTCAGCCACTGTATTGCAATGTTCCGGTAGCATTCTCTCCTGACGTTTCGCCTGAATCTGTGACTAATGCAAGTATGGGCCAACTTGAGCTCTTCCCAGTAGTATTCTCTCCTGACATTTTGCCTGAATTCCTAACAACCTCAGGACCCTTCCTTTTTCCCCTCAGTCGCTGTATGGCAATGTTCCGGTAGCATTCTGTCCTGACATTTTGCCTGAATATGTGACTAATGCAAGCATGGGAAAACTTTGGTCCTCCCATTGTTTTGAACTTCAACTCCCATAATTTCTAACAGCCTCAGGCCCCTTCCTTTCACCCCTCAGCTGCTGTATGGCTATGTTCCAGTAGCATTCTCTCCCGACGTTTTACCTGAATCTGTGGCTAATGCAGGCATGGGCAAACTTGGGCTCTCCCAGTGTTATGGACTTCAACTCCCACCATTCCTAACAGTCCTAGCACCCTTCATTTTCCCCCTCAGTTGCTGAATGGCAATGTTCCAGTAGCATTCCCTCCTGATGTTTTGCCTGAATTTGTGGCTAATGCAGGTATGGGCAAACTTGGGCCCTCCCGGTGTTTTGGACTTCAACTCCTACAGTTCCTAACAGTCTCAGGCTCTTACCCCTCAGCTGCTGTATGGCAATGGTCCGGTAGCATTCTCTCCTGACGTTTCGTCTGAATCTGTGAAGGGACCTGAGGCTGTTAGGAATTGTGGGAGTTGAAGTCCAAAACAATGGTAGGGCCCAAGTTTGCTCATGCCTGAGCTAATGGCATCTTCAGAGGAAAGCAAGAGGAGTGTATATATAATATAATATAATATAATATAATAAATATAATAAATATAATAAATATAATAAATATAATAAATATAATATAATAGTATTTGTGGAATGAAGTCCAGGGTGGGAGAAAGAACCCGTGTCTGTTTGAAGCAAGTGTGAATGCAAGCTGGATTAGCATGGAGTAGCCTTGCAGCCACAAAGCCAACCAGTGAGGACATTTGCATTGAGGGAGCCTGGCTGTTGTTGCCTGGAGGCATCCTCTCTTTGGGAGGTGTGAACCGGTGCTTGATTTGTGCTGTCGAAGGCTTTCGTGGCCGGAATCCCCGGGTCGCTGTGAGTTTTCCAAGCAGTCTGGCCATGTTCCAGAGCATTCTCTCCTGACGTTTCTCCCACATCTATGGCAGGCATCCTCAGAGGTTGTGAGGTCTGTTGGAAATTAGGTAAATTGGGTTTTATATATCTGTGGAATGATGTCCAGGATGGTTGAGACAAGTGTGAATGTTGCAATTGAATAGCCTTGCAGTTTCAAAGCCTGGCTGCTTCCTGCCTAGGGGAATCCTTTGTTCCTTTTCATGGTTTCCTCCTTTCTGTTGGAATTTGTTGTTAACCCTTCCTTATGCTATCTTGAGCAACCTTTAAGGGGCACTAGACGAGCAAAACAGGCCCCAAACAACCCTAAACTGGGGCTGAACAACACTTAAATGGGACCAAATGGTCCAAACTGGTCCTAAACTACCCAAAACAGGCCCTGAACAAGCCCTAATGGCCAGTCTCTTTGGTGCCCTCTTGTGGATATAGGAATATTGCACTTGCCTTGATATTCTGCTCTATAGCGCTTTGCTGCCATCAAGTGGCCAAATAGGGAAGTGCACCCTTGAGCAGTAGAGGGCGCCTCTATGCTGCCATCATGTGGACAGTGTGGAAATTGCACCTCTGTATTATATTTTCCTCCAAAGTCACCCAAATAGAGGAAAGCTAAAAAAATCAATCAAGCAGGAGCCTTTGACAATATAGTTTTGCTCTTTGATCCTGGAAGGTCTAGTTTTTCAAGGGTTCGAAGCAGATAGTGCTGGTGCCATGCCAAACTACAAGTCCCAAGGATCCCACAATTTAGACAGACATGACTTTGGTTCGGATAGTTTTCCTTTGCTGCCTAGGACTCATGGCTCAGTGCTACGAAATCCTGGGAATTATAGTTTTGCAAGGCCTTCTCTGCTTAATCATGTTGGTGACTCACCCGACTGTAATGCTACGATGAAGGCATACTTTGGGTCCACTTCAAGTTGCCATCGTTCCATGCTGTGGACCCCTGGGATTTATAGTTTGCCATGGTCCCATGTTTCTCTGATAGGGGGAATGCAGTGTAACCTCACTTGAACTTCCATAACTCATTCCGATGGAATAATATTAATAATAATAATAATAATAATTGTCTTTCACCTCATCTTCCCAAGAGTGCAGATAACTCGCCACCTCTACCACAGCTCAATGCTGTGGGAGCCTGGGAGGTGTAGTTTTGCAAGGCCTTTGACCTCCTCTGCCAAACTACAGCTCCCAGGATTACATAGCATTGAACTATGGAAGTTCGAGTGGGGTCGCACTGCATTTCCCCTATCAGAGAACAATGGGACCACAGCAAACTATAGATCCCAGGGGCCCACAGCACAGAGTGACGGTAATTGGAAGTGGGGCTAAAATATGACTTCATTGTACAGTTTCATTGGGGTGAGTCGCTGACAGGATTCAGCACAGAAGACCTTGCAAAACTATAATTCCCAGGATTCTGTAGCAGTCAGCTATGGTTCTTAGAGGATTCAGCACCGAAGACCTTGCAAAACTATAATTCCCAGGATTCCGTACTATTCAGCTATGGTTCCTAAAGGATTCAGCAAAGAAGACCGTGCAAAACTATAATTCCCAGGATTCCGTAGCATTGAGCTATGGATCCTAGGCAGCAAAGGAAAACTATCTGAACCAAAGTCATGTCTGTTTACATTGTGAGATGCTGGGATTTGTAGTTTGACATGGCACCAGCACTATCTGCTTTGAACCCTTGTAAAACTATACCTCCCAGGATTCCATAGCAAAAGTATATTTTCCAAAGCGGCGGGACAGACTGGGTTTAGTTCTTTTATTAGGCTATTTACAATGATATTTTTAATTAAGAATGCCTACTGACGATGACATGATCTTCCGATTTCCTAATATAGTAAAATAATTCTTCAAAGAAGATATATTTATTATTATTATTAAGATATGATAATATAATATAATATAATATAATATAATATAATATAATATAATATAATATAATATAATATAATATAATATAATATAATATAATATAATATAATATAATATAATATAATATAATATAATATAATATAATATAATATAATAAAAGGTGCAGTTTTCCACTCTGTCCACATGATGGCAGCATAGAGGCGCCCTCCACTGCTCACGGGTGTACTTCCCTATTTGACCACTTGATGGCAGCGAAGGGCTGTAGGTCAGAATATCAAGGCCAGTGCAATATTCCTGTATCCACAAGAGGGCACCAAAGAGACTGTCCATTAGGGCTTAACCTGCCTTATGGAAATTATTATTATTATTATTATTATTATTATTATTATTATTATTATTATTATTATTATTATTATTATTATTAATAATAATAATAATAATAATAATAATAATAATAATAATAATAATAATAATAAGGAGCCTCCAGTGACACAATGGCTTAAACCCTTGTGTTGGCAGAACTGCTGAGCAAAAGGTCGGTGGTTCAAATCCGGGGAGCGGGGTGAGCTCCTGTCTGTCAGCTCCAGCTTCTCATGCGGGGACATGAGAGAAGTCTCACACAGGATGGTAAAACATCCAGGTGTCCCCTGGGCACTATCCTTGGAGACGGCCAATTCTCTCACACCAGAAGTGACTTGCAGTTTCTTAAGTCGCTCCTGACACACTAATAATAATAATAATAATAATAATATCACCCTGGAAGTTATAGTTTTGCAAGGCCTTTCGCCTCCTCTGCCCAAGAGTGCTGGCACCTCGCCAAACTACAACTCCCAGCATCCCATAGAACTCTGTAACTAAAGTTTTTTAGTGTAGAACAGGGTGAGCTCCATCCTGTCAGCTCCAGTTTCTCATGCAGGGACATGAGAGAAGCCTCACACAGGATGGTAAAACATCCAGGTGTCCCTTGGGCACTATCCTTGCAGACAGCCAATTCTCTCACACCAGAAGCGACTTGCAGTTTCTCAAGTCGTTCCTGACACAACAACAACAATAATATCACCCTGGAAGTTTTACTTTTACACAAATAATTTTTTTTTGTTGTGTCAGGAGCGACTTGAGAAACTGCAAGTCGCTTCTGGTGTGAGAGAATTGGCCATCTGCAAGGACGTTACCCAGGGCATGCCTGGATGTTTTTGATGTTTTACCACCCTAATAATAATAATAATAATAATAATAATAATAATAATATCGCCCTGGGAGTTATAGTTTTGCAAGGCCTTTCGCCTCCTCTGCCCAAGAGTGCTGGTGTTTCACCAAACTACAACTCCCAGCATCCCATACAACACTGTAATTGACGTTTAAGAGTGTAGATCAGGTCTGGGCAAGCGTCGGCCCTCCAGATGTTTTGGATTTCAACTCCCACAATTCCTGTTAGGAATTGTGGGAGTTGTTGTCCAAAACACCTGGAGAGCTGTTTTGGATTTGGAGATGTTTTGGATTTCAACTCCCATTATTCCGGTTAAGAATTGTGGGAGTTGTAGTCCAAAACACCTGGAGGGCCGTTTTGGATTTTGAGATGTTTTGGATTTCGACTCCCATAATTCCTGTTAGGAATTGTGGGAGTTGTAGTCCAAAACACCTGGAGGGCCGTTTCGGATTTTGAGATGTTTTGGATTTCGACTCCCATAATTCCTGTTAGGAATTGTGAGAGTTGTAGTCCAAAACACCTGGAGGGCCGTTTCGGATTTGGAGATGTTTTGGATTTCGACTCCCATAATTCCTGTTAGGAATTGTGGGAGTTGTAGTCCAAAACACCTGGAGGGCCGTTTCGGATTTGGAGATGTTTTGGATTTCAGCTCCCAAAATTCCTGTTAGGAATTGTGGGAGTTGTAGTCCAAAACACCTGGAGGGCCGTTTCGGATTTGGAGATGTTTTGGATTTCAGCTCCCACAATTCCTATTAGGAATTGTGGGAGTTGTAGTCCAAAACACCTGGAGGGCCGTTTCGGATTTGGAGATGTTTTGGATTTCAACTCCCATAATTCCTGTTAGGAAATGTGGGAGTTGTAGTCCAAAACACCTGGAGGGCCGTTTTGGATTTGGAGATGTTTTGGATTTCAACTCCCACAATTCCTGTTAGGAATTGTGGGAGTTGTAGTCCAAAACACCTGGAGGGCCGTTTTGGATTTGGAGATGTTTTGGATTTCAACTCCCACAATTCCTGTTAGGAAATGTGGGAGTTGTAGTCCAAAACACCTGGAGGGCCGACGTTGGCCCAGGCCTGGTGTAGAATATCAGAACTTCCCAAACTCTAGGTATTTTTAGACTCCAGCTCCCAGAAGCCACAACTGCCTGGCCCAAGGATCAGGGATTCTGGGAGCTGTAGTCCAAAACACCCGGGAGGCCAGAAAGTCTGCTGCAATCTGAGATGGAGAGAAATAGAGATATTCCCATAAGGCTTTGGAGCTGTATGCAAAGCGGGGAGGAGATGGAGACCTCACGCGGTTGCTAGGGCAGTGCGGCTAAGCAGTGAGCATGCCCAAAGACGAAGAGGAGGAGGAGGAGGAAGAGGAGGAGGAAGCCAGGAGCAGCTTCCAAAGCATTTGGAGAGGCTTTGCGATGCGCCAAGGCGGCTGAGCGGGCGCAGGAGAGGACTGGAGGAGCCTTGGACGCACCTTCTGCAAAAGCAAAGCCATGCTGGCAAGGTGCCTGCTTTGCCCGGTGCAACCCGCAGAAGCAGCAGCAAGCAGTGCCAAGGAGAAAGCAACTCTTCCTCCTCTTTTGGGACTCATCGCCGTGCCTTTCGCTCCTTTCTGATGGAGATGCCAGCTTCCTAAAGGAGTCCAGAGGTTGGCACCGGCAGAAACCAAAAACCTGGCTCTGGAGAAGCCTGTTCCACGGTGCCAACTGTAAAGGAGTCGATCAGCGGAGACCGAATCCTCGTGCCTTGCTTCTGAGCCTTGTGCGGTGAAGGTACCAGCTTCGTGGTGCCAAATATAAGGAAATCCAGAGGTTGGTACCATCAGGACCCAAACCCCATTGCTTTGCCTCTGAGTTCTAGATGATGGAGAATGAGATGCCACCTTCACAAGGAGTCCAGAAGTTGGGACTGGACCAAACATCTCAATGCTCCGTATGATGGAGATGCCAGTTTCACAGTGCCAGGTACCAACGTGGACCGAAAACCAGTGTCTTCCCTGTATGATCGAGGTACCGGCTCCATGGTGCCAAGCATAAGGGAGTCCAGAGATTGGCACCATCAGGACCCAAATCCCATTGCCTTGCCTCTGAGCTCTGGATGATGGAGATGCCAGTTTCACAGTGCCAGGCATCAGCGTGAACTGAAAACCAGTGTCTTTTCTGTATGATCGAGGTACCGGCTCCATGGTGCCAAGCATAAGGGAGTCCAGAGATTGGCACCATCAGGACCCAAATCCCATTGCCTTGCCTCTGAGCTCTGGATGATGGAGATGCCAGTTTCACAGTGCCAGGCATCAGCGTGAACTGAAAACCAGTGTCTTTTCTGTATGATCGAGGTACCGGCTCCATGGTGCCAAGCATAAGGGAGTCCAGAGATTGGCACCATCAGGACCCAAATCCCATTGCCTTGCCTCTGAGCTCTGGATGATGGAGATGCCAGTTTCACAGTGCCAGGTACCAGCGTGGACCGAAAACCAGTTTCTTTCCTCTATGATCGAGGTACCGGCTCCATGGTGCCAAGCATAAGGGAGTCCAGAGATTGGCACCATCAGGACCCAAATCCCATTGCCTTGCCTCTGAGCTCTGGATGATGGAGATGCCAGTTTCACAGTGCCAGGTACCAGCGTGGACCGAAAACCAGTTTCTTTCCTCTATGATCGAGGTACTAGCTCCATGGTGCCAAGCATAAGGGAGTCCAGAGATTGGCACCATCAAGACCCAAATCCTATTGCCTTGCCACTGGATGATGCAGATGCCAGTTTTGCAGAGACAGATGTAATAAGGAAGTCCAGAGGTTGGCACAGGAAGGGACCCAAACCCAGTGCCTTGCTTCTGGTCCCTGTATTGTGAGGTCTCCAGCTTCTTGGTGCCAGGCATGATGGAGTCCAGAGATTGGCATCGTCAAAGCAAGCCATGCTGAGAAGAAAGCATCCTTGCTCCTTTTTCAGGACCCAAAACCAACTCTTTGCGTCTTCCTCTTGCATGTTGGAGGTACCAATTTGACAGTGCCAGGTGTAAAGGAGTTTGAGGTTGGCACCAGAAGGGACTAAAACTCAACATCTTATCTCATTGCCTCTGAGTTCTGTGCAACGGAGATGGCAACTTCATGGTGGTTGTTGTAAGGTTGGCACCGTAAGGACTAAAATCTCATCACCTTGCTTCTGAGCTCTGTGTGGTGGAGATGCCAACTTCATGGTGCCGAGCATAAGGGAGTCCAGAGCGTGGCACCATAAGGATCAACATCTCATTACCTTGCCTCTGAGTTTTGAGGGACAAAGATGGAAACTTCATTGTGCTTGGTGCAAGAGTCCAGAGGTTGGCATCATAACAACCGAAATCTCATTGCCTTGCCTCTGAGCCTTGTATGATGGAGATGCCAACTTTATGGTGCCAGGCATAAGAGAGCAACATAAAGACCAATGTCTCATTACCTTGCCTATGAATTTTGTGCAACAGAGATGGCAACTTCATGGTGCCTGGCATAAGAGTCCAGAGGTTGGCACCATATGGACCAAAATCTCATCGCTTTGTCACTGAGCTCTATGTCATGGAGATGCCAACTTCATGGTGCCAGGCATAAGGGAGGACAGAGTGTGGCACCAGAAATACCTAAATCTAATTACCTGGGGTTTGTGCAATGGAGATGGTGACTTCATAGTGCCAGGCATATGGGAGTTCGGAGCATGGCACCATAAGAACCAACATCTCATTACGTTGCCTTTGAGCTCTGTGCGATGGAGATGGCAACTTCATGGTGCCTGGCGTAAGAGTCCAGAGGTTGGCACCAGAAGTACCACAATTTCATCACCTTGCCTCTGAGCTCTGTGTGATGGAGATGGCAACTTCATGGTGCCAGGCATAAGGAAGTCCAGACTGTGGCACCATAAGGACCAACATCTCATTGTCTTACATCTGACCTCTGCGTGACGGAGATGGCAACTTCATGGTGCCTGTCATAAGAGTCCAGAGGTTGGCACCAGAAGGACCAAAATCTCATTACCTTGCCTCTGAGTTTTGTGCGGTGGAGATGGCAACTTCATGGTGTCTGGCATAAGGTTGGCACCATAAGGACGAAAATATCATCACCTAGCATCTGAGCCCTATGTGATGGAGATGCCAACTTCATGGTGCCAGGCATAAGGGAGTTCAGAGCTTGGTGCCATACGAACCAACATCTCATTGCCTTGCTTCTGAATTTTGTGCAACAGAGATGGCAACTTCATGGTGCCTGGTGTAAGAATCCAGAAGTTGGCACCAGAAGGACCAAAACCTCATCACCTTGCTTCCGAGTCCTGTACAATGGAGATGCCAACTTCATGGTGCCAAACATAAGGGAGTTCGGAGAGTGGCACCATAAAGTCCAAAATCTCATTGCCTTGCCTCTGAATTTTGTGCAACAGAGATGGCAACTTCATGGTGCCTGGCATAAGAGTCCAGAAGTTGGCACCAGAAGGACCAAAACCTCATCACCTTGCTTCTGAGTTTTGTGCAATGGAGATGGCAACTTCATGGCGTCTGGCGTAAGGTTGGCACCATAAGGACTAAAATCTCCTCACCTTGTGTCTGAGCCCTGTGTGATGGAGATGCCAACTTCATGGTGCCAGGCATAAGGGAGTTCAGAGTGTGGCACCATATGGACCAACATCTCATAACGTTGCCTTTGAGCGCTGTGTGATGGAGATGGCAACTCCATGGTGCCTGGCGTAAAGGTCCAGAGGTTGACACCATAAGGATCAAAATCTCATTGCCTTGTCTCTGAGCACTGTATAAGTGAGTCCAAAGATTGGCACAGCACAGAACCAAATGGTGCCGGGCATAAAGAACTCTTGCTGTTGCCCAGAGCTTGGCATCATTGAAAGACAGCGAACCAGGAATGCCCGGGGACAGCGAGGAGATCATCCGCCTGCGTAAGCCACGCTTCTCCTACGAGGAGAACCAGATCCTGATCCAAGAGGTGCGTGCCAACTACGGCAAGCTCTACGGCACCCAGAGCCGGCGGGTGACGGTGGCCGAGCGCCGGCGGGTCTGGGAGGGCATCGCCGCCAAGATCAACAGCATCACCAGCTGGAAGCGGACCGGGCAGGAGGTCCAGAAGCGGTGGAATGACTTCAAGCGGCGCACCAAGGAGAAGTTGGCACGGGTGCCCCACTCCACCCAAGGGGCCGGCACCACCGCCTGCGATGAGAACTTCTCGGCAGAGGAGGAGACCATCTTTGCCATCCTTGGGCCTGGCGTGATGCTGGGGATGGCCAACGGTCGGGCAGAGCCTTGCCAGAACGCAGGGCCAGAGTTTGGTGCCCACAGTTACCACGTGGAAGCAGAGCCAGGCACAGGTGAGTGATATGGGGAATGGGTTCACATGTTGGTAGGTTTCTCCAATATGGGCGAATAGTAGCAACTGTGAATGTGGCACTTTTGGTGCCAGCTTGCTGAAGACAGAAGAGTGTTGTCATATGTCAGCAGCAGAGACATTTGAATCTAGGGCAGGCATGAGCAAACTTGGGCCCTCCAGGTGTTTTGGACTTCAACTCCCACAATTCCTAACAGCCGGTAGGCTGTTAGGAATTGTGGGAGTTGAAGTCCAAAACACCTGGAGGGCTCAAGTTTGCCCATGTCTGGAATATGGATTTATAAGTGGTTAAGCTAGGACTGCTGGGACTTGGAGTTCAACAACATTTGGAAGGCTGCATGATTCCCAAACACTATTCTAAAATGAAGAGAGAAAAGAAGACTCGATTGGAGGTTAGATTTCCCAGTCTTGGAGCATGTGCAGAGTGGCTTTCACAATGGAATACCATCACAACCATGCAATGCATTGTGGGCCCCAGATGATGCTGGACTGTAGCTTCCAGCAGCCTAGCTGGCGTATATCAAGGTGAGGATTAGGAGGATTGTAGTTCAACATTTCGGGGACTGCACAATTCCTACTCATGGGTTTGGAAGGTTTAAGTGCCAGATATGAATCCCAGCATATGTTTTTCTTCCGTTCTGGCATCCTCTTTGCAGCTGAAAGGGAGACCAGGAGTGTGAATGAGCAGAGGCATGGCCAATGAAGAAATATAGTTTGTGTGGGGCCGGACAGTGCGGCATCTGAGCCACCGGCCAAAGTACTGCCTTTGCGTGTAGACCTTTTTATAGATGCGGCGAGAACAGCGTGTCCTTCTTTGAAAGCATTCCTTTATGAGAAGGATTCATAAACTCCCACGTTTGGACGTCTGAACGTGCTGCGTACCTGCACAACGAACTCTTAAATACATCACTGGTCTTCTTCCTTCCCTCTTTCCTTCCCTTCCCTTCCCTTCCTCTTTCCTTCCTTCCTTCCTTCCTTCCTTCCTCTTTCTTTCCTTCCTTCCCTCTTTCCTGCCTTCCTCCTTCCTTCCTTCCTTCCTTCCCTCTTTCTTCCTTCCCTCTTTCCTTCCCTCCCTCTTTCCTTCCTTCCTTTCTTTCCTTCCCTCCCTCTTTCCTTCCTTCTCTCTTTCCTTCCTTCCTTCCCTCTTTCTTTCCTTCCTTCCTCTTTCTTTCTTTCCTTCCCTCTTTCCTTCTTCCCTCTTTCTTTCTTTCCTTCCTTCCTCTTTCCTTCCTTCCTTCCCTCTTTCTTTCTTTCTTTCTTTCTTTCTTTCTTTCCTTCCTTCCTTCCTTCCTTCCCTCCTTCTTTCCTTCCTTCCTTCCCTTTTTCTTTCCTTCCTTCCCTCATTCTTTCTTCCCTTCACTCCCTCTTTCCTTCCTTCCTTCCTTCCTTTCTTCCCTCCCTCTTTCCTTCCTTCCTTCACTTCCTCTTTCCTTCCTTCCTTCCCTCCTCTTTCCTTCCTTCCTTCCTTCCCTCCCTCCCTCTTTCTTTCCTTCCTTCCTTCACTTCTTCTTTCCTTCCCCCCTCTTTCTTTCTTTCCTTCCCACTTTCCTCCCTTCCCTCCCTCTTTCTTTCATTCCTTCCCTTTCCTTCCTTCCTTCCCTTTCTTTCCTTCCTTCCTTCTTTCCTTTCCTCCCTCTTTCTTTTCTTCCTTCTTTTCTTCCTTCCTTCCCTCTTTCCTTCCTTCCTTCCTTCGTTCCCTGCCTCTTTCTTTTCTTCCTTCTTTCCTTCCTTTCTTCCCTCTCTTCCTTCCTTCCTTCCTTCCTTCCCTTACCAGCTGTTAGGAATTGTGGGAGTTTATGTCCAAACTTTGCCCATGCCTGCTATATACTCGGGTATACATCTAGAAGTGCTTGTCAAAAGTCAACCTAAAAAAAACATTATAGACACTTTTTAGAGCCTGGCCGCCTCGCCATCTGTCCAGACAGATTTGGTTGTGACATCAAACAACAGAGTGCTGTTCCTGGGTTCATAAACAAGAGTGCTGTTCCTGATTGTTCTTCTTATGAAAAGATGTACAACATTGACTCGGGGGCCACAACTTTGTCCTGGCCAGAGTAAATGTGCCGTCAGAGGCGGCCCTAGGTAATTTTCAACGGTAAGCAAACAGTATTTTGGTGCCCCCCCCCCCCCAACCAATCATTGATATATATTTTCTGTTTGTCGTGGGAGTTCTGTGTGCCATATTTGGTTCAATTCCATCATTGGTGGAGTTCAGAATGCTCTTTGATTGTAGGTGAACTATACATCCCGGTAACTACACTTGCCGCACTTGCTCCCTTGCCTGGCCCTCTTTGGGTCCAGAGGCGTGCCTGAAGACCCCGGCGTGTGCACCAAAAGTCAACTCTTCTTCTGATTTTCTCCTCAGCCATTGGGACCAAGAGAGAGAGAGAGACAGAGAGGTGGAGATGCCCACCTTTCCTGAAGGTAGGCGCAAAAACAAAGGAGGGAGTGGAGGTGGGAGATACCTCCAGCCAGAGGGGCTCTCTCTCTCTCTCTCTCTCTTGGTCCCAATGGCTGAAGAGAAAGTCAGGAGAAGAGGCGACTTTTGGTGTGCACGCTGGGGTCTTCAGACACACCTCCGCACCCGAAGTGGGCCAGGTGTGGCGGCTCCGCCCCTTGGCCCACCCGCGGATTGGGGAGAGGAGAGGAGGCAGGTGGAGCGCTTGGGGATTGGGAAAGGGAACCGGTCATGGAGAAGGGATCGGACATGGAGAATGATTGAGCGCCGGCTCTGCTCGCACACCCGGTGGCCAGGGGGAGCAGGAACGAGAGGGGCTAGGCGAGGCTCAAGGGCCCGGCACCTTTGGGAAGAGGAACGCCCGGCAGCGAGGCAAGAAAGCTGAGGCTCCCCCCGGACTGCTAGGGCTGTTGTGAGCTGAGGGGGTGCCCCTCAAGTGGCGGTCGAGGGGCATTTACAGAGGTGCCTCTGCGCCCCTGGCAAAAAAAGTGTTCTGCGACCGCTTACTTCGCATAATGGACGAGCCGCCCCTGTGTGCCGTCCATATGTTTCATGAGGTTTCTAGCACACAAAGTTTTTGCCTTCTACTCAAGTGTCACCTTCTTTTTAGGAACTGGCTGATCAGGAACAAATGTCTGAAACCAGGGAACAAACCCAGATTTTAAAAATCCTGAATTTTCCGATTGTGGGGACATACAGACCTGCGAAGATCTGCATATTTGACTCAAATCCGTTATATTCCCACACTGGGAAATCTCACGATTGTAGCGATTGCTTCTGTGTTTACAGGGAACGGTGTCTGGCCACCCTCCTCTTTGCTGCGGAAGCTCCTGGGATAAAGGCATTGTCTGGATGGGCCTCAAGGCTTGGCGTGTTTTCTAAGAACCTAACAAAATGCAGGGAGGTGGATTTCCAAGTATCCGTGTGGTCACTCTTCTCCCTTCCTCGCCCTTACAGATATGCCAACCGGAAGCCACCTATCCTGCAGTCCGGAGACACCTGCGCATCACACATCCTGCTGCGCTTTGAACGGAGGCTTCCTGCGGCCCAAGGAGCGTGATTCACCAGAACCCCCTTTGGCACGGTCCGTGGTCCACTTGGCACCTTCTCCGGCCAGTTTGGGTTGCATCCGACCGCATCTCGCACACTCCCCCGGCGAGCAACTGAGTACCACCTCGTGCCCATCGTCCTCACCACCCTTGAGACGTCGGCGCACCCGCCTTGATGCGCCCATCTGCGAGACCCCTCTAGATTTCCTCCAGGCGCAGAGGGAGACGGCCGACGCCATCCGCGAGCTGAGCTACACCTTGCGGCAAGGTTTGGAGCGGCTCACCGAAGTGGTGGCCACCTTGCTGCCCCTGCTTCCGGCACAGACGCAACATCACCTATCGCACGCACAGGAGGGAATGTGTATGTCTCGTGGGGAGACCCCTCCACCCAGAGAGACCTTTGCTACCAAACTAGAAGCATCCTCAGAGCAAAGCGAGAGCGAGGCGAGACTTCTTCCGCAAGATGTGCCCGAAACGGGGCCACCCCCGAGCAGGCCCCAGAAGCGGAGGAAAGGCACCCCCACTCGCAAACGGAGAGGACGCTGGAAGAACTAATTCAGAAGGGGCTGAGCATGCCATCTTTGTGATTGGCATCTCAATGACTTCTCATACCCCCCCCCCCTTCCCCAAAGATATCCCCTTCCTCATATGGATAATGCAAGTTTGAACCGTTTACGGCACGTGGACCCGCTCTCCTTGCCCTTGCTTAGTGCCCAAGTTTGGGAAAGTCACATTTGGCTCCTAATAATGATCCCCAAAAGTGACTTTCCCAGGCTGTGGTTGTTGCTCCAAGGTTTGTTGCAGCTCCGCACACCTCATTGCTCAGCAAACGCAGCTCCCGGCTTCTTGCTTGTGGTTTTTTGTGGCCACCAAACCAAAAGGCTTCGATCGCATTCCCAAATTCGACTGCCACACCCCTACCAGGTTCTTGCAAATTTACATGCAGATATAGATTACCCGCATTTAATGCACCATCGAATCTAATGCGCACCCCAATTTTCAAAACCTTGGAACCAAAATAAGTATTTTACTTTTTGTTCCTTTTCGTTGTTTTACGAGACGTCAAGCCTTCTCTGCCAAAGGATGTTGATGTGTCACCAAATTACACATCCCAGTATTGCATAGCATTAATCTATGGCAGTGTTTCTCAACCTGTGGGTTGTGAGGGGTGTCAGAGGAGTCACCAAAGATGATGGAAAACACAGTATTTTTTGTTGGTCATGGGGTTTCTGTATGCCAAGTTTGGTTCAATTCCATCTTTGGTGGAGTTCAGAATGCTCTTTTATTTTAAGTGAACTACAAATCCCAGCAACTACAACTCCCAAATGCCAAGGTCTATTTTCCCCAAACTCCACCAGTGTTCACATTTGGGCATATTGATTATTCATGCCAAGTTTGGTCCAGATCCATCATTGTTTGAGTCCACAGTGCTCTATGGATGTAGGTGAACTACAATTCCCAGCAACTACAACTCCCAAATGTCAAGGTCTATTTTCCCCAAACTCCACCAGTGTTCACATTTGGGCATATTGAGTTTCTTTACCAATTTTGGTCCAGATCCATCATTGTTTGAGTCCACAGTGCTCTCTGGATGTAGGTGAACTGCAACTCCCAAACTCAAGGTCAATGTTTCAAGGTCAAACCCTTCCAGTATTTTCTGTTGGTCATGGGAGTTCTGTATGCCAAGTTTGTTTCAATTCCATCTTTGGTGGAGTTCAGAATGCTCTTTATTTGGAGGTGAACTACAAATCCCAGCAACTACAACTCCCAAATGTCAAGGTCTATTTTCCCCAAACTCCACCAGTGTTCACATTTGGACATATTGAGTTTCTTTACCAAGTTTGGTCCAGTTCTATCATTATTTGAGTCCACAGTGCTCTCTGGATGTAGGGGAACTACAACTCCCAAACTCAAGGTCAATGTCCACCAAACCCTTCCAGTATTTTCTGTTGGTCATGGGAGTTCTATCTGTCATGTTTGGTTCAATTCCATTGTTGGTGGAGTTCAGAATGCTCTTTGATTGTAGGTGAACTACAAATCTCAGCAACTACAACTCCCAAATGTCAAGGTCTATTTTCCCCAAACTCCACCAGTGTTCACATTTGGGCATATTGAGTTTCTTTACCAAGTTTGGTCCAGATCAATCATTGTTTGAGTCCACAGTGCTCTCTGGATGTAGGTGAACTGCAACTCCCAAACTCAAGGTCAATGCCCACCAAACCCTTCCAATATTTTCTGTTGTTCATGGGAGTTCTATCTGCCATGTTTGGTTCAATTCAATTGTTGGTGGAGTTCAGAATGCTCTTTGATTGTAGGTGAACTACAAATCCCAGCGATTTCACCCAAAACAAGGTGAGCGTTAGATTCGAGTAAATAAAATATTTTAAAGCATAGGCTTCAAAGGCAAAGAGGAAAAATAAACATAGTTGGCTGAAAACATAAATTAACTCAATAAACTATTTTTTCATACTAGATCTCCCTTTGTGTTTGTCTAATCTTGACATCACGGTGGCGGAGAGACGAGGTGCAGAATCACAGGGCTTCTTTTTACAAGCAAGCATGCACTTACCACATTTATGAAGGTATCCAATACGAGGGTTGAATGAGAAGTAATGCCTCCACCTTTGTAACTCCTCAACAGATGGCAGTACTGGTATGCAGCAGGTACTGGCTTGTTCAGTAGAATCTCCTCTACAGTTCCATTTTGGCAGGAAGCCTTAGCATTGAACAGTTGTGTTGTTAAAGTGAAAAGTAATGCCTCCACCTTCGTAACTCCTCAACAGATGGCAGTACTGGTATGCAGCAGATACTGACTTGTTCAGTAGATTCTCCTCTACAGTTCCATTTTGGCGGGAAGCCTTAGCATTGAACAGTTGTGTTGTTAAAGTGAAAAGTAACACCTCCACCTTCGTAACCCCTCAACAGATTGTAGTACCGGTATGCAGCAGGTACTGGCTTGTTCAGTAGACTCTCCTTTACAATTCCATTTTGGCAGGAAGCCTTAGCATTGAACGGTTGTGTTGTTAAAGTGCAAGTAGAAAAGAGTTCTTTTTTCTCACCCGGAACCTTTCACATATCTTGAAAGAGAAGTCTCTCATACAAGGGTTGAATGAAAAGTAATGCCTCCACCTTTGTAACTCAACAGATGGTAGTACCGGTATGCGGCAGGTACTGGCTTGTTCAGTAGACTCTCCTCTACAGTTCCATATTGGTGGGAAGCTTTAGCATTGAACGGTTGTGTTGTTAAAGTGAAAAGTAATGCCTCCACCTTCGTAACTTCTCAACAGATGGCATTACTGGTATGCGGCAGGTACTGGCTTCTTTGGTAGACTCTCCTCTACAGTTCCATTTTGGCAGGAAGCCTTAGCATTGAACGGTTGTGTTGTTAAAGTGCAAGTAGAAAAGAGTTCTTTTTCCCCACCCTGAACCTTTCACATATCTTGACAGAGAAGTCTCTCATGCAATGGTTGAATGAGAAGTAATGCCTCCACCTTCGTAACTCCTCAACAGATGGCAGTACTGGTATGCGGCAGGTACTGGCTTGTTCAGTAGACTCCCCTCTACAGTTCCATTTTGGCGGGAAGCCTTAACATTGAATGGTTGTGTTGTTAAAGTGCAAGTAGAAAAGAGTTCTTTTTCCCACCCTGAACCTTTCACATATCTTGAAAGAGAAGTCTCTCATACAGGGGTTGAATGAAAAGTAATGCCTCCACCTTCGTAACTCCTCAACAGATGACAGTACTGGTATGCGGCAGGTACTGGCTTGTTCAGTAGACTCTCCTCTACAGTTCCATTATGGTGGGAAGCCTTAGAATTGAACGGTTGTGTTGTTAAAGTGCAAAGTAATGCCTCCACCTTTGTAACTCCTCAACAGATGGCAGTACTGGTATGCGGCAGGTACTGCCTTGTTCAGTAGACTCTCCTCTACAGTTCCATTTTGGCAGGAAGCCTTAGCATTGACCGGTTGTGTTATTAAAGTGCAAAGTATGGAACCCTGCTCAGACGGTCAGTGAATGCAACTTAAGCAACGTGCAGACATTGAATTTTTGAGAGCAGAAGGTGTCACCCCAAAGGAGATACATCAGAGAATGCAAGCTGTTTATGGTGATTGTTTTGATGTGAGGACTGTGCGTTGTTGAGCGAGTAAGTTTAAAGACGTTGAGGTGGGAACATCTGACTTGCGTGACAAACAAAGAGTTGGACGTCCTGTGACAGCAACCACCGAGTTTCACAAGCCAAAGGTTGACAGATTGATTCAGGACGATCGTCGTATCACTCAGAGAGAAATTTCAAGCATAATCGGCATTTCACAAGAATGTGTGGTTCTCATTATTGCTTTGCTTGGCTATCGGAAGATCTGTGCACGATGGGTACCCAGCATGAGAGAACTGTGAGACGCAAGTTGTGGAAGCAAGAGTGTCGACTTCTTCCGTGACGGCTTCAGAAAACTTGTTCATTGTTGGCAGAAATGTATCCAATTGTCTGGTGATTATGTGGGAAAGTGAAGAGTGGTAGTTAAAGAGCACATTCTAAGGATTATTTGTGCATTTGATTTATTAAAATATTCCCATCCAAACCCAAGTAACGAAGGTGGAGGCATTACTTTTCATTCAACCCTTGTAGATCTCCCATTGAGTTTGTCAAATCCTGATGTCACAGTGGTGGAGAGACAAGATGCAGAATCACAGAGCTTCTTTTTTGCAAGCAAGCATGCACATTTATGAAGGTACACAATACATTTATTTGTGTTAGGAGTGGTGACTAGCTGGCCCTGATTGTACTAATCACCTCTAAACAAAGGATTCCCCCAGGCAGTAAGAAGCCACCCCTTGAAACAGCTAGGCCATTAAATGCTAATCAAGGTGGCCAATTGAAACATCCACACTGACCACCAACAGACAAGAGTTATTTCTCCCACTCTGGACAATCCAGACATATAAATCCCATTTTCCTAGTTTCCAGCAGATCTCACAACCTCTGAGCATGCCTACCATAGATGTGGGTGAAATGTCAGGAGAGAATGCTTCTAGAACATGGCCATACAGCCCGAAAAATGTACAACAACCCAATGATTCCATGAAAGCCTTTGACAATACAATATTGACATTGATCCTAAACATATAAATCGATACTCAACTGTATAGTACAGTGTTTCTCAACCTGGGGGGCCGGGACCCCTGGGGGGTTGCAAGGGGGGGTCAGAGGGGTCGTCAAAGACCATCAGAAAACAAAGTATTTTTTGTGGGTCACTGGGGTTCTCTGTGGGAAGTTTGGTTCAATCCCATCATTGGTGGGGTTCAGAATGCTCTTTGATTGTAGGTGAACTATAAATCCCAGCAATTACAACTCCCAAATGTCAAGTCTATTCTCCCCAAATTCCACCAGAGTTCACATTTGAGCATACTGAATATTTACGCCAAGTTTGGTCCAGATCCATCATTGTTTGAGAATACAGTGCTCTCTGAATGTAGGTGAACTACAATTCCCAAATTCAAGGTCAATGTTCAACAGAACCTCTTAATATTTTCTGATGATCATGGGACCTGCCAGTATTTTCTGATGGTCATGGGAGTTCTGTGAGCCAAGTTTGGTTCAATTCCATCATTGGTGGGTTTCAGAATGCTCTTTTATTGTCGGTGAACTATAAATCCCAGCAATTACAACTCCCAAATGTCAAGTCTATTCTCTCCAAATTCCACCAGAGTTCACATTCGAGCAGATTGAATATCGATGCCAAGTTTGGTCCAGATCCATCATTGTTTGAGTCCACAGTGCTCTCTGGAGGTAGGTAAACTAGAATTCCCAAATTCAAGGTCAATGTTCAACAGAACCTTTTAGTATTTTCTGATGGTCATGGGACTTCAGTGAGGCAAGTTTGGTTCAATTCCATCGTTGGTGGGGTTCAGAATGCTCTTTGATTGTAGGTGAACTATAAATCTCAAATGCAAGGTCAATGTTCAACAGAACCTCTTAATATTTTCTGATGGTCATGGGCCCTTCCAGTATTTTCTGATGGTCATGGGAGTTCTGTGTGCCAAGTTTGGTTCAATCCCATTATTGGTGGGGTTCAGAATGCTCTTTGATTGTAGGTGAACTATAAATCCCAGCAACTACAACTCCCAAATGTCAAGGTCTATTTTCCCCAAACTCTACCAGTCTTCACATTTGGACATATTGAGTATCCGTGCCAAGTTTGGTCCAGATCCATCATTGTTTGAGTCCACAGTGCTCTCTGGAGGTAGGTAAACTACAACTCCCAAGTTCAAGGTCAATGTTCAACAGAACCTTTTAATATTTTCTGTTGGTCATGGGAGTTCTTTGTGCCAAGTTTGGTTCAATTCCATCGTTAGTGGAGTTCAGAATGCTCTTTGATTGTAGGTGAACTATAAATCCCAGCAACTACAACTCCCAAATGACAAAATCAATAACCCCTCCCCAACCCCACCAATATTCAAATTTGGGTGTATTGGGCATTTGTGCCAAATTTGGTCCAATGAATGAAAATACATCCTGCATATCAGATATTTATGTTACAATTCGCAACAGTAGCAAAATTACAGTTGCAAAGTAGCAACGGAAATAATGTTTCCCCCTTGCTTGTCAATCACCCGCTTAGTCCCGCCCCCAGGATAAGGAAGGGGAGGGGCTTTGCAGAAGAGAAAGAGGGCAGGAAATGCGCAAGGACATCCGGGACCTCTCCGCGCGGGGCGGCTTGGGAAATGTATTTCCTTCCCCTTCCAGCAGAGGAGCAGAATTAACCCTTTCGCTTCCCTTTGGAGGAAGGATTTAAGGAGGAACGGAGGGAATGAAAGAAAGAGAGGGAGATGGAAGGAGAGGAAAGAAGGGGAGGAGAGAGGGCTGGGGTCTCCCCTTTGGAAGAGAGCCTTCAAGCACCCCCTTGGTCTCCCACCCAATTCCTAACAAGGGATGGCCCTGCTTAGCAGCCAAGTTCAGGCTGAATATAAGATTAATACATTTTATCATTATACTTATATTGTATTTATTTACATATTAGGGTGTTTAGGGAAGATGGAAACTCAAACAAAAGCAATTATTATTAATATTATTATTTCTGATATATATATATATATATATATATATATATATATATATATATATGAGTGTTTAGGGAAGTCATGCTCCCCATGCTCTATACCACTTTGGTTAGACCACACCTGGAATATTGTGTCCAATTCTGGGCACTACAATTCAAGAGAGATATTGCCAAGCTGGAATGTGTCCAGAGGAGGGCGACTAAAATGATCAAGGGTCTGGAGAACAAGCCCTATGAGGAGCGGCTTAGGGAACTGGGCATGTTTAGCCTGAAGAAGGGAAGGCTGAGAGGAGATATGATGAGGGCCATGGATAAATATGTGAGAGGAAGCCACAGGGAGGAGGGAGCAAGCTTGTTTTCTGCTTCCATGGAGACTAAAGGGTCTGGAGAACAAGCCCTATGAGGAGCGGCTTAAGGAGCTGGGCATGTTTAGCCTGAAGAAGAGAAAGCTGAGAGGAGATATGATAGCCATGTATAAATATGTGAGAAGAAGTCATAGGGAGGAGGGAGCAAGCTTGTTTTCTGCTTCCCTGGAGACTAGGACGCGGAACAATGGCTTCAAACTACAAGAGAGGAGATTCCATCTGACACGAGGAAGAACTTCCTGACTGTGAGAGCCGTTCAGCAGTGGAACTCTCTGCCCTGGAGTGTGGTGGAGGCTCCTTCTTTGGAAGCTTTTAAACAGAGGCTGGATGGCCATCTGTCAGGGGTGATTTGAATGCAATTTTCCTGCTTCTTGGCAGAATGGGGTTGGACTGGACGGCCCATGAGGTCTCTTCCAACTCTTTGATTCTATGATTCTATGATTCTAAAGGAACTCAAATGGGTCAAAAATATAAAGCAAGTTTTGTTCTTTTTGCGATTATTATTAATATTATTTTTTCTGCAATTATATATATAGAGAGAGTGCAAGAACTCAAATAGGTCAAAATATAAAGCAATTATTGATCTTTTTGCAATTATTATTAATATTATTATTTCTGCAATTATTATGTATAGAGTGTTCAGGCAAGAACTCAAATAGGTCAAAAATATAAAGCAATTACTGATCTTTTTGCAATTATTATTATTACTTCTGCAATTATTATTATATATATTATATTTATTGTATTATATATTAGAGTGTTTAGGCAAGAAAAGAACTCAAATAGGTCAAAAATATAAAGCAATTATTGTTCTTTTTGTAATTATTAATATTATTTCTGCAATTATTATATTTAATATATATTTATATGACTGTTTAGACAAGAAAGGAACTAAATAGGTCAGAAATAAAAAAGTAATTATTGTTCTTTTTGCAATTATTATTATTTCTGCTCTCTCTCTCTATATATATATATATATTAGAGTGTTTAGGCACGAAAGAAACTCAAATAGGTCAAAAATTTCTTCCTTCTTTCCTTTTATCTATCTATCTATCCAACCTTCCTTCTTTCTATCAACCCACCAATCCATCTTCCTATCTATCCATCCATCCATCCATCCATCCATCCTTTTATCTATTCTTCATTCCTCCTATCCACCCACCCACCCACCCACCCATCCATCTATCTATCTACTCATCTATTTACCTATCTTTCCTTCCTTCCTTCTATTCATCCTCCTATCTATCCATCCATCCATCCGCTCCATGCAGTCATGCCGGCCACATGACCTTGGAGATGTCTACAGACAACGCCGGCTCTTCGGCTTAGCAATGAGATGAGCACCAACCCCCAGAGTCGGACATGACTAGACTGAATGTCAGGGGGAAATATCTTCTGGACTTCCTTTAAGAGTTAGCTTGGATATCTGTCTTATCTATCTATCTATCTATCTATCTATCTATCTATCTATCTTTCCTTCCTTCCTTCCTTCCTTCCTTTTATCCATCCATCCATCCTTCTTTCCTTTTATCTATCCATCCATCTTTCCTTCCTTCCTTCCTTCCTTCCATCCATCATCTATCTATCTATCTATCTATCTATCTATCTATCTATCTATCCACCCACCCATCCATCTTCCTATCTCTCTCTCTTTCTTTCCTTCCTTCCTTTGATCCATCCACCTTCTATCTTTCTATCTTTCCTTCCATCCATCCATCTATTCATCTCTCTCTCTCTATCTATCTATCTATCTTTCTTTCCTTCCTTCTTTCCATTGATCCATCCACCTTCTATCTTTCTATCTTTCCTTCTATCCATCCATCTATTAATCTTCCTATCTATCTATCTATCTATCTATCTATCTTTCCTTCCTTCTTTCCATTGATCCATCCACCTTCTATCTTTCTATCTTTCCTTCCATCCGTCTATCTATCTATCTATCTATCTATCTATCTATCTATCTATCTATCTATCTTGCCTTCCTTCCTTCTTTCCATTGATCCATCCACCTTCTATCTTTCCTTCCATCCATCCATCTATTCATCTATCTATCTATCTATCTATCTATCTATCTATCTATCTATCTATCTATCTATCTATCTATCTATCTATCTATCCTTCCTTCCTTCCTTTGATCCATCCACCTATCTTTCCTTCCTTCCATCCATCCATCCATCCATCCATCTCTCTATCATCTATCTATCTTTCCTTCCTTCCTACCTTCCTTCCATTGATCCATCCACTTATCTATCTCTCTCTCTCTCTCTCTCTATCCATCCGCTCCATGCAGTCATGCCGGCCACATGACCTTGGAGGCGTCTATGGACAACGCCGGCTCTTCGGCTTAGAAATGGAGATGAGCACCAATACCCAGAGTCTGTCTGTCTACCTACCTATCTTTCTATCTGCATATCTATCTGCCTATCAATCTATCTGCATATCTCTCTCTCTCTATTTATTCCATGCCTGCCTGCCTGCCTGCAGGTCCGCCTTTAAGAGCCATGGGGGAGCCCCTCCCTGTCAGCCCCGCCCCCGGCTGCCCCGAACTACATCTCCCAGCGCGCCTTGCAGCGGAGTTATGTAAGTTTCTCCCTGGAAGAGGGCAGGCGGGCGAGAAGAAGAGAAAGAGAGGAGGGGGGAAGAGGAGGAGAAAAGAAAGCCAGGTGCCCCCCTCTTTCCCCCCGGTTGCTTCCTTCCTTCCTTCCTTCCTCCCTGGCCTTGGGAGAGTTCTCCTCCGCGTCCTCGTCTCCCTCCTCCTCCTCCTCCCGCGCCAAACCCGCATTAGGGGCGGGATTCCCGTCCGCACGCTTTGCAAGCGAGAGAGAGAGAAGGGAAGGCCCTGGTTGTGATCCTCAGAGGCTGGCTGCTGCTGTTTCCTTGGCCTGGTCTGCCTTGGCTGCACCAGTTGCATTCTTGGCCCCCTGTTGGAGCTCGGCTGCATCGGTTGCCTCCGGCCTTGGACGGGCCTTTCCTCCAGGATGTCTTCCTCGGGGCAGACGTCACGCCGGCAGTGGTGCTACCTGTGCGACTTGCCCAAGATGCCCTGGGCCATGATCTGGGACTTCAGCGAAGCCGTCTGCCGGGGCTGCGTCAACTTCGAAGGCGCCGACCGCATCGAATTCCTCATCGAGACCGCCCGGCAGCTGAAGAGGAACCACGTCTTGCAGGAAGGCCGCTCGCCGGGGCCGCAAGGTGCCAAGCATGCCAAGGACGGCGGCGGCGGTGCCGGCGGAAGCGGCGGTGGCATGGCATCCTTGGAAAGATACGAGCGGGGTAGCGGGCGACTCTCCGGTGGCGAATACGCCCTCAGCCCGCGCTTGCCCAACGGTTTGGCCCGCGGCTCCGGCTCCGACGAGGGTGAAGGAAGCCGGCAAAGTCCCACGGCACGCCGGGCGCTGCTCGGCCCGGTGCCCCCCAATTTGGTGCCGCAAGGGCTGATGGCCGGACCCCAAGGTCTCTTAGCCGCCGTCTCTGGATTGGGGGCTCGTCCAGGAATCATGGCGTCGCCGATGTTAGGCGATTTAGGCAAGCCGGCGAGGTTGGTGTACGGCGACTATGAGAAGGAGAAGCAGCGCAACAGCGAGTGCTTGGCAGAGCTGAACGAAGCCATGCGGGGTCGGGCGGAGGAGTGGCACGGCAAACCCAAGGCGGTGCGCGAGCGGCTGATGGCGCTCTACGGCTGCGCCCCCTTCAACGTGCGCTTCAAGAAGGACCACTCGCTCGTCGGGAGGATCTTCGCCTTCGACGCCACTCCTCGGCCCAGCTACGAGTACGAGCTCAAGCTCTTCACCGAGTATCCGTGCGGCTCCGGCAACGTCTACGCCGGCGTTTTAGGAGTGGCCAAGCAGATGTTCCAGGATTGCCTCAAGGAGCCCGGGAAAGTCATCTCGTCGGGGTATAAGTATCTCGAATACGAGAAATGCCACGGCTCCAACGAGTGGCGCCTCCTCGGCGAGCTGTTCACCGAAAACGTCCGCTTCTTCCGAGAGCCGCCGTCGGCGGAGACGATGCCGCAGCAGTACCTCGACAGCAACTGCGCTATGCCGCCCAGCCTCCTGCTCAGGGCTGTGCCGCCCTCGCGGGCCGTGATGCGCAGGCGCAAAGCCTCTCCCGAGCCGGAAGGGGAGCTGTCCGGAAAAATGACCGGCGAGGAGCAACAGCAGAGGCAGCACTGGTTGGCGCAAAGTTCATCTGGCGGCATGTATCCCTCCGGCATGGCACACTTGCCGACGTCGGCGGTGTCGGAGGGCTCATTGCGCAACGACCCCTCGCCCATCACGGCTCTGAAGAACGTGGCCGACACCTTGGGGAATAAAGAGGTCAATCCGGTGCACTCCACCACCGCCCGGCAAAACAGCGCCAGCCCGGCTTCGCCCGCCGCATCCGGCCAACACCGCTTGGTGCCCCGCAACGGAGAGCCGGGCCAAGCGACGACCACTTCCTCCTCCTCGTCTTCCTCTTCTTCTTCCTCTTCCTCCGGAGCCCACTCTTCCGGTGGAGTAGAGCCGAGCGGCACCCAGAGTGCCCCCGATTCCTCGGGCGGCGCCAGCAGCGCCCCGCTGTGCTGCACCATCTGCCACGAGCGCCTGGAGGATACCCACTTCGTCCAGTGCCCTTCGGTGCCCGGGCACAAGTTCTGCTTCCCGTGTTCCCGGGATTTCATCAAAGCCCAAGGAGCCGCCGGCGAGGTGTATTGCCCCAGCGGGGAGAAGTGCCCCTTGGTGGGCTCCAACGTCCCTTGGGCCTTCATGCAAGGCGAGATCGCCACCATCTTAGCCGGAGACGTCAAAGTAAAAAAGGAGCGCGACCCCTGAAGGAAAAAAAAAGAGCGGCGTCCGCCCGCCTGCCCATCCTCCGGGACCGTGTGCCGGGGCTCAGCCCCCTTCCGTCGCCCTCTCCGATTCCACGGTGGCCGTGACTGGAATTAGTAACTTATTCCGCGCCACACGCCGGCACCCTTTGCTTGACACCCACGGTGGACTGGGGCCTTGTATATAAATCTATTTTTTAAATAATAATAATTTCCATAGCAAGCTGATATATGAAGCCACGTCTTATGTTTAACCTACTTATGGGGCAATCATTTGTGCTGTTCCGTCGGGGCGAAAAGACGCAACGACGAATCCGGAGAGTTAGAAAATACGATTATTGTTGTTGAGGGCTTTCATGGCTGGAATCACTGGGTTGTTGTAGTTTTTGGGGGGCTATATGGCTATGTTCTAGAGCAGGCATGGGGAACCTTCGGCCCTCCAGGTGTGGTGGACTTCAACTCCCACAATTCCTTGAGGCTCGGCATTTGCCCCAAAGGCTTACCTTGGCCCAAGGAATTGTGGGAGTTGAAGTCCACCACACCTGGAGGGCCGAAGGTTCCTGACCCCTGTTCTACAGGCATTCTCTCCTGCCGTTTCGCCTGCATCTATGGCAAGCATCCTCAGAGGTAGTGAGGTCTGTTGGAAATAGGAAAAAGGGTTTATATATCTGTGGAATAACCAGGGTGGGACAAAGGATTCTTGTCTGTTGGAGCTAGGTGTGAATGTTTCAACTCACCACCTTGATTAGTTCCAGCAGACCTCACTACCTCTGAGGATGCTTGCCATAGATGCAGGCGAAACGTCAGGAGAGAATGCCTCTAGAACATGGCCATATATCCCGAAAAAAAACTACAACAACGACGCATCCGGAGAGTTAGAAAATACGATGATTATTGTCGAAGGCTTTCATGGCCGGAATCACTGGGTTGTTGTAGTTTTTTTTCGGGCTATATGGCCATGTTCTAGAGGCATTCTCTCCTGACGTTTCGCTTGCATCTATGGCAAGCATCCTCAGAGGTAGTGAGGTCTGTTGGAACTAGGAAAAAGGGTTTATATATCTGTGGAATGACGTCCAAGGTGGGACAAAGGACTCTTGTCTGTTGGAGCTAGGTGTGAATGTTTCAACTGACCACCTTGATTAGCATATAATGGTGTGACAGTGCCTGGAGCAAACTTTTGTTGAGAGGTGATTAGATGTCCTTGTTTTGCATGTCCTTGTTTTGGAGCTAGGTGTGAATGTTTCGACTCACCACCTTGATTAGTTCCAACAGACCTCACTACCTCTGAGGATGCTTGCCATAGATGCAGGCGAAACGTCAGGAGAGAATGCCTCTAGAACATGGCCATATAGCCCGAAAAAAAACGACAACAACCCAATGATTATTATTATTTTTTTAAGGGCAGCTGTTTTGTTTACCCAAGTACCCGACCCCATACGATAGGATGCCCTATCGTTCCTTATATCCCCAAACCAAAACTTCCTTCCTCTCGTATCCGTACGTTTCCCCCAACGTTGTCTTTTCCTGTATTGTCGAAGGCTTTCATGGCCAGAATCACTGGGTTGTTGTAGGTTTTTTTCGGGCTGTATGGCCATGGTCTAGAGGCATTCTCTCCTGACGTTTCGCCTGCACTTTGGCAAGCATCCTCAGAGGTAGTGAGGATGCTTGCCAAAGTGCAGGCGAAACGTCAGGAGAGAATGCCTCTAGACCATGGCCATACAGCCCGAAAAAACCTACAACAACCCAGTTGTCTTTTCCTTCCCTTATCCAATCATATCCATTGCCCACCATCCTAAATACCAGTGTCTCCATTCTACTGTGTGTTTTGTGTGTGTGTACATAGATATATATATATGGGGCAGCCCTAAATCTGTGCAGCATTTATATATATATTCTATATATATATATAAAAAAGAGTCTGGATTTCTGTACTAGCCAGTTTTGATTCTCTGAGCAGGAAGAAGAAAGGAAGACGAGTCGGATGGGAGACGGGAAAAAGACGGGAAAAGTGCCTCTTGTGTAGATTTTTTATGTCCGAAAGCGGAAGGTGGGTGGTTTCCTTTACCCCCCCCCCCCATACCAAAAGACTTCAGCATGCACACCAAAAACAGGAAAAATCAAAAATATAAGTGGGAGAAATGAGAAGGAACAGAGGAGCGGTTGGATGGGGAAGCCTGTCCGCAACCTTTTGAGCTTGGTGTGTCACAATTTGCCAAAAACCTGAGCATAACTTGGGTGTCACTTCGAGAGAGAGAAAACAACATAATTTTGCAATATTTATAGTTTAAATAAGAAAAAAATGTATAATCTGTGCTGAGTTATGGAGTAAACAATGCTCAAATGTGCAGATGTTAAATTTAAGGATGGAATTAGTTTGGCTCTTGTAAGGTGTATTTCTCTGTATGCGGCCGCATGTCATCAAAATAGCCATGCGTGTCAGTGCTGATACGCGTGTCATAGGTTCACCATCATGGCATAAGAAAAATGTATAATCTGCGCTGAGTTATGGAGTAAACAATGCTCAAATGTGCAGATGTTAAATTTAAGGATGGAATTAGTTTGGCTCTTGTAAGGTGTATTTCTCTGTATGTGGCCGCATGTCATCAAAAATAGCCATGCGCGTCAGTGCTGATACGCGTGTCATAGGTTCACCATCATGGCGTTATAGGGTTCCCAATCCATTTGGGATGCCGCACTTGGGCCGCATGTGTCTGCGTATCATCAAAAATAGTCATGAGTGTCAGTGCTGACACGCGTGTCATAGGTTCACCATCATGCCGTTATACGGTTCCCAATCTATTTGGGATGCCGCACGCACGGTCGTTGAATCGGAGAGCATCGTCCATTCATTTCAATGCAATCGGTGCAGTTTTTAATAATATAATTTCTGGCCTTCTATATGTTGGAGTTCCGACTCAAAATCAATAGATTTGGGGCTTCTAGGAAGCGAAATTGGCCACCAATTGGTTACCAATACAATCCAGAAGCCAAATTTTCATCACTGGGGACAGTTTCCTAACTGGAACCTAACACAACATGAGGTTACTAGGCATGGTTCTAAAGTACTTCCAAAAGTAAAGTTCTGGTGGTGAAAACTAGGGGGCGCTGGTGCTTTGTTTCTAAAGTGTTGCTAAAGTTCTGGTGGTGAAAATTTCAGAACTACTTTCAAAATTTCATTATTATTTCTTTATTGGCGATTTTTTATGACAGAACGGCCATTTATAACAAAATTTTGAAAGTTTTGTTAGAGTTCTGAAATTTTCACCGCCAGAACTTTAGCAACACTGTAGAAGCAAAGCACCAGCACCCCCTAGTGTTCACCACCAGAACTTGACAGAACCAATTAGGAACTGCCATTTATAACAAAAATTTTGAAAGTTTTGTTAGAGTTCTGAAATTTTCACCACCAGAACTTTAGCAACACTTTAGAAACAAAGCACCAGCGCCCCCTAGTTTTCACCACCAGAACATTACTTTTGTAAGTACTTTAGAAACATTTAGAACCATGGATTGCCCATGCCTAGAGGTTATATATCTTTGTGTTGTCGACGGCTTTCATGGCTGGACCTCTGGATTGTTGTGAGTTCTGGCCAGAAGCATTCTCTCCTGACATTTCATCCACATCTATGACAGGTATCCTCAAAGGTTGTGCGGTCAATGTATTGTCGAAGGTTTTCATGGCCGGAGTCACTGTGTTGTTGTTTGTTTTCTGCACTGTATGGTTATGTTCCGGAAGCATTCTCTTCTGACGTTTCGTCCACATCTATGGCAGGTATCCTCAAAGGTTGTGAGGTCAATGTATTGTCGAAGGCTTTCAATGTCGGAATCATTGGGTTGTTGTTTGTTTTCTGCACTGTATGGCTATGTTCTGGAAGCATTCCCTTCTGACGTTTCACCTGCATCTATGGCAGGCATCCTCAGAGGTTGTGAGGTCAACACAAGCTCTTGAGGATGCCTGCCATAGATGGAGGTGAAACGTCAGGAGAGAATGCTTCTGCAACATGGCCGTACAACCTGGAAAGCATGCAACAATCCATGCTGTGAGGTCAGTTGGAAACTAGGCAACTGGGTTGTTGTGTGTTTTCCAGGCTGTATGGCCATGTTCCCGAAGCATTCTCTTCTGATGTTTCGCCTACATCTATGGCAGGCATCCTCAGTGGTTTTGAGGTCATCACAACCTCTTGAGGATGCCTGCCATAGATGGAGGTGAAACATCAGGAGAGAATGCTTCTGCAACATGGCTATACAGCCCAGAAAACACACAACAATCCACGTTGTGAGGTCAGTTGGAAACTAGCAAACTGGGTTGTTGTGTGTTTTCCAGACTGTATGGCCATATTCCTTAAGCATTCTCTTCTGACATTTCACCTGCATCTATGGCAGGATGCTTGCCATAGATGGAGGTGAAACATCAGGAGAGAATGCTTCTAGAACATAGGCATACAGCCCGGAAAACACACAACAATCCATGTTGTGAGGTCAGTTGGAAACTAGGCAAGTGGGGTTTATATATAATTGTGGAATAATGTCCAGCGTGTGAGAAAGAACTCTTGTCTGTTGGAGGCAAGTGTGAATGCTGCAATTGATCACCTTGATCAGCATTGAATAGCCTTGCAGCCTCAAGGCTTGGCTGCTTCCTACCTGGGGGAAATCCTTTGTTGGGATTCCCCCAGCCCTGGATTCACACTTGCCTCAAACAGACAAAAGTTCTTTCTCCCATTCCACAGATACATAAACCTCACTTGCCTAGTTTCCAAAAGACTTCACAACCTCTGAGGATGCCTGCCATAGATGTAGGTGAAACGTCAGGAGAGAATGCTTCTGGAATATGGCCAGACAACCCGGAAAACTCACAGCAACTCAGCTTAATTCCTAACCCCAAGCAAAATCAAAGCCTTGTAAGGGATGGGGGGGGGGGGGGGGTCTATCGCAATAAATCAATAGGGATTTCGATTAGGGAGGTGTACATAAATAAATGTGATTCGGAGAGGCGGAGGGATCGGAGACAGACATATATATGTATAAAAGTCTGACTTGTGTGGTCCTCAAACTCTGTTATGCATCGAGAGATGGCTCTGTGTATTTTGAGTATTGCGACGGTGGGGTTCAAGGCGACGCAAGGAGAAGGAGCGGATTTCCGCATTATGGGGAAAAGAGAATGTTAAGTTTGGGGGATTTTTTTGTATTTCATTTACTTGTCTCTGTCAATAAACTTGATTATCTTTTTTTTTCTCAATTTACCCTGCGTCGTGTTTTGTTTGTGGCAACGAAATCTCTCTGCGGAGGAAGAATAATAGTAATAATATTTATCGTTTATTTGTTTACCATATTGGTATACCGCCTTTCTCAGCCCGAATAATAATAATAATAATAATAATAATAATAATAATAATAATATAAACTTTATTTGTACCCCACCACCATCTCCCCAAAGGGGACTCGGAGCGGCTTACAGTATTATTATTATTATTATTATTATTATTATTATTATTATTATTATTATTATGTTTTTCTTTCCCTTTAAGAGTTCAAGCCAGCATATAGCATGACCCCCGTATCCATGGGGCAAATACTTCACTTAGGAAATCCTATACAATAATAGTAGTAATAATAATAACAATAATAATAATAAATAAGTGACTAATTATTATTATTATGATTATTATTATTAGCAATTTACGTTTTTCTTTCCCTTTAAGAGTTCAGGCTAGCATATAGCATGACCCCCGTATCCATGGGGCAAATACTTCACTTAGGAAATCCTATACAATAATAGTAGTAATAATAATAACAATAATAATAATAAATAAGTGACTAATTATTATTATTATGATTATTATTATTAGCAATTTACGTTTTTCTTTCCCTTTAAGAGTTCAGGCTAGCATATAGCATGACCCCCGTATCCATGGGGCAAATACTTCACTTAGGAAATCCTATACAATAATAGTAGTAATAACAATAACAATAATAATAATAAATAAGTGTCTCATTATTATTATTATGATTATTATTAGCAATTTATGTTTTTCTTTCCCTTTAAGAGTTCAGGCCAGTATATAGCATGACCCCCATATCCATGGGGCAAATACTTCACTTAGGAAATCCTATACAATAATAGTAGTAATAATAATAACAATAATAATAATAAATAAGTGTCTCATTATTATGGTTATTATTATTAGCAATTTATGTTTTTCTTTCCCTTTAAGAGTTCAGGCCAGTATATAGCATGACCCCCGTATCCATGGGGCAAATACTTCACTTAGGACATCCTATACAATAATAGTAGTAATAACAATAACAATAATAATAAAGTGACTCATTATTATTATGATTATGATTATTAGCAATTTATGTTTTTCTTTCCCTTTAAGAGTTCAGGCCAGTATATAGCATGACCCCCGTATCCATGGGGCAAATACTTCACTTAGGACATCCTATACAATAATAGTAGTAATAACAATAACAATAATAATAAAGTGACTCATTATTATTATGATTATGATTATTAGCAATTTATGTTTTTCTTTCCCTTTAAGAGTTCAGGCCAGCATATAGCATGACCCCCATATCCATGGGGCAAATACTTCACTTAGGACATCCTATACATTAATAGTAATAGTAATAATAATAATAATAAGTATTGTGTTGTTATACAATAATAGCAATAATAATAGTATTGTGTTGTCGGAGCTTTCATGGCCGGAATCACTGGATTGCTGTGAGCTTTCCGGGCTGTATGGCCGTGCTCCAGAAGCATTCTCTCCTGACATTTCACCCACATCTATGGCAGCCATCCTCAGAGGTGTAAGGTCTGTTGGAAACTAGGCAAGTAAGGTATATAATATATATCTATGGAATATCCAGGATGGGAGAAAGAATTCTTGCCTACTTGAGGCAGTAGATGGCCACCTTGATTAGCCTTGCAGCTTCAAAGCCTAGCTGCTTCCTGCCTGGGGGGGGGGGGTCCTTTGTTGGGAGGTGTTAGCTGGCCCTGATTGTTTCCTGTCTGGAATTCTCCTGTTTTCTGAGTGTTGCTCTTTATAAACCACCTTGATTAGCCTTGCAGCTTCAAAGCCTAGCTGCTTCCTGCCTGGGGGGGGTCCTTTGTTGGGAGGTGTTAGCTGGCCCTGATTGTTTCTTGTCTGGAATTCCCCTGTTTTCAGAGTGTTGTTCTTTATTTACAGTCCTGATTTTAGAGTTTTTTAAAAAAATACAGGTAGCCAGATTTTGTTCATTTTCATGGTTTTCTCCTTTCTGTTGAAATTCCCCACGTGCTTGTGGATTTCAATGGCTTCTCTGTGTAGTCTGACATGGTGGTTGGCAGAGTGATCCAGTATTTCTGTGTTCTCAAATAATATGCTGCGTCCAGGTCGGTTCACCAAGTGCTCTGCTATGGCTGACCTCTCTTGTTGAGTCTGCAGACCAGTTTATAAAAGCTCTAATAATAATAATAATAATAATAATAATAATAATAATAATAATAATAATGTTCCTTGACTCCTGTTTGGGCATTGCTGCTGCATTTGGTGATCCCTATGTAGACTTGTCCACAGCTACATGGTTTACGGTAGACTATACCGCATGGTATACGGTATAGGTAAGAATAGGGGAAGTCCAGACAGGAAACAATCAGGGCCAGCTAACACCTCCCAACAAAGGATCACCCTAGGCAGCAACCAGCCAGGCTTTGAAGCTGCAAGACCATTCAATGCTAATCAAAGTGGCCAATTGCAACATTCACACTTTGCCTCAAGCAGACAAGAGTTCTTTCTCCCACCTTGGACATCATTTCACAGGTATATAAACCTCACTTGCCAAGTTTCTAACAGACCTCACACTCCTGAGGATGCCTGCTGTAGATGTGGGCGAAACATCAGGAGAGAATGCTTCTGGAACATGGCCAAATAGCCTGGAAAACTTACAGCAACCCAATAAGAATATTAATAATAATTTATGTGTTCCTTTCCCTTTAAGAGTTCAGGACAGTATAGAGTATGATCCCTGTATTCTCAAAGCTAATGTTTTCCATTTCACTTATCCATAGTTTCATTTAATTAGGACCTCCAATAATAATATAATAATAATAATATTTATTATTATTATTATTATTAGCAGTAGTAATTATTGGGAAGGGTCTGACGTGTGATCCAATACAACAGCCAACAGAGTGTCTGCTGTGGACTCATCTTGTTGTGTAGTCCATTTCCATAGCGAATTGTCATCATTGCCATTGTCATTATCAGCGTATTACCCGAAGGCCTGTTCCCACAACCACGTTTTTAACTTCTTTCTGAAGGAAAGGAGGGATGTGGATAAGCTAATTTCGCTAGGGAGTGAATTCCACAGGCAGGGGGCCACCACCGAGAAGATCCTGTCCCTCGTCCCCACCAAGTGCATTTGCAACAGAGGCGGGGCTGAGAGCAGGGCCTCCCCAGAAGATCTTAAACTCCGAGATGGGACGTAGAGATAGAAGTTTATTAAACTTCAAAACCTGGGTTGTTATGTGTTTTCCAGGCTGTATAGCCATGTCCAGAGGAGGGCGACTAAAATGATAAAGGGTCTGGAGAACAAGCCCTATGAGGAGCGGCTTAAGGAGCTGGGCATGGTTAGCCTGAAGAAGAGAAAGCTGAGAGGAGATATGATAGCCATGTATAAATATGTGAGAGGAAGCCACAGGGAGGAGGAGGGAGCATGCTTGTTTTCTGCTTCCTTGGAGACTAGGACGCAATGGAACAATGGCTTCAAACTACAAGAGAGGAGATTCCATCTGAACACGAGGAAGAACTTCCTGACTGTGAGAGCTGTTCAGCAGTGGAACTCTCTGCCCCGGAGTGTGGTGGAGGATCCTTCTTTGGAAGCTTTTAAACAAAGGCTGGATGGCCATCTGTTGGGGGTGCTTTGAATGCAATATTCCTGCTTCTTGGCAGAATGGGGTTGGACTGGATGGCCCACAAGATCACTGTTCAGCAGTGGAACTCTCTGCCCCGGAGTGTAGTGGAGGCTCCTCCTTTGGAGGCTTTTAAACAGAGGCTGGATGCCCATCTGTCAGGGGTGATTTGAATACAGTGTTCCTGCTTCTTGGCAGAATGGGGTTGGACTGGATGGCCCACATGATCACTGTTCAGCAGTGGAACTCTCTGCTCAGGAGTGTAGTGGAGGCTCCCTCTTTGGAGGCTTTTAAACAGAGGCTAGATGGCCATCTGTCAGGGGTGCTTTGAATGCAATTTTCCTGCTTCTTGGCAGAATGGGGTTGTACTGGATGGCCCATGAGGTCTCTTCCAACTCTTTGATTCTCTGATTCTATGTTCCCGAAGCATTGTCTCCTGACGTTTCGCCTGCATCTATGGCAAGCATCCTCAGAGGTAGTGAGGTCTGTTGGAAATAGGAAAATGGGTTTATATATCTGTGGAATGACCAGGGTGGGACAAAGAGCTCTCTGCTGAAGCTAGGTGTGAATATTTCAGCTGACCACTTTCATTAGCATTTGAAGGCCTGGCTGAGCCTGGGAAAATGTTCTGTTGAGAGGTGTTAAGATGTGCCTGGTTGTTTCCTCTCTGCTGTTTTGCTGTTGCAATTTTAGAGTTTTTTAATACTGGTAGCCAGATTTTGTTCATGAAGGTGGTCAGCTGAAACATTCACACCTAGCTCCAGCAGAGAAGAGCTCTTTGCCCCACCCCAGCCATTCCACAGATATATAAACCTATTGTCCTAATTCCAACAGACCTCACTACCTCTGAGGATGCTTGCCATAGATGCAGGCGAAACGTCAGGAGAAATGCCTCTAGAACATGGCCCTATAGCCCGAAAAAACCTACAAGAACCTAGTGATTCCAGCCATGAAAGCCTTCGACAATACAATTCAACGTAGTGTGTGGCACAAAAACGAAGTTCCTGGAGGATAACAACTACTTTCAAAGTAAGGATTGCCCAATTAAACAGGAAATAGCACTTCCAAACCAGGAACAGAAAGTTTTCCAAACTTAGTTACACAGTGTAATCGCAATAATAGTGGTAGTAATCACAATTCCTACAATTATTACAATTGAATAAAGGGAATAAACAAGACCCAAACTTTTTGAAGTTCTTGTTATTATTATTATTATGTATTTTTCTCTCTGCCAATTTGGATGTCTTTTTGGTTGGCCAGCTCCCATGTTGGACAGCTCTCTTCCACCAGATGGCAATGATACCTATGGCATTGGATGATGGAACTCACCTAAGGCCAAAAAAAAAATCCTTTTTGGGGCGGAGTATTGGGAGAAGTGTCTCACTTTATAAAGACTTGCTTCTCTCTTCCAAAGGACCAGCCCTTCTTCCTGCAGAGACCAAGCCGGTTGGGCCTCTGAGCGACCAAAAGGCATCGCAACCAATGCGCCGTCCCAAGATCGGACCCATCGTCCGCATCCATGGAAGCCTGTTGAGTCCAATTGGCTTCTAGGTGGGAAAAGTTGCATTCCCAATTGGGACTGAGTCCGAAACAGGCGTCCGTCCAGTGGTCAGACTCGAACCCGTTGCTCCTTTGGGTGGACGCCATTGGGCCGGAAAGAACACCTATTTTCTTTAAAGAAGAAGAAGGACCCAGAAGAAAGTGATTCCAGGATTTTTGAATATCTATCTATATATATATATTTCTAACAAATCTCCATCCTATTCCTTCATTTTAATTTCCTTCCCTCTCGACGGGATTTTTGGAATGCTGGGCTCCGTCAAAATGGAATCGCACGATATTTCGGAATGGACTTCGTACTACAACGACCCCACAGAGGTGAGTCGGAGTGAAATGCTTCGGAATAGATCTATGTGGTTTGAGATATATTATATACATATACATGTGTAAATGTATGTGTCCATGTGTGTGTGCATATATGCATCTGTGCAAATATATGTGTTTGCGTATATATCTATACATATATATATCCATGAGGTCACGAAGAGTCGGACACGACTGAACGAATGAACAACAATCTATCACAGACACATATATACATACACACAGAGAAACACATATACATTTATTTATTTATCACAATTATATATACATATACATATACATGTGTAAATGTATATGTATATATGTGTCCGTGTGTGTCTGCATATATGCATCTGTGTAAATATATGTGTTTGCATATATATCTATCACAGACACATATATACATACACACAGAGAGACACATATACATTTATTTATTTATTTATTTATTTACAACAATTATATATACATTATTTACGACAATTATATATACATATACATGTGTAAATGTATATGTATATATGTGTCCGTGTGTGTGTGCATATATGCGTCTGTGTAAATATATGTGTTTGCGTATATATCTATCACAGACACATATATACATACACCACAGAGAGACCCATATACATTTATTTATTTATTTACAGCAATTATATATACATTATTTACGACAATTATATATACATATACATGTGTAAATGTATATGTATATATGTGTCCGTGTGTGTGTGTGCATATATGCGTCTGTGTAAATATATGTGTTTGCGTATATATCTATCACAGACACATATATACATACACACAGAGAGACACACATACATTTATTTATTTATGGCAATATATATGTGTTTTCGTATATATCTACCACAGACACATATATACATACACCACAGAGAGACACACACATTTATTTATTTATTTATTTATTTACGGCAATATATATGTGTTTTCGTATATATCTATCACAGACACATATATACATACACACAGAGAGATACATATACATTTTTATTTATTTACGACAATTATATATACATATACATGTGTAAATGTATATGTATATATGTGTCCGTGTGTGCGTGCATATATGCATCTGCGTAAATATATGTGTTTTCGTATATATCTACCACAGACACATATATACATACACACAGAGAGACACACATTTATTTATTTATTTATTTACAGCAATATATATGTGTTTTCGTATATATCCATCACAGACACATA